>NC_052674.1:12878765-13238300 GCF_016802725.1 Solenopsis invicta | reverse complement strand
TATATATATATATATATATATATATATTTAAATGTATATAAAGTAAACTAACAAAAGTTCGAATGCAGAGAAGATTTTTTGCGTATTATTATATCTATATCTGTGTATTATTTATTATATATTTTATTTTATATATATATATATGTATATTGTAACAATAAGAGTACTGGGTAAAAAAAAAAAAAGAAAAAAAAATTGTGGACTCGAACCCGCGACGGCCGCGACCTGCAAAACTATAGGCGCTCGCGCTGTCCGCCACACCATGCTGCTACTTGCCAAACTCCTTCAATGTTACGGTATTAAAGTTGTATGGTGAAATTCAAACAACGATTTCACGTCAACGGTTGAGTAGTGCATCGTCTCCGTTTAGCATTTAGTATTTCTATACTAATACTACATAACTGTAAAGTTTCATCAAAATCGGTGACCCGGGTTATGTGTGGTGCCCTTGTCAGTCAATTATACTCAAAAGAATATAATACATCACAGAAACAAATGTTTGATATAATTTTTTAAATAAACTAGTAATTATTTTGTTTCATAAAAATTTTAAAATAAAATATAAATGTTATATCTTTACAAGAAAAAATAATAATAATACCTATTTGTACTGTCACAATTACAATATATGTAAAGATTTCTTAAAATATATAATTCTTATTGTTCTAATAATGGCATAGTAAGAGTATTTATAACCATCTTTTTTCTTTCATAAAATCTTCAAAATTAAACAAAATGTTATATATTTACAAAAAAAAACAATGTCTATTTGCACTGTCAAAATAAGTTTTCTTAAAATATATAATCCTTATTATTTTAATAATGGCATAGTAAGTATATCTTTGATCATCTTTCTTCTCTAATAAAACTTCGAAACATAATGTTATATCTTTATAACAAAAAAAGGAAATTAATGTTTATATTTGTACTGTCAACATAATATATAGACGGTGTAACTAAGAAAACATACGTGAAAGATGCTACGAGATATAGGACAGAAATCCAAGTCAAAAGTCTTGAATTACTTTTTGATCTGAACCTTTGTTCGTAGTTATGCAGTATTAAAATTTGCAAATAAGCCGTCTATAAACGGAAGATGATTGGTAAATTTTAATACTGTATAACTATGAACAGAAACTCCAGATCAAAAAATAGCGAGAGACTCTTCGATTTGAATTCTTAGCCTGTATCTCGTGGTATACTCCATGTATGTTTTTCCAGTTACACCCTATATAGATTTCTTAAATTAAATGATCCTTATTGTTCTGATAATGGCATCGTAAGAGCATCCATAATCATCTTTCGTCTTGCATTTTTTTCCTTTTCTGGAATAGTGCTAAATTGTACTTTTATAAAGTCCATAAAAGCGTTATCTGCGGTTGAAGACTTGTTTTCCATATATGATGAAATTCTTTTGGTCATTTGAACTAATGATTGTTCTAACTCCTTTGTTTCGTCGATTTTCCACTTCTTGTGTTTTCATGCAACATTTTCTTTATTGATGAAATATTTCTTGTTATCAATATGCTGCTTGTTTACACTTTTATTTTTGCTGTTCGATGAACTTGCAACACTTTGTAACAAGTCATCATCTTCATTAATTACTGGTTCAGATATTGTGCAATTTGTGTAGCTTCTGGAAACAAGCATATAAAATACGTAAAAGTGGATATATTTAAACAAATAATTTAATGAATTAATTTACCTTCGTCTTTTAATTACGCGGTCCAAGAATGCTAACTGCGAAAAGAAAGGAAATTGACTAGCTTTACTTGCACCACTTCCACTTTTAGATTGAATTTCTAGCTTTCTTTTCTCTCTGTTATACTGGTCCTTTAATGAGACGCACCTTTTTTGACAATAGGATGGAGTATACATGTCACCTGAACAGTAAAAGTTTTAGATTAAAATACATTATACCATTATTTATCTAATTACCTTTTTATCTAAGTAATTATACATATAGTAAGTATAATTTATTACCACAATTAGTTTCAGTCACTATTTTGGATATTTCTATCCAAGCATTTTCTTTCATCAAACAGTTTTTATAATTGGCGTTACTTTTATCATATAGAAATACTTGCTCTTGGTATAGTTCGATCAGAAGTTCATCGCCTTGCTTTTCTTCAACATTAATAAACACAGGATCGCAATTATCCTGCCTGTCATCTGTGCTCGTTTCAAGTGAATCATCATAAATTTGGCAATATTGTGAATGATCCGACATTTTTGTTCTTGTATCACTTTTAAAATAACTAAATATTCTACTGAAAAAGCAAACTATAAATTAGCATAATAATAAAAATACAGAGCTAAAAAAATAAAAATAAATTTTGTAAATCAAACTTACTAAATAAGATTGGGAGACCAAAAAAAATGCAATTGTACAGAGATAGTTTAATGAGTAAATTGTAGTTGATGTAGTTCGCTCGCTGCATGTAGGTTATTTTAATGCAATATTATTCTGCATCAAAGTAGTGGAATTTTTTTAAGATACAGAACTCGTCAATTTGTTGAGAAAAATATGTACGTTTGTAATAACTGTAGCATATATAGCAGGGAAAAATGTGGATTAACTTAAAATAAAAATTATTACTCTATTTTAACTATTTGATCAAAGAAATGGAAACAAATTATTATCGTTATGAATAAAATCTGTTATTTTATTCCAGACCATATTTAGTTATAAATTATTAAGTTAATATATTAATATTACCCACCTCGTCTCTCCGCGCACTTAATAGATCACCAGACATTCAACACAACACGTCTTACGTCTTTACGGCTTTTCTCTGCGTTACTCAACGTCACGTCACGTCACGTTACGTCACGTCAGTTATGTCTCGTTCTCTGCCATCACCCATATCCTCGACGAGCATTCTCGTCATCATCACCGGCCGAGCATTCTCGACCAATCACCGTCGTCCTCGAATACATCTTGAAAGACGTATTAACAATTATGAAAGGAAAAAGTCGAGGCATGACAGAAATGGAAAGAGCGACAATTCTCTGCTTTAATGAAATCTATTTGTCAAACCAAGTTCAAATTGAAAAAAAAAAGGAAAAAGTCCTTGGACCTCATAAAAGATGCCAGGTTGCTGTTGCTCGTGGTTTATTTAAAAAATGGAAACAGCCTATTTTCTACGCTTTTGATCAAGATATGATAAAAGAAATATTATATGATATACTTTGCGACGTTCTTCTCCTGTGCTCGCCAGGCTCAAGAGAGTACGCCCAATAAAAGGGGAAAAGAGCGGTAGCGGAAATTTTTTAGCGCAATTCGTAATTGGGCGCCAGGCGCGATCTCTCGCACCACTTCATAAAAAGCGGTAAATCTGCGACACGGTAGGACGTATCTCGCTGCCCACGGCTCGCTCCGCGAATGGCAGAGGGGCGCGGTTCTCAAGTAGAGCGGGAGAGGGGAAAGAAACGCAATTACAACGCTCGGGATAGGTTAGGTTAGGTTAGGTTTTAACAATAAAAGATAATATATTTGAACCTTGTTAAAGACACGGTGAACGGTTACAGGGGGGGTTTACAAACGTTACGCAGTTACAAGCGGGGAAGATACTCTTAACGCAATCGGGAGAATAGAAAATTAACGAGAAATACGGATTAACGCGAACGGCACGCGAACCAGCGGAGACGCAATCTCGCTACTCGGAAGCGTCCCCAAGACGATCGAGGGATCTCCACATTGCGGTACCCATCAGGACGGGACGAATTACTAACCACGCGGCACAATAATCACTACGACCTAACAACACGCGGCACGAGCATGATCGCCACGTGAACTCGCACGGCGCGAGCAGTGCTCTTCTCGCCCGCAAAATCCGTACGGGCGTCACACCCTCACTCGCGACTAACAATCCCGACAATTATCCCGCGGAACTCCGATCGCCGGCGGCTCTCGCGGCAACCCCGCGGCGCTACGAATCTCGCGGAGACCGAACGGTATCGCGTCTCGCCGAGACCGAGCCGCGCAAATTCCGCGCACCGAGCGATCTTGCTACCACACAAAAAAACTCTACGACGGGGTCGGTCGGAGCACAATCCTGCTCCGAAATCCCCCGGGTACGGTACAATACGGTACGGTAATTCCTAAGGTTGCGGCTCGATACGAGGCAACTTACAATCACGCGGCACAAAACGATACGCGATTTTGCTTACAACCTAAACGATACGAGTGACCGTCGGTGTTCGCGCCCCGAGAGGGACTCGACGATACTTGAGCTGCGGTCGATCTCTCTCGACGTGCCGTCACTTCGGCACGGTTAATTGCTCGCGGGAGGTTCCGCTTCCATAAGTGCGGTATACGGTAGGGTTACGGGAAAGATACGGAGATCGACCCTCTCTCAAGTGCTTAACTTACGATTACCGGGGCGGCGGCTTACAATGAACTTTCGGCAGGCGGTAGTTCTCGGCTCCTGGGCTGTCCTCTCGTCGTCAGGGCACACACGACAGTGATAAGCAGGGTTGCCAGGTTTTCTGACAACAGAGTCGCCAATCTGCAGCGCTGAAATAGCCCAATATAGCCCAAATTTTCACTAGCTTTTTATGCGCTAGAAATTTGAATACTACAAACTTGTAATTATAATTATTATTGCATTTTTAATTTAAATCATCTTTTATTTATATTTTTTACTTAGTTAACAATGTGTGAAAAAAGTTTTGTTATTTGTATTGAAAAAATTTTTGTTTAAATATAATGTAAATAAAATAAAATATTAAATCTTAGAAGATTAAATTTATATGTTTATTTTTACAGAATATTAAGTTTCCTTGAAAATAATAAATTGATATATAAACTTATATCTATTACATATACATTTATAAATCTTATACGAACATTTATAAATTTTATATTAAATAACAGCACATATAAATCTTATACAAATATATTAAACGAAATATAAAAGTTTCAGTTATTTTCTATCAGACTTATTGTTTCTGTTAAAATGAGATCTTCAGTTTCATTATTATCTTCATTTACATAAGATTTTTCATAAATGCTATTATTAAATAAGGAAAACATGTGATCAGTAATCTCATAATTTGTGCAACATACATTAAATACACGCATATGAATACGAATGCGCATTATAGCTACAAGCATTGACATTAACATTTTGTTTCGTGCGTTAGTTTTCACAATAGACATTATGCTAAAAACTCTTTCCACGTCAGCATTACTGATAGGTAGAGATAACGCACGAATGGTAAACGAAGCTAAGTCGCCAAAACTTCTATTTCCATTTGCACTTCGAATATTCCAAACAGCAATCCAAACTTTCGTTATATCAACATTTTCATTAAAATCTAAAGAAATATCACATAATCTAAGTGTTCCTAATTTTCGCCATTGCTCTTCAATTGCATTTTTATCTACAGTCGTAGCTGTAAATTAAAATTAATTTATTAAAAATAACAGAAATGACATTTAGGTCTGATTGTATCAATGTTATTATGGCTTTAAACGAAAATTATATACGTGTTTTTATTTAGAAAGAAAGATAAAGACAGATACATTAAGTTTTGCTTAAAGCTAAAATAATAACGTGCAACTGGGCTTAATATGATAAAAAATGTACCTACTAAATCCCATGGTAATTCCTTTATTGGTATAGTAGAAAATTGAGATAAACACCTTTCCGGTGAAAAATAACGTAATTTATCAATAATAGCAATATTAAATGGTAATCTTTTGATTAATTCTTCACAGAGTCGAATCATAAATGCTACAATTCTTTCCATAACAATTTTTAAGGTATTTTGAGCAATAGTCTTTTTAGCAGCATATGATGAAAATTTTGTACCAAAATCTATGGAATTCAAAGGAAGTAGAGAATTTCCAAAATTTGAGCCAGCTTTTTCCAAAGCTTTTTTTACAGATTCTATATCAGTGTGCTGAAGCATTTTAGACAAAGCATTTGAAAGTTCAAGAGGTCTTAAAAACTTGGTTTAAATATGCGTTTTGCTGTAAGTAGAATGTATAGGCGGATTCTACCAGGGATCTCAGGGGGGTGCGGGGAAGGGGGGGAATATTACGGGTCGCGCGGGGGGACCTAACCGGCGATAAGGTCCCGCGGGTGGACCAAACTGGGTGGGGAGGGGAGGGGGGGCTTAAAACGGGGTCACACGTGTAAACCTAACCGATAGTTTTGCGTAATCAATGTTTATATAAACAGTGATAACGATTCGAGGACCATGTTCTAGGCCGATGTTTAAATAAATTTGACACCTTTGAAATGTGCCGCGTGCGAGGAAGGGGGGAATATTTCGGGTCTCACGGGGGGTCTAACCGGAGACGATGTTACGCGACCGAGGCGGGGCGAGGGGGGATTAAATCGAGGACACGTGTACGAACCTAACCGGTAGTTCTGCGTAATCAATGTTTATATAAACAGAGATAACGATTCGAGGATCATGTTCTTGACCGACACCTTTGAAATGTGTCGCGTGGAGGCAACTACTGACCATTTAATGTAAACATGGACCATGTACTTGTCACTCTGTTTACATAAACATAATAAATCACACCGCGAGGAGGTGTGTATGACTGTACTTTGAAATCGGAAATGTCTGTCATCACGAGGGGGATAAGCGATACGATGGCGAAGGGGTGTGCGCGGCTATTTCCGCGGGGCCCGCCGCCGCCGCCGCCGCCGCCGCCCCCCAACGCTCGCTATCCTCTAATAATTTTTTGGTCAAGGTGGATGCAAGAGAGAGAGAAAAGCGCTAAACAGCTCTTTCAGCTGTGCTAATAACGCGTTGAAATATTATTTAGATTTGTTTACGTGAGCTCTCTTTCATGCGCGGTTGTCGCCCAGTGGCATGTCTAATCGTGCAAGGTATCTTTCTTAGTAAAGAGAAGCGCCGATAATCCGGCTTCTAATGACACGTGTAAATAATATTTAGATTTGTTTACATGAGCTCTTTTTCGTGTGCGGTTGCCACCCAGTGGCATGTCTAATCGTGCAAGGTATCTTTCTTAGTAAAGATAAGCGCCGATAATCCGGCTGCTGCACGTTGAAACAATATTTAGATGATGCAAGAGGGAAGCGTTAATATTTCGATCGATTAAACTCATGTTTTGTTCGGTTATAAGTTTGGCGAATGTATTATACGGTCAGTCTCGATGTGAACACCGAATCAGTCGTAATAGTTACTCTCTAAAAAATGGTTGATCATATTGAAGTTCACATTAAACGCAGTCAAAAATGGAGTTTGACGACGCATTGCTTGATATAGACATAAATCTATTTATAGATTATGATCTAGAAGAAATCGTGTACGTTCTCGATAATGTGTTTATGCCGGAAGAAGAAGAAGAAACCGATGTTCCACGACGACGAGTATCGTCGATAAAATTCCTTCGCGATCGAGAATTAGGAATACGCGGGACTTGTGAACGTGCCGTGAGACAAGGTGTCATTATTAACTCAGAACGTGTTTGTAGATTGTCAGACTACAGGAAAAGAAAATTGTATTTGCTCATACTGGACCATCTGTGCGCGTTTGATAATTGTGAAGAAAAGCAATTAAACAAATACCAGTGGGCAAAAAAAATTTACCAGAATATCTCTATATACGATATCATTCTGCAGATTACGATTCCCGCTGGTCATGGACAGTGCATCAAATTTCTTGCAATAAACGTGTATACACCACCACCACAGAACTGCGACGATAAGCGCGAACCTGCAGTGATTAATTTATTTAATCGGTGGGTTGAAAAGAGAAATAGAGAGCAGGATGATCCTTGGTGGAGATAAGCTATACCTCCTGATTTTTGTGAATTAAAATATATAAACGGACACTGTAACGTTCTAAGCACACAGCGAATTTGCAAATCATGTAAACAAAATACGTGCAAGTGCTCCGAGAAAGAGTGTGATACGTACTAAAAAACTGAAAAAATGGAAAATAGTGAGCGAGTGGAACGCGAACTGCTCGAGCAATGCTCGCAGATTGCAAATTTAGCTGAATGTTTCGAGTGGTTGCAACGATGCGACGAGTACCTCGCGCAGCTCGAAGAACATTGTAGTGCCAAACGTCCTCGACTCGCCGTGGGAAAAAGACAATCACTTACGGTGCAGAGGTAATGATCGCTAAACCGAATTTTCACAGCCGCAGCGTCTTTGCGGAAAATTTAGTTGCCGTCGAACTGCGTAAGCTCGAGGTGAAGTTTAACAAGCCGATTTATGTGGGTATGTGCATACTTGACATATCAAAAATCTACTTGTACGAATTTCATCACGAATATATGTTTCCGCTATATAAAGACAAGTGCAAATTGTTATATTCAGATACTGATAGTCTTGTTTATTTCCTCGAGTGCGATGATATTTATTCAACGATGAAACGTGATATAGCGAGATATGATACAAGCGATTATCCCGCAGACAACCCATACGGTATGCCTCTCGCGAATAAAAAAGTCCTCGGTCTAATGAAAGATGAAAACAACGGTGCGATCATGACCGAATTTGTAGGGCTTAGAGCAAAGATGTACGCGATCAAAGTAGATGGCAAAAAGGATACCAAAAAAGCGAAAGGTGTGAAAAACAATGTAGTAGCGCGAACTATTACTTTTGAAGATTATATGCGATGTTTGAACAATGAAATAGAAATAACTCGTAGCCAATCGTGTATACGTTCGAAGCTGCATCAAGTGTTTACAGTTTCAGAATCCAAAGTGGCGCTCTCGCCATATGATGATAAAAGATACCTTGTTCCATCATCATTAACAAATACATTACCATGGGGACATTGGCAGATACAATTATAATCATAAGATGTTCTCACATTTTTACAAATATTATGCATTTTAATCTTTTATTGAATTACATTTTTTTGTATTTTTTACACGTTTAATATGCTAGTATTATTTTATATAAGTACGTTATTCATACTTTATACTTTGTTTTATATTCTGTATGCTTCATTTTATACATCTTATGTATTGTTTCATATATGTTACACGCTTAATATATATTTGACGTTTTATGAATAAGATATTTTGATATTTTTTCAAATTTTAGATATACGTTTTTTAATAAAAATTTTTATATGACATTTTGTATTAATAAGGATAGAAGAAGAATAAAGACCAAAAAAATTGTTTGTATTCATTTTATATATTTTTGTAAACGCTAATATGATATAAAATATATACATATTTAATTGAAATAAATCAAATAACATCTTTTTTATTTATCCATGAGTTGTGCGAATCATCGAATCCCAGCCACTTGACGTAAACCTTGTTTCCTTTCTTCTTTATTATCTTCTCTACCAGGTATACATTTGGATGAGTCGTGCGATGCAACTCGTACTCATAGAAGGCACCCGCTATTTGTTTACCGCGATAATCTTCCAGGAGATAAGTTACACGATTAGTGCGCTGTACTTTAACGATCTTAAACACCTCGGTGGTCCAATTGGGGGTGTACCCCTTAGAGAATGTCGTTTTGTGCTTGCTCACGCGCACCGAATCGTTTACTTTGAATTTCGCGGGTCCCATGATTTTTATGTGAGAGTATACAGTGCCCAGGAGTTTTTCAGCAACTTCCGAATTAACGTCGACTGGTCGCATGCCGATAGTACGATGCTTGCGGTTGTTGTAATCCGACACCAGATGCGGCAGCTCGTTGACCCACTTGTGCGACCCGTTAAGTGTAAACATACGCCACATATCGTTCTTAAGTGTGCGATTCCATCTCTCTATTATTGATGTTTTTAAAACCGAATATGTAGAATAATGATTAATGTCATACTTTTTCAAGACTTTTTACATATCGGCGTTATAAAATTCCTTTCCCATATCCGTTTGCAAATTTTTCGGGCATCTTCCGCTCTCTCGAATTATCTTGGCGATTGCGTCAGCCGTCTCGCGCCCGGCCTTGCTCTTGAGCGGTACTGCCCAGGCGTATTTACTCAACGCATCGATGACGGTAAGTATGTAATTATGACATCTATTGTACTTTGAATAGGGATGCATCTCAACGATATCAGCTTGCCAAAGATCGTTGAATCCTTTGATTATAACACGTCTTCTAGGAAAATTGCGTCTAGCTGACGCGTGTAATTCTTCGACGATTCGTCGCCTCTCGGAGCTTATTGTTTTCTTCGATGAACTCATATTTCGGCGCGTAAAAGAATTGCATTACGACTGACTCGTTTAGCGGTTACACGATGTAATTTATAATGTCGGCATTGCAAAGTTCCTCTACTTTGTTTAAAAAACGTTTTTTTCTCCATTTATCAGTATTTTCTGTCTTCCTTTAATAACTTTTCTTTGTCTTCCGGTTTCTGTCGATTAGATAATTTTTCATACTCATTCTTGACTCGATCTACGGTCATTCGATAACCATCCTTCACTCGTTCTTGTGTCTTTTCATAGCGGTCCTGAGCCGATCGATAATTGTCTGACAACTGTACATGAAACGTGAAACATGATGTACATGAAACGTGACGTACATGAAACATGACGTACATGAAACGTGAAACATGACGTACATGAAACATGATGTACATGAAACGTGACGTACATGAAACATGACGTACATGAAACGTGACGTACATGAAACATGATGTACATGAAACGTGACGTACATGAAACATGATGTACATGAAACGTGACGTACATGAAACATGACGTACATGAAACGTGACGTACGTGAAACATGATGTACGTGAAACGTGACGTACATCATGTTTCATGTACATCATGTTTCATGTTTCATGTACATCATGTTTCACGTACGTCACGTTTCATGTACGTCATGTTTCATGTACGTCACGTTTCATGTACATCATGTTTCACGTACGTCACGTTTCATGTACGTCATGTTTCATGTACGTCACGTTTCATGTACATCATGTTTCATGTACGTCACGTTTCATGTACGTTATGTTTCATGTACGTCACGTTTCATGTACGTCATGTTTCATGTACGTCACGTTTCATGTACATCATGTTTCATGTACGTCACGTTTCATGTACGTCATGTTTCATGTACGAGGTGTGTTCAAAAAGTATCGCGAATTTTGTATTTTCGCGGGTTACGTATATTCGAATTTCGATCTTTTTGTGGCGTTATGTTGGTACTCATGTCTCTCACTTATCCCGACAAGCTCGGCCATTTTGAATGTTCACTTAATTGTTGACAGCTGCTTTGCTTGCACGTGTTTTGGATCGTCTTCGATTTTTACCTATTCAAAAAAATGAATCAAAGAACCTGTATCAAATTTTGTGTGAAAAACGAAATTAAGTGCGCGAATGCATTCCGAATGTTGACTGTGGCATACGGAGAAGCTACCTTGGACCGAAGCAACGTTTATCGGTGGTACAAAATGTTCTCAGAAGGCCGAGAAGATGTGAACGTCGAAGAGCGTGCCGGACGCCCGAGCACTTCAACAACAGACGAAAAAATTAATGTAGTGGAGAAAATGGTATTGGCCAATCGTCGAATCACCGTTAGAGAAGTTGCTGAGGACCTAAACATATCGATTGGCTCGTGCCATTCGATTTTTATCAATGATTTGGGCATGAGACTGGTCGCCGCGAAATTCGTACCAAAATTGCTCAATTGCGACCAAAAACAGCATCGCATGAACATTGCTAATGAGATGTTGGACTCTGTCCGCGACGACCCAAATTTGCTCCAGAGGGTCATAACTGGTGACGAATCGTGGGTTTATGGTTATGACGTGGAAACCAAAGCTCAATCATCTCAATGGAAGCTGCCGCACGAACCAAGACCGAAAAAAGCGCGCCAAGTTCGGTCGAATGTGAAAGTTTTGCTGACAGTTTTCTTCGATTGCAGGGGCGTGGTGCATCATGAGTTCTTGCCACAGGGTAGAACGGTCAATAAGGAATATTACCTGCAAGTTATGCGCAATTTGCGCGAAGCAATCCGCCAGAAACGCCCGGATTTGTGGAAGAACAAAAATTGGCTTTTGCACCACGATAACGCCCCTGCTCACACATCGTTGCTTGTGCGCGACTTTTTGGCCAAAAACAACACACTAATGATGCCGCAGCCACCGTATTCCCCAGATCTGGCCCCCTGTGACTTTTTCTTGTTCCCTAAACTGAAGAGGCCCATGAAAGGACGACGTTACGCTATGCTTGACGAGATAAAGACGGCATCGAAGGAGGAGCTGAACAAGATAAAAAAAAATAATTTTTTGAATTGCTGCGAAGATTGGAAAAACCGTTGGCACAAGTGTATAATATCTCATGGGGATTACTTTGAAGGGGACAAAATAGATATTCATGAATAAATAAATAATTTTTGAAAAAACACAAAATTCGCGATACTTTTTGAACACACCTCGTACGTCATGTTTCATGTACGTCATGTTTCATGTACGTCACGTTTCATGTACATCACGTTTCATGTACGTCACGTTTCATGTACGTCACGTTTCATGTACGTCATGTTTCATGTACGTCACGTTTCATGTACATCATGTTTTACGTTTCATGTACAGTTGTCAGACAATTATCGATCGGCTCAGGACCGCTATGAAAAGACACAAGAACGAGTGAAGGATGGTTATCGAATGACCGTAGATCGAGTCAAGAATGAGTATGAAAAATTATCTAATCGACAGAAACCGGAAGACAAGGAAAAGTTATTAAAGGAAGACAGAAAATACTGATAAATGGAGAAAAAAACGTTTTTTAAACAAAGTAGAGGAACTTTGCAATGCCGACATTATAAATTACATCGTGTAACCGCTAAACGAGTCAGTCGTAATGCAATTCTTTTACGCGCCGAAATATGAGTTCATCGAAGAAAACAATAAGCTCCGAGAGGCGACGAATCGTCGAAGAATTACACGCGTCAGCTAGACGCAATTTTCCTAGAAGACGTGTTATAATCAAAGGATTCAACGATCTTTGGCAAGCTGATATCGTTGAGATGCATCCCTATTCAAAGTACAATAGAGGTCATAATTACATACTTACCGTCATCGATGCGTTGAGTAAATACGCCTGGGCAGTACCGCTCAAGAGCAAGGCCGGGCGCGAGACGGCTGACGCAATCACCAAGATAATTCGAGAGAGCGGAAGATGCCCGAAAAATTTGCAAACGGATATGGGAAAGGAATTTTATAACGCCGATATGTAAAAAGTCTTGAAAAAGTATGACATTAATCATTATTCTACATATTCGGTTTTAAAAACATCAATAATAGAGAGATGGAATCGCACACTTAAGAACGATATGTGGCGTATGTTTACACTTAACGGGTCGCACAAGTGGGTCAACGAGCTGCCGCATCTGGTGTCGGATTACAACAACCGCAAGCATCGTACTATCGGCATGCGACCAGTCGACGTTAATTCGGAAGTTGCTGAAAAACTCCTGGGCACTGTATACTCTCACATAAAAATCATGGGACCCGCGAAATTCAAAGTAAACGATTCGGTGCGCGTGAGCAAGCACAAAACGACATTCTCTAAGGGGTACACCCCCAATTGGACCACCGAGGTGTTTAAGATCGTTAAAGTACAGCGCACTAATCGTGTAACTTATCTCCTGGAAGATTATCGCGGTAAACAAATAGCGGGTGCCTTCTATGAGTACGAGTTGCATCGCACGACTCATCCAAATGTATACCTGGTAGAGAAGATAATAAAGAAGAAAGGAAACAAGGTTTACGTCAAGTGGCTGGGATTCGATGATTCGCACAACTCATGGATAAATAAAAAAGATGTTATTTGATTTATTTCAATTAAATATGTATATATTTTATATCATATTAGCGTTTACAAAAATATATAAAATGAATACAAACAATTTTTTTGGTCTTTATTCTTCTTCTATCCTTATTAATACAAAATGTCATATAAAAATTTTTATTAAAAAACGTATATCTAAAATTTGAAAAAATATCAAAATATCTTATTCATAAAACGTCAAATATATATTAAGCGTGTAACATATATGAAACAATACATAAGATGTATAAAATGAAGCATACAGAATATAAAACAAAGTATAAAGTATGAATAACGTACTTATATAAAATAATACTAGCATATTAAACGTGTAAAAAATACAAAAAAATGTAATTCAATAAAAGATTAAAATGCATAATATTTGTAAAAATGTGAGAACATCTTATGATTATAATTGTATCTGCCAATGTCCCCATGGTAATGTATTTGTTAATGATGATGGAACAAGGTATCTTTTATCATCATATGGCGAGAGCGCCACTTTGGATTCTGAAACTGTAAACACTTGATGCAGCTTCGAACGTATACACGATTGGCTACGAGTTATTTCTATTTCATTGTTCAAACATCGCATATAATCTTCAAAAGTAATAGTTCGCGCTACTACATTGTTTTTCACACCTTTCGCTTTTTTGGTATCCTTTTTGCCATCTACTTTGATCGCGTACATCTTTGCTCTAAGCCCTACAAATTCGGTCATGATCGCACCGTTGTTTTCATCTTTCATTAGACCGAGGACTTTTTTATTCGCGAGAGGCATACCGTATGGGTTGTCTGCGGGATAATCGCTTGTATCATATCTCGCTATATCACGTTTCATCGTTGAATAAATATCATCGCACTCGAGGAAATAAACAAGACTATCAGTATCTGAATATAACAATTTGCACTTGTCTTTATATAGCGGAAACATATATTCGTGATGAAATTCGTACAAGTAGATTTTTGATATGTCAAGTATGCACATACCCACATAAATCGGCTTGTTAAACTTCACCTCGAGCTTACGCAGTTCGACGGCAACTAAATTTTCCGCAAAGACGCTGCGGCTGTGAAAATTCGGTTTAGCGATCATTACCTCTGCACCGTAAGTGATTGTCTTTTTCCCACGGCGAGTCGAGGACGTTTGGCACTACAATGTTCTTCGAGCTGCGCGAGGTACTCGTCGCATCGTTGCAACCACTCGAAACATTCAGCTAAATTTGCAATCTGCGAGCATTGCTCGAGCAGTTCGCGTTCCACTCGCTCACTATTTTCCATTTTTTCAGTTTTTTAGTACGTATCACACTCTTTCTCGGAGCACTTGCACGTATTTTGTTTACATGATTTGCAAATTCGCTGTGTGCTTAGAACGTTACAGTGTCCGTTTATATATTTTAATTCACAAAAATCAGGAGGTATAGCTTATCTCCACCAAGGATCATCCTGCTCTCTATTTCTCTTTTCAACCCACCGATTAAATAAATTAATCACTGCAGGTTCGCGCTTATCGTCGCAGTTCTGTGGTGGTGGTGTATACACGTTTATTGCAAGAAATTTGATGCACTGTCTATGACCAGCGGGAATCGTAATCTGCAGAATGATATCGTATATAGAGATATTCTGGTAAATTTTTTTTGCCCACTGGTATTTGTTTAATTGCTTTTCTTCACAATTATCAAACGCGCACAGATGGTCCAGTATGAGCAAATACAATTTTCTTTTCCTGTAGTCTGACAATCTACAAACACGTTCTGAGTTAATAATGACACCTTGACTCACGGCACGTTCACAAGTCCCGCGTATTCCTAATTCTCGATCGCGAAGGAATTTTATCGACGATACTCGTCGTCGTGGAACATCGGTTTCTTCTTCTTCTTCCGGCATAAACACATTATCGAGAACGTACACGATTTCTTCTAGATCATAATCTATAAATAGATTTATGTCTATATCAAGCAATGCGTCGTCAAACTCCATTTTTGACTGCGTTTAATGTGAACTTCAATATGATCAACCATTTTTTAGAGAGTAACTATTACGACTGATTCGGTGTTCACATCGAGACTGACCGTATAATACATTCGCCAAACTTATAACCGAACAAAACATGAGTTTAATCGATCGAAATATTAACGCTTCCCTCTTGCATCATCTAAATATTGTTTCAACGTGCAGCAGCCGGATTATCGGCGCTTATCTTTACTAAGAAAGATACCTTGCACGATTAGACATGCCACTGGGTGGCAACCGCACACGAAAAAGAGCTCATGTAAACAAATCTAAATATTATTTACACGTGTCATTAGAAGCCGGATTATCGGCGCTTCTCTTTACTAAGAAAGATACCTTGCACGATTAGACATGCCACTGGGCGACAACCGCGCATGAAAGAGAGCTCACGTAAACAAATCTAAATAATATTTCAACGCGTTATTAGCACAGCTGAAAGAGCTGTTTAGCGCTTTTCTCTCTCTCTTGCATCCACCTTGACCAAAAAATTATTAGAGGATAGCGAGCGTTGGGGGGCGGCGGCGGCGGCGGCGGCGGCGGGCCCCGCGGAAATAGCCGCGCACACCCCTTCGCCATCGTATCGCTTATCCCCCTCGTGATGACAGACATTTCCGATTTCAAAGTACAGTCATACACACCTCCTCGCGGTGTGATTTATTATGTTTATGTAAACAGAGTGACAAGTACATGGTCCATGTTTACATTAAATGGTCAGTAGTTGCCTCCACGCGACACATTTCAAAGGTGTCGGTCAAGAACATGATCCTCGAATCGTTATCTCTGTTTATATAAACATTGATTACGCAGAACTACCGGTTAGGTTCGTACACGTGTCCTCGATTTAATCCCCCCTCGCCCCGCCTCGGTCGCGTAACATCGTCTCCGGTTAGACCCCCCGTGAGACCCGAAATATTCCCCCCTTCCTCGCACGCGGCACATTTCAAAGGTGTCAAATTTATTTAAACATCGGCCTAGAACATGATCCTCGAATCGTTATCACTGTTTATATAAACATTGATTACGCAAAACTACCGGTTAGGTTTACACGTGTGACCCCGTTTTAAGCCCCCCCTCCCCTCCCCACCCAGTTTGGTCCACCCGCGGGACCTTATCGCCGGTTAGGTCCCCCCGCGCGACCCGTAATATTCCCCCCTTCCCCGCACCCCCCTGAGATCCCTGGGTTAGAATCCGCCTATACATTCTACTGCTGTAGATAATAGAAATATTCGTAAGTCAGAATATAATTTTGTTATGTCCACATCAGTCTTTTGAAATGCTAAATTCATATTGGCAATTTCTTTTAAAATTCCATCAAGGAAAAGAAAATATAATAGATTTGAGTCATCTTCATACATTTCTGCTAAAGTTCTAGCAGTATAACATTTATCTTCTGATGACTTAGCAACTGTTTGGAAAAATGCTTTCAGTTCATTCCATTGTTTTACATTTACTGATACAGCATCTGACCATGCTAACCAGCGAGTCGAAGATAGTTGAATAAGTTTTAGTGGTTGCTTGCCGTTATTTAGTCTTGTATACATTTTAGAATATTTAAGCTGACGAAGAGAACTGTTAGCAAACCAATTTCTTGTTTCTCGTAATAAAAATTCTAAATTTGAAGGTAACTCTGTGCAAGCCTTCGCAGAACATAAATTTAACGAATGGCAAGAACATTTAATAAGTTGTAAATTTGGAACTCTTTCTTTTAGTAATGTGAACAAACTATGATTGATTCCACACAGATTACTCGCACCATCAGTTCCAATAGCTATAAGATGTTTTAAATCAAGTCCAATTTCAGAAATAAATGTTGTAAAATTATTATAGAGTTGATCAGCTGTTGCTGTAGCAATTTCACTAAAGCCAAGAAAATTAGTGACTATATTATTGAGCTTCTTACTAAAATACCGAACACAATAAGCCATGTATTTAATAGTAGATATATCTGTTGATTCGTCTATTATTATAGAAAATTCTTCTGAACCTATATCATTAATAAGTTCTTTTAACATTCCAGGTGCAATAACATGTAATATTATTTTTGAACATTTCGTTCTGTGCAATCGAAGACTTTCCAATTTTGTTCCTTTACCAATTAATTGCAACATTTCACTTAAATGATCAATATTTCGTATAGAATTATGGGTTGCAATATGTAATACTAGTTTTATATCAGTATATTTACTTTCTTTCGATTTAATTGAAATACGTGTACTACTGTGTCCAAAAAGAATCTCTTCTATCGACTCGAAACGGTGATTCGTGATTTTTTAACCAAAAACTCGACTAATATCGTTCCACAACCACCGTATTCACCTGATTTGGCTCCATGCGACTTCTGGCTATTCAGCAAACTCAAGCAAGTCGATAGAAGAGATTCAAGCCGCTGCGAAGAAGGAGCTAAAGGCCATTCCTGAAATCGATTATTACAACTGTTTCGAAGATTGGAAAATCCGTTGGAATAAGTGTATTATATCAGGGGGGGATTACTTTGAAGGGGACGAAATTGATTTGCAAGAATAAATAAAGAATTTTCGAAATAAATGCAATGTCACCTTACTTTTTGGACACAGTAGTAATACACTTAATAAATAAATAATAACAATAAAATCAGTAATTTAAAATTGTGCTTACCTGAATTTATTAAGCGTTTTTGTTTGTTTAAATTCAAAGCTAGTGCTTTTTTTTGTGCATTTTCGTCTCTACATGCTTTCTAAGATCATGTTTTTGAGCTCGTAAAGAAACCGTACAAAATTTACAATATGCTTCTCCATGGCCTGCCAATATTAAGTTTTCAGGTGCTCGACAAAGCCATCCTAACAAAAAATATACACGTATATAAGTGTATTTAACCTTATTTACATGCTGATAATACATAAGAGCTTAAATCTCGTTCTTTGCCATCAATATCTTATTAGCGTCAATATCTTATTATACATAAATATTAAAAAAATTTACCTTTAAAAATGTTTTCCTTCTCCCATTCGCTACGGTAACGTTTCATGTACTTAGCATATTTCCCCATGGCCAATGAACTCAATACATACAAGAAAGCGCCGTCACAGTATATTTAATGGCCCATCAAAAATTTAAACAAAAGTCGAGCGCGGTTGATGACGACATCGGGCATCTACCCAACATGATACGCGACGCGGAACGCGATATGCGATGGGTGATATCCAATAATCGTACTGGTATTTCGAAAAAGGTTACGTTCATTGGATAGCGCACGTCAGAGAGCGCCACTTTAAATGCAACTCGCGAATTGATTGGGTAGATCCATTGCCTTTATGCCGATTAGTTATAGGGAATTTCAAAAATCTTGAAAAATATTAGAAATTTCCGCAATAGCCCAATCGGCGACGTGTCGCCATTGGTTAAAATTCAGTCGCCAAGTCGGTATATTAGTAGCCCAATTTGCGACATATAGCCCAAACTGGCAACTCTGGTGATAAGCCGATCCGCGCTTTCCGGCTCGTCGGGCTCCGCCGAATTTTCTCGTGACGTCACAATGTCCCTCTTCGCCGATTTTCGCCGTTGATTGGCTCGCGTTCCCACGCGCATCCTTCTCGCTCCTAGCGGTAGTCTCTCTTGAGCGGTCGGTAGTGCGTCCCTTCTCCCTTGCTCCGGTACTTGCGATTCGCTCTCTCGCTCTCTCTCGGTGCTCCGCGCCGTTGTCACGTGATGTGACGACTGTCGCTTTTCTATTCAGCGGTCGGCGGGACGGACGGAACGCTCCGGAATTTTCCTCGGCGTTGACGCTCCAGGTTCGCATCCTAGTCCCTGTTGCGGTCGTCAGGCTGGCCAGGCCTTTTGATGGCATTCTTCGGGATGATGGTTCAGCGGCCTGCAGTCCGCTGATTTTATTAGGAGGCTCCGTCGGCAAGATTCACTACGATAAAGGATGGCGTTAATACAGGCGTTACTCGGGAAGATAGGCGGTAGTAATAGATAGGCGGAACCGCGACTTAGCTTTCCGGCGCGGGTCCGGCGGCAGCGTGTCTTCCGTCGTTCTTTTGGCTTCCTCGTTGACATCCCCGCTCGGATCTTCGCCGGGCACACACAGTTTGCGCTGCCGTCCGCTCGGGTTTCGCCGATTCGGATACTCCTTAGCGCTCTCAATAAGACATACGTGACGGTGCAAAAAAAAAGAACATGCGGATAATTCAATTCAAAGAGCGGTAAAAGGCGGTATTCCAATGGGGTTTTCGCGTTCCCGTCTCCCTCCCGGGGGAGAGAGAGGCGCAACCCAGGGTACCCTCCACGGCCTTATCGCTCACTGGGACGGCGCTGCGGAGCGTCACGTCACAACTTACTCAATTACATAACAATGGCTACATAGTATTTGCAATAACCTGTGATTTGGGACCATCAAATCAAAAACTATTGGTAAAATTAAATATTGATGCAAACGAGAAGGACAAAACATACTTCGAACATCCATGTGATGAAAATATTAAGGTACATGTTTTCATAGACCCTCCTCATCTACTAAAATTACTTCGCAATCATTTTCTTGATTCCGGATTACATGTAAATGGTCATTTCATCACATCAATGGCCTTGAAAAGATTGCCAGAAATCAACAGCGGCGATTTAGAAATTGTACACGAATTATCAAAAACTCATTTGCACGTCCAAGGACCACAACGCCAAAATGTAAAACTTGCAACACAAGTTTTTTCTTCAGCAAATGCAGCCGCAATTGACTGGTGTGGTTCCTGCGGATTTATGGACAATTGTCCAGAATGGGCTGCAACAGCTAAATTTATAAAGCTGTTCAATGACAGGTTTGATGTTTTTAATAGTACCTGCAAATTTGGACATCATCCTGGACAAAATGGTTATGGTGTATTTTACAACAGAACAATATTCTTACCAAAGTCACATTAACAGTAAAAGGAATGTAAGTTGGTACTCGTCAAAGTATGCTTCCTTTCCAAAATAATAATAATAACTATAATATGTATGTAATAAAAAAATGTATATAGTATTAAAAAATAAAATAAATAAAGTACCCAGCAGTGTTGGGCACAATTTAATTGTTTCTTACAATTAACAGTTAACAATTAAAACTTTAATTTTAATTGCGATTAACAATTAAATAAGTTAATTGTAATTGTGGGTTTGTATAAATGATTAAAATTATATAATTGTTAATTATGGGTTTGTATAAATGATTACAATTAATTAATTATTAATTGTCCTTATAATTAAAACTAATTGATCAATTATTTATTAATTTTAATTGTATGTGCAATTAACAATTAATAACTCGAATTCGGTACCGCTGTCTTTCGTAATTTGGGGGATATATCGATAATGATATTAATAGCATATAGTCTAAATTTGAAGCATTTTGTATAGAAATCAATTAGCCGGTAAACGCCCTTAAAAAATGATTTTCATGAAAAATTTGTAATAAAAAATTAATTTCACAGATCTATTTATATTTGTTTTGAGATATTGCCTTATTTAACACAGTTACTTACATTGTCAGAAAAGGGGATGTTTTATGACAAAACGGAAGTCATTTTCGGATTCAGCATACCCTAAATTCCCTAAAACATAAAGATTACGTGGAATAACTAAACCAGTTCTTGAAAAAATTTTTTTTTCAGACCTGTGTTATATATAACTATATATAAGTAGGAATGTTTAAATTAAATAACATGTGATATTAAAAATTTTTTTTTATTCAAGAATGTAATATAATCAATTACAAAAAAAAAACTTTTCTTAATTACTAATACACATCAAAATAAAAAATATTTTTGATTAAGTTTTCTTATAACGTAAATTAGTTTTTAAAACAACCCTTTTCTCAAACATTTGATCTGTTAACTTATGACTCTTTGGAAGATTAGTCATGGTTGCAAATGAAAATAATTTCTCAACAGGTGCAGAAGATGGTAGAGCAATATTATATTTGGAAGACATTCTTTATTTCCGGATATCTATTGAGAATTTCTAATTCTTGACTTTCTTCTGCAAAAAAATGAAGCATAAGCAATGCGGCTTTTGTCAGTGGTGCATCAGAAGATTGATTGAACGGCGTTTCTGAATTTTCAGAATCCGAATCTGAGTTAAAATTGAAAAAGGAATTTTCTTTTTTTGCATCTTTTCTTGTGTGAATGACCACTGCTTCTGGTTTTTCGTTGATTTTTTTTTATATATTGGTTTTGAAACTGTTCAAAACTATATTACGTTGTGTAGATTCTACACAAGTCAGCCACTTGTTTTTAAAACGTGGATAAAATAAAGCAGCAATGGCAGCATTTTTGGATTCTGGAGTACTCAGATCGTAAAACTGGTTAAATCTCCTCTCAACACTTTCTATATAAGTTTTCAGTAGCGTTTTACAGTAAGTTAAATTGTTTTTTCTTTCAATTTTTTTGAGTTTTTTTCTTAAAGCGAAAAGACATGGCAGAACAATACCATAATACATATTATTTTCACCTTGCAGTATATCCAGGGCTTCTGCAACAGGCGCAGCACATATTTAACTGATTGCAAGTAATTTATTTCAATCACTACTGCAATCAGTTCATAATTTAAAGAATTTAAATGAAACTGTAAATGTGAATAAATTCCTACTTCAGTTTCAAAACAAACCGGCACGGTGAAGCGGAACAATAGTCTCATTTCGCCCCACCTACTCGTTGATACATCATGTCAACAACCTTGCTTTTAGTGTAACCTTTTAAGCGAAAGTAAATAGACATTGTGTATTTGTGCACGAGTTCCTTCTTTTCGTACACGATAAATGGTGCTGTTACTTCAGTCATTATATAACTCTTAAAGATGTCTCTTTGTATATCTGACGAAGGTGAGAACAGTAATATGTCTGTGAACATTTCGAAAATTAGTGAGACCTCTACGCAACCATCACCAACATCACTTACCTCTTCGTCTATGGCAGAACCACGCCTTAGTCTACTTGATGGCAAATTTTTTAAGTACTTGCCAGAAAGTTCAACACCAAATAAAATTGTTGCTTTATGTATGAAATGTTCTCCTCAAAAAATAGAAATAAAGGGACATAATAATTGCTCATCTAACTTCCTAAGTCATTTGAAAAGGAAACACGGCGAAGATTGCATCAAGGAATATAAAAATTACATAAAAAGTAAAAAAAAAAGTTAAGCAATGTAGCCTGCGAAATTAGTAGCGGCAAAGTATCTAAACTTTCTGGAAAATTGAAAAAAACTAGCAAAAATTTTGATACAGGAGCAATTTGATGAAAACATCGTTAAATATTTTATTCATTCTATGATTCCATTGATAGCTGTAGAAGATCAATATTTTTTGAAAATTTTCTCAGATTTAAATATATCGAACATTGACCTCAAGGTAATAAGTCGCCGAACCTTAGGACGTCGTATACAAGATTGTTATGTAAAAGAAATAGCAGAAATAAAATCTACACTGCGTGAAATTGATTATGTCTGCATTACGATAGACATCTGGTTTGGTAAGAAACAAAGTTTTATGAGAGTTACAGCACATTGAATTACGAAAGATCTGTCTAGGATGTCAGTGGCATTAGCTTGACGCAGGTTCAACGGTACTCATAGTTATGATCGTATATCTGAACTAACACAGGAAATTAATTCTGATTTTGACCTCACTGTAAATAAGATAGTTGCCACCATAACTGATAATGGTAGCAATTTTGTAAAGGCTTTCGAGATGTTTGGAGTACAAGTAACAAATATTAATAAGATTGAGCCAATTGATAATAATGAAGATGTATCCGATGCGATTTCATCTGATTCCGAAGATTTTGCGGAAAAAATTCACAATTTATCAATCGCGGATGACTCACACATTGTGGAAAGTTACTTCCTACCTGCACATTTACGATGCTGTGCACATACATTAAGTATATGTGCAACTACCGACGTTAATAGAGTATTAAATGCACAAAATACTCCATTATCAAAATATACATAATGCTATGATAAAAAAATGCAATGCTTTATGGAAAGCCGCAGGATGAGCCAAGTCAGCAGAGATAATATAAAATATATTACAGCATACTTTGAGTCGACCTGGCGAGACCAGATGGAACAGTTTATTCGATTCTTTTTGACAAATTCTCTCTATTAAAGAAGAAAATGTACAATTGCATAGGGAACTAAATATAAAAAATTATATTAAAAACACCTGAATTTGACTACATACAAGAATATTTAATATGTGCTGCGCCTGTTGCAGAAGCCCTGGATATACTGCAAGGTGAAAATAATATGTATTATGGTATTGTTCTGCCATGTCTTTTTGCTTTAAGAAAAAAACTCAAAAAAATTGAAAGAAAAAACAATTTAACTTACTGTAAAACGCTACTGAAAACTTATATAGAAAGTGTTGAGAGGAGATTTAACCAGTTTTACGACCTGAGTACTCCAGAATCCGAAAATGCTGCCATTGCTGCTTTAACTTATCCACGTTTTAAAAACAAGTGGCTGACTTGTGTAGAATCTACCCAAGCAACACAGTTACGTTTAATAAATGTTTAATAAACGTTTAGCCGAAACGTTTTTGTGATGTATAAAAATACGTTTATTAACCGGTCGAAATGTCTCGTATAAAAACGGTATTTTACACTAATAAAAAAAACGTTAAATAAACGTTGTAAAGTAAACGTTGTTGTAGATATAACGCCTGTGGCCGCACTCTACTCACGAGAAGATCCCCCGCGACGTAGCCACCTAGCGGTGGCGCCAGCACTCACTTGTTAAATCCATTTCAATCCGAAATTACAGGATTTCATAAAGTATAATTAAATCGAATTTTAATGCGATGTGACACGCTGAGACGCTGACAATTCTTGTGTGCCATTTTTAAATAAAGAGATATTTTGATGACAACATTATAAATCACAAAAAATTTATATGTAAACTCTCTGAAGATTATTAACTTTTAAATATAATGAAATATCTTATTTATATTATACTTTTTACGTCTCAATTATTATAATTATATAATTACATTTGAAAGAACACATTTAAAAATTGTCTTATAAAACGTTTTTATAACGTTTATTAAATTGGTACAAAAAACGTCTCAAATTTTAAACGTTTATTTTTCAGTTTATACGTATAAAATTGATTTTCAACGTTTATTAAACGTATTCTTAAACTAACTGTGTTGCTTGGGTACACAACGTAATATAGTTTTGAACAGTTTCAAAACCAATATATCAAAAGAAATCAACGAAAAACCAGAAGCAGTGGCTATTCACACAAGAAAAGATGCAAAAAAAGAAAATTCCTTTTTCAATTTTAACTCAGATTCGGATTCTGAATATTCAGAAACGCAATTCAATCGATCTTCTGATGCACCACTGACACAAGCCGCATTGCTTATGCTTTAGTTTTTTGCAGAAGAAAGTCAAGAATTAGAAATTCTCAATAGATATCCGGAAATAAAGAATGTCTTCCAAATATAATATTGCTCTACCATCTTCTGCACCTGTTGAGAAATTATTTTCATTTGCAACCATGACTAATCTTCCAAAGAGTCATAAGTTAACAGATCAAATGTTTGAGAAAAGGGTTGTTTTAAAAACTAATTTACGTTATAAGAAAACTTAATCAAAAATATTTTTTATTTTGATGTGTATTAGTAATTAAGAAAAGTTTTTTTTTGTAATTGATTATATTACATTCTTGAATAAAAAAAAATTTTAAATATCACATGTTATTTAATTTAAACATTCCTACTTATATATAGTTATATATAACACAGGTCTGAAAAAAAAATTTTTTCAAGAACTGGTTTGGTTATTCCACGTAATCTTTATGTTTTAGGGAATTTAGGGTATGCTGAATCCGAAAATGACTTCCGTTTTGTCATAAAACATCCCCTTTTCTGACAATGTAAGTAACTGTGTTAAATAAAACAATATCTTAAAACAAATATAGATAGATCTGTGAAATTAATTTTTTATTACAAATTTTTCATAAAAATCATTTTTTCAAGGACGTTCGCCGGCTACTTGATTTCTATACAAAATGCTTCAATCCAACACTTTAAGTGATAATTGTTAATTGTTAATTGTGCTTCTTTAATTACAATTAAAATATTAATCGCAATTTCAGTTTAGTTGTAATTAACTTTAATTTTAACCTGCAATTAATCGTTTAATTGTAACCTGCAATTAATAGTTTAATTGTAATTAAACTATTACAATTTAATATTCAATCAATTAATTAATCAATTAAGAATTTAATTGATTGATGCCCAACACTGGTACCCAGACAACAAATATACATCCAAAATACATCTATGGGACATCATACAAGATATCCCGCGATCGTAATGGGATTGTCTCATAGGATGCCCATAGGACAGTAAATGTCCACTTTATTTACCGCAATGGGACAATCTTGCAGACATCTTAAAAAAGTCCAAACGATGTCCCAAAATTTTTATAAGATATCGAAAGGATATTTAAATATACATCTAAAATACGGCTATGGGACATCATACAAGATATCCCGCGATCGTAATGGGATTGTCTCATGGGACGCCCATAAAACAGAAAATATCCGCTTTTTTACCGCAATGGGACAATATTGCAGACGTCTTAAAAAGGTCCTTATAATGTCCCAAGATTTTTATAAGATATCGAGAGGATATTTAAATATACATCTAAAATACGTCTACGGGACATCATACAAGTTATCCCGTGATCATAATAGGATTGTCTCATGGAACGCCCATAAGACCATAAATGTCTGTTTTTTTTTACCGCAATAGGACAATCTTGCAAACGTCTTAAAAAGGTTCTTACAATGTCCCGGGATTTTTAGAAGATATCAAGAGGATATTAAAATATACATCCAAAATACGTTTTTAAGATATCACACAAATTATCCCGCAATCGTAATGGGATTATTTCATAGAATGCCTATAAAACGTAAATATCTGCTTTTCTTTAGCACAATGCGACAATCTTGTCAAAATCAATGAAGGACATTATATGGTCTGTATAAAGGCACATCCATCAGTCAACTTGTATCAAGACTAATAAGACAATCTGGATTTTATAAAAAAGTCAATATAGAAACATTATCGAAGAAACGCGGAACTCATGTATGTGTTACCGACTAAACCCAATTTCAGGATAAACTAATTTTTCCTAGGCTGAACTAGTCCATCCGAAGCGCGTTATGATTAACCAGTTCAACTTCTATGCAGTACTGTTAACTTTGATAGTTTCTAAGCTCTCAAGTTTTGTCTTTTTTTATGTGGAAGCTTTATTATGGAGCGTTATTACGGGGCTTTACAAAGCCCCGTCCCTCTGTACACTCCAACCTAAATATTATTCTTACACAAACTAGTTTTTCTTAGGTTAAAAAGGAAAAATTAGTTCATCGTGAAATTGGATTTGGCCGGTAACATATATACTTTTCAGTTAAAAATTGTCACAAGTATTCTCATCATCTATATAGACGATTCGAACTTCCCGTGTGCATCAACTATATACACTGCCCGTCATTAATTCGTTCCATCTCCCTAGCAAGTTCCTATAGAATATGTAACACATCCTATATAAATTTGCTAGAGAAATGGAACAAATTAATGACGGGCAGTGTACGTTGTCTCCACTGTATGTGTACTCAATATTGAATATCTGTCATTCAAAATGAACAGCGTACTATTAAGGAGGTATACAAATAGTACATAAAGAAAGTTTCTTCGCATATACAGGGTGTTCGTTAATGGTTGTCCAGCCTTTTACCGTACGTAGATGCCGTACCGACTGAGCTTGCTAATTTGCTAAACGTTTCCTAGATGACAGCTGCTTCGGTTGAGCGCGCGAACGCGATCTCGCAGGACCGAGTGACACGTACAGGCCCCTGGTGAAAATTTTTCTCATATTTTTTTCGTATAATTTTTCCGAACATCTGTATAATTTTTTATGAAACGTTATAAAATGTAAAAAAGTTAAAAGTATTTTTTTAAAACTGTGAGATGAGAAATCTCAGAATACTTCAGAATGTACGTGTATGAAAAGTTCTAACAATAAGAGATGTAGACTTTCTAAGTATTATTTCTACGTATTTCTGAAAAATGTTCCTATTCGTATAAAAATTATGAGAAAAACTGTAACCAGGAATGTTAAATTGTATAAACGAGAAATTTTATAAAAAATTATTAGAATAGTTTTTACCGGGGAAAGCTGTGCATACTTTGTTATATTACATTTGTTACTAAGATTACTATTTCTATTTATTAATCAAATTAAATAAAGTAGTAAATAGAAACGTAGAATACTGAATACATTTAATAATATATCCACACAATTTTTAATACTTGTAATCTTTTGAATTTAAATATTATCTTTGAAGTACTTTTAATTTAAAGAACTTCAGAAATAATATTGTAATGTGATATCAAGTAATGAAAGCTAAATGGTAACGTGGACTTCCACACCACCTTTGAGGTTCCACGATTGGCGCGTTAGGTTTTTTGAAGTGGACCTTCGCCTAGAGCCATATTATACCACATTAAAGACCTATTTTTTTGGTACATAAAGCTTAAATAAATATTTTGAAGTCATATTGCGTAAGAACACACGTAGATGAAAAGTTACATCTACGTATGATCGTGCGTAATATGACAACAAATTATCATATTTTTAGAGCAAGTGCTCGAAGTGTCTCCCTTCCTCCTGCTCACAACGTAAAGCCCGACTCACGATTGCTTCACGTACCCGCTCCAAGACCTGTGGACTTATTGCACGGCAAGCTCGTACAATTCTATCTTTCAGGTCTTGAACGTTTTCGGGTCGTGTTGCATACACTTGCTGTTTAAGATGACCCCACAGAAAGAAATCTAGTGGTGTAAGGTCTGGTGAACGCGGTGGCCATTCATGAGGACCGTGAAAACCGATCCAATGAGCACCGAACTTTCGATTCAATAATTCTCTTGTCGCCCTGGCGGTGTGTGCAGGATGGCCGTCCTGCTGGAACCACATGTTAATACGTGATTCCAGTGGCACCTCACCCATCAGGTCGACAAATTGATTTTCAAGAAATGTTCGGTATGCATTGCCATCGACCTTACCATCAAAAAAATATGGCCCAATGATGTGGTCTCCAAGAATACCTGTCCAAACGTTCACCGACCACCTCACTTGGGTATGTGCTTGCTGCATCCAGTGAGGATTCTCAGTGGCCCAGTAATGCATGTTATGGCGGTTGACGGTGCCATTATTATGGAAAACGCATTCATCCGAAAATTCAATGCGTTTGGGAAAATTATAATCTTCCTCACATTCGTTACAGAACCACTGACAATATCTCAATCTGCGAGCTTCATCGTTAATATGCAGCTCTTGAGTCAAGGTTACTTTGTAGGGATGGAAGCGAGCCGCTTTTAAAGCTTTATGTACCGTACTCACGCTAACGCCTTGATTCCGCGCTATGGTTCGGATACTGATGGTTGGCTCATCCGTAACCATTTGTCGTATTTGCGCGGTATCTATGCGCTGCGGTCGCCCTATACGGAGTATAAAAATAACGATAAAAGAATAGAATATTTAAAATTGCATTATTAAAAAATTTTATTAATATGTACCTGCAGGCTTAATAGGTCTAAATTGACCATATCTTCGCAGCCTCGACTCCAGCCTCGCAAACATTCTTCGATAAGGCTGTCGCCGCTCCGGATATCTACGCATGTAGAGCAACGCAGCTTCTCGCGCATCCCTGTTGCACACTGCATACACCATTATCATATCACACATTTCGTCATACGTGAAATTGTGAGCCATGGTTGCACGCACGTGCCAACCATCAGTATACGAACCATAGTGCGGAATCTAGGAGTTCGTTTGAGTACGGTACATAAAGCTTTGAAATCGGCTCGCTTCCATCTTGAGCAAGCAATCTTGAGTCGGGCTTTACGTTGTGAGCAGGAAGAAGGGAGACACTTCGAGCACTTGCTCTAAAAATATGATAATTTGTTGTCATATTACGCACGATCATACGTAGATGTAACTTTTCATCTACGTGTGTTCTTACGCAATATGACTTCAAAATATCTATTTAAGCTTTATGTACCAAAAAAATAGGTCTTTAATGTGGTATAATATGGCTCTAGGCGAAGGTCCACTTCAAAAAACCTAACGCGCCAATCGTGGAACCTCAAAGGTGGTGTGGAAGTCCACGTTACCATTAAGCTTTCATTACTTGATATCACATTACAATATTATTTCTGAAGTTCTTTAAATTAAAAGTACTTCAAAGATAATATTTAAATTCAAAAGATTACAAGTATTAAAAATTTGTGATAAAAATTGTGTGGATATATTATTAAATGTATTCAGTATTCTACGTTTCTATTTACTACTTTATTTATTAATTTGATTAATAAATAGAAATAGTAATCTTAGTAACAAATGTAATATAACAAAGTATGCACAGCTTTCCCCGGTAAAAACTATTCTAATAATTTTTTATAAAATTTCTCGTTTATAGAATTTAACATTCCTGGTTACAGTTTTTCTCATAATTTTTATACGAATAGGAACATTTTTCAGAAATACGTAGAAATAATACTTAGAAAGTCTACATCTCTTATTGTTAGAACTTTTCATACACGTACATTCTGAAGTATTCTGAGATTTCTCATCTCACAGTTTAAAAAAAATACTTTTAACTTTTTTACATTTTATAACGTTTCATAAAAAATTATACAGATGTTCGGAAAAATTATACGAAAAAAATATGAGAAAAATTTTCACCAGGGGCCTGTACGTGTCACTCGGTCCTGCGAGATCGCGTTCGCGCGCTCAACCGAAGCAGCTGTCATCTAGGAAACGTTTAGCAAATTAGCAAGCTCAGTCGGTACGGCATCTACGTACGGTAAAAGGCTGGACAACCATTAACGAACACCCTGTAGATAAGATATACAATTGAGATAATAAAATTAAAAAATAGACAGGTATAAGGGTTTCCTAAAAAAAAATGATATTGTATTCAGTAATTAGTCAAAATACGAATATATTATTGAAAAATACATTATATTATTGCACAATACGTATCAATACGTACATTGCACATACATATTATTTACATATTTAAAAAAATAATAACAATTTTAAGAATTACAAGTAATTCTATATGTACTTTTATCCATTTATATAGATATAATTAAATTGTCATTCACTGTCAATTTATTTTGGCGTATATACAAGTATATATTATGTAAATAAAATAGTAATATAGTACACAACACGTTCTTAATATAGTTAATTACATCACTCAATTAGCAAGAATCAAAAAATCTGACATTTCAACAACATCTAAATACATTTTACTAACAATGAGATCAACACATGTCCAATTATTTGCGTGCGTGCGTGCGTGCGTGCGTGCGTGCGTGTGTGTGTGTATATACTGGATATGAAATCCCTTCTATGATTTCTCATAACAAAAACCTTTTACTTTTTTCTTCTTATAATTATCTATTATAATTATTTTGTTAAAAGATATATAAAGTACATCATATACTGAGTATATAATTATGGAAATAAAAATAAAAATAATTATACATCTGTAATGACTAAATTACTTCAAGTTTGACTTATCTGTAAATTAAAAAAAAGATTTAATAATATGACGGGTACCGTACGTGTAATTTATAAACATGGGTATGACATAGTAATTTATAAACATGGGTATGAAATAGATCTTACAAATAATATATATTCTATCCTTTTTATGGATCTGATGGTCTATAAAAATGATAGTATATTTGTGTAAAGTCTATAAGTACTTTGTATCAGAAAACTAGTATAGTATATAAGGTATAAGTACCTTATATCAGATTTTCATCAACCATTTTATCATTATCTTTTTCAGGTGTGTTATTATTGGCTACAGTAATCCTGTTTTTCATTCTCGGCTTCATTGATTTTATCCTCAGCCACGATTTCCAAATCATTCGCATCATGTGTTATCTTGCTGAAAAACGTTTCGTACATGTAAATTAATATTTTTTCTAAAACTTTATTTTTTTCTAGCTCACTTAAGATGGTAATATTTCATATTATTCGACTTTTATATATCATAAAGTATTACGTTTTATTATTTAGCTTTTTGGCAACAAATACTTCATAAAATCAAGTGTAGTAAATTACAAAATTGTTTCGCAGGATTAAATGGATTGCTCTACAGCAATAATACATAAAATTTTATACAAAACATAAAACGATTTTGTAATTTACTACGCTTAATTTTATTAAGCATATGCTGCAAGAAAGCTAAATAAACGTTATATTTTAATATATGTAAAAGCTGAATAATATGAATTGTTATCATTTTAAGTAGGTTAAAAAATATAGTAAACTATATGTAAACATGTGCTAAATGAAATTTACTTTTGTTTTCGTGCAAAGCGCGCAGGGACATGACGCAGCCATGATTTGATTGGATTGTTTATATCCTTGTTGATTACAAGAATTTTCGTAAAACGACAGCGGACGACACCTATATATAAATTAAAATTAATTTAATTCATAATTTATATAATTGCTATTATAAATATATCATGATAGATCAAAAATAAAATAGAAATAAAGTTACATAGTTAAACATTAGCATAAATTTGTTATACTTATTTTGATACAATTTGACTTACTTGATATGACATCGTAAAGCTTTAATTTTTTAAATGCTTTTTTCTTGTGGGCTCCGTGAAAGCTATAATTCGAAGCTAATGCATTGCTCATTATTTCCTGCATTAGTTTTACTACAGTACTTTTTACGTCTTTTTGTAAAAAAATACCCAAGTCCTTAATCTACTAAGAATATTAAAAAAAAGTTATGAGGTGTACAGTTAATATAATTTAATTTTGAAAATCATCATAGTCATATAGAAGAGGTCAAGTCATCTAAAAATTATTAAAATAAAACTGTGATGCTATTGCTATGAGTACTTGAAACCTTATTAAAAAAACTAATCAAAGAAGATCGCAATAAGAAAACAATTTTATAACTGAAATATTTTTTTGCAGTAGTCTAGTTTATCTGTGTAAAAATTATTTTATTTTTAACTTGTCATAAGATTCAGATTGTACTAAAAAACCAAATTGACTTTATAATCAATCTTTTGTAAAATGGTTCTTTCAGATTTGATTTGAATTTTTAATTTGAAGCTTTATGTACCAAAGATATACTTACTAAATTGTTTTTATAAAGTATGTAAGTTGATAAACGTCGTTCTTCTTTTATTAAATCAGTTTCCGATAATAAAGGATAAGCCTTCAAAATTTGACTTGTAGCTTTTTCAATATCTTTGTCCGTTATTTCTGATGTTGTCATCAATTTTGTTATATTACACATTTCAGCCATTAATGTTTCTATTTTCAAATCAATGTTAGCCATTACTCGTAAAACTGTTCTGTTGCAATTTTCATCTATAAAAACAATAAAATTATAGTTTAAAAAAGATGATATAATTACGAATATTTTTTTTAGTAGATTTGTTTTTTACGATTATGCGTCAAACTTGACTGTTGAGTTAGTGACAAATCGTTAGATTGCTCAGTTATAGATGAAATTTGATTTTTTCTTCTTTTTGTATGAGATTTTAATGTATTTCGATCAGATTTTTTGATCTCACTATCATTACCGCTGGGGCCTACGTCGTCGCAGTTAATCGATGGAAAAGGGTCAATAATTGGAGATGACTTTTTAGTTGTTTTATTTGCGTTAATATCAGAATTAGTATTAATATCTGACATTATTAAAGCCTGTGAACACTTTTCCTTTCCACGTTTAAAAGTTTCTACAAAAAGAAAATAATTACTATAATTAAGGTTAATATTCATGAGTTTTTTTTACAAATGCATGCACATAGAATTTTGAAAAATATAAGAAATTATCGTACTCGTCAAAACCAATATTTTTTTGACGTTGCACAAACTCCAATTTTCGGCCGTATTTTCTTGATTCTCAACAGCCCTTAATGTTCTTGATTTTTATACGGAGGCCAATAACAATGAGTTTTGCGAGGTGTCAACCATTTTTCAGGAGCAAGACTGACGCCATCCTCAAATTCAATAACCGCATATCTATCAGATGGCATCCTGATAAGAGTTTAAAATTTGATACATTCAGAATTAATTTTCAAAAATAAATATTTAGGTAAATAATGTGGTAAATAACTGTGTATACGGTAAATCACGTAATAGGGCAGTTAAAACTCCAATTTGCTATGCATTTCAATCTTCTACAGCTAACTCATAGATTGTACATCCCATCCTCGTGCTTTTTTATAAGCAGTATGCAGTACTTGCATTTCGACAAGATCACGTGATTCACGCCTACTGCCTCCTACTCATCACTTGCGTATTAACGAGTAGACGGACACGCGTAACTAAGAAGCGTGACACTTCGTCTCATGAACGTCCGTATGTAAGAAGATGTTTTCCTACATATGGATGCTCGTGAAATGAAGAGCCATGCTTTTTAGTTACATCCGCCAATTCAATAACATGCAAGCAATAAATAGGAAGCAGTAGGTGTGAATCACTAGATCTGGCCAAAATGTGCAAGTAAATCTCAGCACTGGCTAATAAGTCTCGTTAAATCTTAATTATCAGAATGTAGAAATGGAAAAACAACAAATCCTGATTTGTGTGGGAGTTTTACACATTTGTTGACAATATCACTGAGTGGTCGTAAGGATAATCTCTCGCTGCGTGTATATTGAACTTTATATATATCCAGCAATGATGATGGGCATGGAATCTTGAAAAAAATCTTCCTTGGAAGTGAGCTGTCGGCCTATTATTATCAATTCTTGAGTTTCACGACAAGAAGCTATATTTTGAATCTCAAATATGTCACCATTTTTCAGAATACAGCAATTATCAGCAATTTCCAGTAGTTTTAATGGTAAAATTTGATGATTTTATAACTTTATACTGTGGATTAATGCAGTTCTCAGGCAGAGGACCTTTGACATGAAGAGAAGTTGCAACAAGTTTTAAATCATCGTTTGTGCTTTTATTGTAATTTAAACATGCAGTTTTTATTTCTCCATAGCGTCGAGCTATTTGCTGCAGTGGTTTCTCTGGTTTACGTATCATATTTTTCAGTATTTGCATGAAATTCTCAAATTTAAATGCACTAAACTTCTCTATAGATCCATGTAATTTTGCATCTTCTACGAGGTGGATAATACCATGAACGTTGTGCGTTACATGATGCACGCCGTATATTTTAGCGAATGACTTGATAAAATGTTTAGCAAGACTTTCTGCGTAGTTCAGTTTATTCGAATGCCGTTCCACGTCGCATAATATTCTAATTAAAACATGAAGCGTCATGAAGTGTATCGTACATTGCTTTTGGCAAGATCTTGTAACGGTTCGACTTTTCTCGCGGTCACGGATTAGCTCGCCGGTGCCAGGGTCGAGAAAAGAAGGAACTCCGATTTGAAAAAAAATTAACAAAATATTTATTTAAATCAATTTCTCCTCACACTCTGTGATACAAAAAAAATAAAATTTATTAGGAAGAGAGGAAGTTAACACCTTCGGAACTCGTGTTCCCCGGAACGTTTGATCACACACGGAAAGAACCTAAAACTAATTATAACGTACTCGCATAGAGAACACATAGAAAACTTAAACTAAATTAAGCGCTCGCGGCGTCAATTGAGACGCGGATCTTACAAACTAACGCTCGGAAAATATTACAAGTAACGCAGACTTAATGCTAACGCAACTTAATAGCTATCGTTCGCCTGAGGAAGGGATCAAGATACGCTCGCTTTGTTAGGAGGGCGCTTGTTCGGACGGAACGCTCGGGACGGAGGATATCCAAGGAAAAATCCGGCGAGGAAGTTGTAACTTCGGGTAAACGCGTCGTCGCCGACCGAGTGAAATTATTCTAAATCTGCTCTGAAAATAAAACGAAAATTAAGAATCGAAATTATAGGACAGGTAACAGGTAAAGAAACGGGTAACCGAGTACGCCCGGTATTAGGAGGCCGTAAACGGCCTGTTTCAAGAAGCCGAGAACGCCCGGCACAGGAGTGTGGATAACCGAGAACCCCTGGTGTCAGGGGTTTTCAGGAAACCGAGTACACCCGGTACAAGGAAGCCGAGAACACCCAGCCAAGGAGCTCCGAGTACTCCCGGAGTGTCGGTACCGGTGATTTGGAACCGACTGGTCAGGGTGGGCCGAGTCCCATGTTAAAAAATTTTACAGTGTTTTGAACGCCATCTATCTCGGGATACCCCCCAAATCCGAACTAAATAGCATTCTGTCGGTAAGAATGCGAAACCTTTTATGTTCTTATCTTTGCTAAATGGTTCCGATCTTTACTAATTTTTAATATTTTTAAGAAATAATTTTTTAAATAAAAGTACACAATTTTTTAATATTTTTTCTTATATTTTATTTATATTTGGAGTACAGAATAAGAACAAATTTGTAATCTAATACTGTTTTCAACAAATTTTCTTTCGCTTTCTTTTCTGCAGTATTTTAGCGACATTCTTTTTGCCATATTATATATATAATTGTCCGATTCGATTTCCATTTTTCGGCATAAAATTCTATTTATGAACATACAGGATGATTTTATAAAATCCTCGGCAATTATCTGACAAAGTATTGGTTTGGCATGTGTGCATTGAAGAAGAATAGGCGGACACTTTTCTTCCAAAACACATGTTAATTTTTTTGCAACATTCGGTTCGTGGCAGACATTCATAAAGATCTTTTCTAAATATTCGGAGGCATCTTCTATAAATTGTAACGTTCGAGAATTGTCTATAATTTGAACGCATTCTTTGCACTCCGCAATTGTCTTACTGTTGCGTACATATTTGATAACTTTTTGTCCACTTAATGCAATTTCAGTTTTTCTTGTTGGTGGTATGGCAGCTTCCGCGTGTTCAATTACCTCTTCCTCTGAATTTATTTCTCTTGAATCTTTATTAAGATTCAAAAATTGAGACAGAGCAAATGAGGTTCCTTCGTCGTTTGTACAGTTTGCTCCAACGGAATGTTTCGATGTTAAATTTGAAACAACTAAAGACCTGAAGGAGCCTTCAAATTGAGAAGGACTGGGATTTCTATTAGCACAACCATTGCTTCGAATCTGGCTAAAGAAATTTTCCAGAGCATCTTGATTTAAATACTTTAAATTCAATGATGGAAAACTATTTTGCTGTAATATATCTCATATTTTTATGGTACCTCTGATGGTCCATATCCAATTAATCAAACATTTTGGAGCATTCTTTCTTATAATCTTTCTAGACTCCTTTGTAACGAATTGCATTTTGATTAATTTTTGGCAAGCTTCTTGCCAAAAATGGACATGTCCACTATTTTTATGGATTTTGCTACTCAATCCTTGTCCTTTAATTCCGTTGAATGAATCAAACAAATCGTTGAAGAAATGTAAAATTTCACTCGTTGCTGCAGCGTTTGATGTCAATTTCATAGTGCCTTTTTGTGTTTCGACAACTCCTATAATAACAAATGAAAATGATAAGATTTAAAAAATATTTTGGAATGTTATATCTCAGATTTCCCACGGTGTAATATCATATTATTTAAAGGCATGGCATTTATTTTTTACTTGTATATGACACATCTGAAAAACCTTAATTTGTTGCGTATTTTACAGACTCAAAAACATTTAATTTTAAACAAGAAATTAAAGAATAAAGTTATTCTTAATTAATAATTTATTGCGGCCCGGTTTTTCATTGCTTGGTTAACTTATGGTTAGACTTCATCTGATATTTTATCCTATTAGCTTTACCTGTAGCATCATTATGGGTGATATTCATAATCATAAATTTATCAGATAATGAATAACCGAGCCTGCATGTCATATATTTCATTTTAACAATAAAATATTTGCTACGTACAGCTTTATTTTTAATACTTTCTATTTTTTTACACCGCGGGATGGTGGAGTCTTTATTTGAACAGCTTATACAGTCTTATCAATACTTAAAAGTAATATGATATCTAAAAAATTTGCCAATGTGGCAGAGAAAACTTGAGACGCATATTTAACTCTCATTTTCGGAATTACATTTGGGTGTATATGTTTATCAGTTATTTTTCGCAACTGGCGATATTTTAGAGACGTGTTTTTGTCCATGTCAAATGCAATCTTGATGTCTTCCCAAGAAGCGTACTTTATTTCTTGACATGTATTCTTGTTAATGTCTAAATCTTTGGTCAAGAGATTATTCCTTGTTGCCTTCAATAAGTGCACATAATCATAGATTGGTACAATCTCTTTTCCTTTTATAATAAAAGTATTTTCTGAAATTTTTTTTATATTATTAGTAATTGTCGCATAATATTCGAAATTTTTTAATTACATCTTTCAATTTTAAATGATATAAACATTAAATGTCTAATTTCATTTATTTTTGGAAAAATATTTATAAATTGTACAGTATTTCGACAACTTATTATTGCAAAATTTTCCTGAATTTATTATACTGTTATAATACAATTAATATTTGAACAATGTGCCTATTCGGATGATTTGCACTTACTTGGAGGCAAATTCTTTTTTGCACGTATCAGATTACTATCTGCAATTAAGGTATTTATTGCAGCAATATTTGTAGCACCTTGATCACAAACTGTTGCTACGGGAATAAATCCTGAAATGATTATGTTTGCCAACCATTGTTTGATACAGCATACCAATTGTGATGCTTTTGTTGCACTCTCGCAAAAACCGTAGCCTAACGGCATCTTTTGCCCTGTTTTTAAACATCTAAAATAAAATGTAATCGCATGATCGGCAATTTTTCGCGTTCTGCGCATCCCCCAATCCTCGAATCCAATAATTTGATCTTCCATCTTATTGTAAATCAAGGAAGGTTGTAGTGACATCTCGTCCCATAGAAGCACTACGTATTTTGCACTTTCATCTTTAATATTTTTACAAATATATTTCAGAAACTTTATTATCATTCGGGTACATCCAGCTTTCAATGGTATATTGTTTAATTCTGATTTTAATGTACTTATTGCAGGACAGGGCAAGTGATTGTGAAGGAAGTTGTAACAGGACGGAGATCTTTTGTAAATACTGAGGCAAAACATTTTTTCTATTTTTGTGTATCTTCTTGCCTACAAAAACAACGACAAAACAAAACAATTTTGTATAATGTACTTATGAAACACACAAAACATTATAGTTGTATGAATTAAGTATTTGTGAGGTCAAATTGAATGGAATCTATTGAGAAAGTATATAAAATCACACAAGTAAATATGAAGCACTAAGATCTCGCTACGACCGTATCGAAGGCCTTCTTGTTTAGATTTGTGTGTTACAATATCTGTCGAATATCTTTCTACTTTGGAATCTATTAATAATAATCGGGCTCATGAGTCGTGCTAAGTGTTACTCGCAGAGATTAATAGTTTTAAAAAACCGCTATTCAAGTCGCTGAAAAAACCAGAAAAATTCCCGTTTTTTTGGAAAAATCGTTTTTTTAACAAAAAATTGTCGTTTTTCCTATGTAAATAATGTGCTACCTAACTCTACAATATTATTAAAATAAGACTTATATAAGCAGTAGATTATTATTAAACTGAATTGTTAATATTTGAAATGTTACATAACTCGTTTAATAATTATTACAAATTGAACAAGAGAAGCCCATTCCTACAATATTATTAAAACTCTAACTCTACAATATTATTAAAATAAGCTAACTCTACAATACCTAACTCTACAATATTATTAAAATAAGACTTATATAAGCAGTAGATTATTATTAAACTGAATTGTTAATATTTGAAATGTTACATAACTCGTTTAATAATTATTACAAATTGAACAAGAGAAGCCCATTTACGGTCGTAGCTAGGTTTTAGTACTTTTATATTTATTTGTGAGTTAATAAATCTATTCAAATTCAACGAGACTGCGCGCCGAATTACTTTTTCAGTCATAAACACAGTTCTAAGTTGAATCTGAACAGGTAATATCACATTTATTAAATTGAATCAATTTAATGATTAACGATGCTAACTTGCATCTTTAATATTCGACCCCTTTCCCCTCAGAAAAAAACTGTAAAGAATAATTATTAATTATTAAACAAAGTGATTTAATACTTTAAAAAAAATTTTTGACATTGTCATTTTCAAAGCCATGTGCAAAAGTATTAGGCACCTTATAAATTTAAAGTTATTCTAAATTGTGATAGAGGCAGGCAAAAATAAATCTGTATATATTTTTAAGTAATCAATATTTATAACTACTTAAAATTATATAGTTTTATTTTTGCCTGCTTCTATCACAATTTAGAATAACTTGAAAATTATAAGATGCTTAATACTTTTGCACACACATGGCTGTATATTAAAAGTTGCAATAAGATCAGTGTTAAGTCTTTAAAATATGTACCTTCGGAGGTACATCACTATTTCGCAAAAGCATACCAGTGAACTGGTGTTGTACCTCACTTGAAAATTGCTTTTTCATTGTGTCGTCAATTGATTTTTCTTTATTTTTATGTTTATTACTGGATTTCACAAGACGCTTTAGTCGTAAATTTTTTCGTTTTAACAGTACAGTGGTGTCGTATAATCTTCTCGCAATGGGACTTAGATCTTTTCTTCGAGTAACTTCTTGCAAGTTTGGTCTTCGGGAGATACTATTTTTTTTATTATTCCTTCTTAGGTGCCCCTCTATCTTTCTGAATCGTTTTTCGTGTTCATTTTTCAATGCATTTACTTCATTTTGCAAGTGTTGATATTGATGTTGCACTTCTCCTGTTGTTTTTGTCATTTCATTTAATATTGCCGTATGCTGCTGTACTTGTTCCTTTATATGGGACATATTTTTATTGGTTTGCGAGATTTCAGTTTCTTCCAAAATTTGTTGCAATGGTTGTTGATCAATAAGAATTGTTTCAGGAGTAACAGGATTATTTTCAGTATTATTTTCAGTATTATTTTCAGTATTATTGTCAGAATTAATGTAAAGACCAGGAATTGCAAATTCTTTTAATACTCGAGATTGTGTAAAACATTTATAGTCTTCCTCTCGAAAATGTTTATAGCAAACTCTGTACTTTTGTAAATGTTGTGCACACGCATTTTCCAAAAAGTCCAATTTTAAACTTTGTACCCATTGGTGGCATCTTATTGGATCTTTTGAAAATTTGTGACGTGGTGCTTTTTTACCTGAATTACAATTTGGGACACAACACGCCCTACCACCCATTTTTAAATCTGTAAATAGAATCCTGTATTATAATCTTCTACTATAACTGAATAAGACAGAAGGCTCGGACGAAAGTCTGAGGGATTACTCACTCACAAATAAGACGCTTACGTGATTTCCAATTTATGATTTCAACTACAGGGCATTAACAAAACCAGTAAAAAAATGGTTTGTAACTACGCACTGCTACGAATTTTTTGGTCAACTATATCAATCAAACAGCACAGCAACAAAGTATATTACTAGTATATGCTGTTTAAAAGTTTGAATATTATATAGTGCTGGGGAAAAAAAAGAAAAAGAAGAACGAATAAAGAATGTATTTACGGGTTAATAAATAACAATATGTAATTATGAAAAATTCAAAAATAATGTTACAAAATAAAAAAAATGCAATTGAAATAAAATTGGTGCTGATAAATCAAATTAGAAAAACATTATATAATAATAAATTTTAACTATGTAAGAATATTATTTTATTAAACTTGGAGGTCCAATAACGCCATATTCTTTTTATATTACAATTCTTTTTATTTCAATTACATTTTTTATTTTGTATAACCTCTTCAATTTTCTATGATTATTAACATGTGATTTTATGCACATCTTCAGTTCTTTGATTATATATTTATCGATTCGAGGGATTACTCACTCACAAATAAGACGCTTACGTGATTTCCAATTTATGATTTAAACTGCAGGGCATTAACAAAACCAGTAAAAAATTGTAACTACACACAACAACGAAATCAAGTCCATTAGGCTACGTAACCACATCAAATGACATCAAACCATATGTAATGGTAACGACGGACAACCACGGGCGAGAAACATTGGCGACCATATTGGAATTTTGGTTACGTAGTTCCAATTTTTAGGGTATCCCGACCCAGATGGCGCCAAAATACTATATCAAATTCGTCCATAAGACTCGGCCCACCCTGGACTGGTTGCTCCTTCCTGGTGTGGCTCCGTATTTATACCCTCCAGCTGCCCACGCAGTCGAAACCACGTGTTTACCCCACTTTTCGACGTGTACCTACGCGCACGTGCCCGCGCGATGTTACGTGTGACGTCACGCGACCGGACGCAAGAGCAAGCGAAATGGAAGACGGAACCGACGTCACGTGGCCGCGCGTGCGAGTGAGCGAGACGGAGATTACTGACGTCACGTGATCGGGTGTGCGAGTAAAAAGGACGGAACGATATATTATAATCCGGCGTGCGAGCGAGAAAGAGATATAACTTACCTTCGTAACGATGCTATCGTTACAATCTTTCTTAAAACAATTGGCCCCGTATAAAGAAGAAATTGTCGAAATTCAGTAGCTTTTCACAGCTTCAAAAACTCTAAAGTTTGAGGTCTTCGAGCAAATTCTTTTAAAATAAATGGTTTCATATTATTTTCAAGCCGTTTCGAGATTTTAAGAATTTGTAGACGGCCGAGTCTATACGTGTTCTCGCCGTGAATCCATAATGGTAACATTTTTTTAACAATACCTAACAGTATTAGGTGCATGTAATCTAAAGTTACATTAAATACCAATCTCAGTCCTGGTATAGAATCGAGAATCGTTCTCTTTTCGTGGTACTTTTTATCACGATAATCTAAAAAATCTTGATCTGTTCGTCTTTCGGCATTTAATTTGGGAAAACATCTGCAATTTTTTTTTGTTTTCCCTTTTGTTATACATTTTGTGCAACTATTAAATCCGGAAAACCCTTTTACGCATAAAATAAATGATTTTGCAGGAGCATCGCAAACGATAAATTGAATCGAAAATTTGTACAATTTTTCTCCAATAATAATGCCATTTTTGCATAACTCAATAGCTTCTTGAACAAATTGGTCTAAATAAATGTTAGCATCTTGAGGTTTTTGGTGTCCGTAATATACTCCAATCATGAAAACTTCTTTATAGGGTATAATATTTCCCAAAATAGGCCAAAGCGTTGTCATAGAAGAATTAAATAAGGGGACTCCATCAATATTTATAGCAATAGCTATTTCGTCAATAGTGAAATTTTCAATTCTATTACAAGAGTCCCGAATACTTGAAGCAAGCCCGAAATGGTGGTACTCTCCAGGAAAAACTTCTCGAATATTGGTTTGTTTTGCAGTCTGCAATAAAGTACGAGGGTCACATAGTAATACTGTGGATAAGTTTGGGACTGATTTTAATATAGTAAGCAATTTTTTCAAGCTGTTATGCGAAATTTTTTCAGTAACAGCCCATTCTCCCAGTTTTGCCTTAATATAATCCATATTTTGAGAACTGTCCACCAATGCTTCATCTATCATAGGGACTTCAACAATGGAAGTTACGTTTCTATCAATATCAATATTGTCGTCGCTGCTTGGATAAGTGTCTATTAAAAAAGAATTATTTCTAGCTTGCGTAGAAGTATAGTCTTCATCCGACAAAGTTTTAGTATCAGGCGAATTATTTGCATTTATTTCTATGCTTTCTGGTAATGAGTTGAAAGTTAAATTTTGTGTAAGAAACAAATCACTTGGTGTATTTGCAAGTTCAATCGATGAATTAGTTGATTCAATAGATGAATTAGTAGGTTCAATGGATGCATTACTAAGTTCAGTGGATTTATTAATCGGTTCAGTTTTATGTTCCCACTGTCGAACAATTTGAACAACACGCCGACGTCTTTGTCGGTCACAAATTTCCAAATTACTTTTCCGTTTACGTGATTCCATCTATACAAAAATTTTTTTTGCAAATGTAACAATTTAAGCCAAATTACACTGTCCGACAAAAAAAATTTTCCTTTTTTGGAGATTGTAACATATTTTTAAATAAATTTGTTGAACGTGCTGAATCCAAATCTAGTGTAAAAATAGCTCAGCTCATCAAGATTTTGAAAAATTTTAGGTTAAAAGTATTAAAAAAACTACTATTTTTACAATCTTCAAGTAGCTGTATCTCGGTAACTTGACGTAATAAAAAGGTGTTTGACCGCTCAAATTAAGGATTAAACCTTTACGCTTTTAAAGATTAAACACAAAGATAATATGCATAATTTATGAAAAAAATGCAACTTAGAAAAGAAATAACGTTAAATTAATAAAAAATGCTATTTTTGTTACATTAATTTATCGAAGCCAATACTTACATACAGAGTGTTAAAAAAGTCCGAAAATGGTCAAATATCTCGAAAATGAAGCATTTTAGAGAAAAATGTTTGAAATAAAAGTTGTTTGGTTTAAAGAAAGCTATAAAATGGTGTCATTGATTTGACCTTGAATAGTCACTGGTGTAAAGAAAACAAACATTTGTAAAAAAAAAAAGAATTTGCAACAAATAATCACAAAGTTTTTCTTTAAAATTCTTTTCTTACACAACTATGTTTTTTTTACACCGGTTGATTTGTTTCATTATTCTGTGCATAAAAGTATTAAAGTAAGATTATTGAAAAATGAATGTTTTACAAAATATTTTGTATTTTATGTCAAAATAAGGGAACTTTTAAGTTTTATAATTCAAAATATTCTTAATAAAAAATTAATTTATTATAGTATTTTGAAAAGTTTTCGAGACAAGCTATAAAAATATGCAATACAAAAAATAGGAGGGTTCTATATAAAATTTTAAAGTTGGGGAACTAATACTCTTTGTTCTACTTTGGGGGAAGAGGACGACTTTTCCAACCTCCTTAAAAAAGTAGCTCCTTGAAATGATTAAACACATGTTTTGCAATTTTTCCAAATGTTTCCAAAATATAGAAGTAAAGCGAGACTTTATGGAAACTCTGTATACACGACGACTTCAAAATAATTTTTAAAAGATATGCGTAACAAATTTAATGTAAATCTTATGTTAACAATGTTAATATCGAACAGCATGCATACGTTTGGCGACGTTCGGAAAACGTTTTAAGTCCTATCATCTCAAAAACTCAAAATATTTTCTAACCATCTTTTCGATGTGCATAATGCTTAATGTGCGACACGTTTCAAAAATTAAAATTGTTATAACTTAAAAAGATGAGATGGCAAGTTTAGAATTCAGAAGTTTATCTTCAAGATATCTTTCGGATATACATGCTGTATGATAAAAAGATTATTTCTATTAAAATTAAAAGATTTTAACTTACTTATACAAAAAGAATTGTTAATATGAAGGGTGTCTTGTAATTGGTGAAAAACCTATTAATCACAGATTCTCGAAATCATTTGAAGACGATTTTTCTTCAACAAAAATGTTGAACGACGTCATCATTTTTTATGAATTTCCAATCTTTGTCATCAAATGTTTGTAATTAAGCTTTAAATTATACAGTAAATTCTATCTGAAATTAATTGAAGAATGTAGTTTTGAGAATATTTTGACTCCAAAAAGTTAATTTTGCGAAAAACACCTTTTTTATTCGCTTATAAATCTAAAATTAATATCTTGACATTTTTCTTTGCAGAGAAAAAATTGTTTCCAAATGATGTCAGGAATCTATCATTAATAGGTTCTTCACAAATTACATTGTATATTAATAATATATGATACATCAGTTGACATTCTATGTTAAATAAAATACAAAAATATATACAAACATAATTTAAAAAATATCGATTTTTGAAATAATCTATAAACGTAGTCATATTCGCGTAAAATAAATCTTAAATATATTTTTAATAATTTTTCTTCTTGACATATATATACATAACTTTATAAAAAAATTAATATTTTGTTAATATTAATATTTAACATAGAATATTTCATTATTTCATATTTGGCATAGAATATTTCATATATACATGGAGAAAATTTTATAGTAAAAATTACTATAATATATGTAGTTGCAAAGAACAAGATCATTTTTAAAGTAATATGTAAAGCTGAAAAATTGTATAAATTAACGTAATTTTTACAGTTTTATAAAGCACTTTATTTTAAAAATAGTTCTCATAGTTCTCAATTACTGTACACTATAATAATTTTTATTATATAATTTTCTCCGTATAATAACATATATATTAACAAGAATCGTTTTTTTAAGTAGTTTAAAATTTTTGCAATTCTTATTAATCTTTTGTACATATGGTGTGCGTATTTAAAGAACATTTAGAGGATCTTTCAAAGATTTCATGTTGCACATATGTATATCTTCGGAATATTTTTTTGAGCATCTTTTCAATATGCATGCTGTGTAAATTCTCATAAAAATAAATTATATATATATTGTGACGTGGCAGTTTTAGCTGCTTCGCCACTCCGTCTTCCGCCTAGGCGTCGCGCCAGGAGGCGCGTATGACCGGGTCGGGCACTCTGCGAGAGAACGAAATCTCCGGCGGGACTGCGTTGCGTGTTATTTTATGTACTCATTCGCGGCTTATTTCATGTAACCGCGGGCACCTCGACAAACGTCGCCTAAGGACCAGCAGCGGCGAGGGAGACGGACCGCGACAGGAAAGGGAGAGGGCGATCGTTCAGGGCCGGCACACAGGAAAACGCCGACGGAGAGGAGAACGAGACAAGACGTGGCGACAGATAAGCGCCATGCAAAGGAGGCTCGCGAGTGGCACAGCTGATGGACAGGCTGGGGCGGACGAACGGCCAGGACGAGGGCCGTCGAATGCCGGCTGTCCATCGAGGAGGGTAGCGGCGAAGAATCGTCGCTGGAAAAATTCTGCTGCTGTCGTCCGCGAGGACGACAAGAACGACGAGGATGTCGGATGCCGACGGGAACCGCACGACACCTGCGGAGACCCGACACTGCGCTGCCGTCACGGCTAAATAAGGGCGGCCGCTGATAGGCCGCGCCGCTAGGCGCAAGGATATCGCGCACCCTGTGGGAGGAGTAACGCTCATCGATCGCGATCCTCTCGGCTTTTGCGTGCGACCCGGCGTTCGGCGTACAAGTCGCGTTAAAGAGCGAGCGAGTGCGAGCTATCGGTCTGGGTTATCGTCGGTGGCTATCGGAAGGACCTATATCGGCGAGAGTGTCCGGCCTGGCGAGCGCGTCCACTAGAGGATCCCAGAGGGACCAGGAGGAGGACCGGAGTCGGCGTCGAGGTGACCCTCTAACAATCGTGTAAAGTCACGGACTGTCGGTGTCGACCGACTCGCGCTCTGAGGTGGAGCTATTAGTTTAGTGTGCGAGTGCGTCCGCCGCGTGGCGATTGAACGCACCTTGCTTCTTAGTGTTTGGCTGGCTCTCCACCTCAAGCCCGAGACCTCGTCGAGGCACCCAGCGGTCGGCTGCCGCGTGTGTTTGTGCCGTCCCGCCGTAGAAGCTCGCGGACGACCGGCTTCCCGGGAAGCCGCAAAGCCCTCGCGCACGTGTGTGAGTCGTATTACGGCCGTGATCATACGGCCGCCCGAGATATCGGTGACTTGATGTATCGCGCGTGTTCTATTAATTTTGTAGTGCGGTTCCGGCGACAGCGTTGTCGACGCGAATCTTTTACTGTACGCACTTGTGTCTCAGAATTACGTGGCTCGCCTTAGCGGAGGCTCTACGTTCGCGTTTTTGCCGCGCCGTCAGAGCGCGCGTGATTGGCTGCCGCGCTTCGCGCGGGACCAGTCGTCGTGATCGGCGCGTGTAGCGTAATTATGGTCTGAGTTGAAATAATTCCCGCGTCCGGCTTATTAATTTCTTTTTGTCAATGCCTTATCTCTTTGTCTTTCTTTCTTACGTTAACCGCTATTCTTTTTTGTTCTTATTTTATTGTATGCCGTCTCTATTATGCACTGCAATATATGTGTTCTCTATCTGTTATATCGGCCTGACTTTATTTAATTTCTCGTCTACCCGTCGTCTCCCGTAAGAGAGCCACTTCGTCTCTTTCTCCGTTTCCCCGCCCCTCTACCGGTTAGAGGAGCTAGCTGGCCGCGTGCAAGCGACGATTTCGCGTTTCGGCATGACGCATTCTCGCGTGTTGTGAATCCGTGTTTAGAGTGGAAAAGAGAACCCGGAGACGCGACCGATATCATCGCGTCTGGCGCCCAATCTCGCGATTTGGTGCGAGCGTTTGGTGTTTCTCGGTTCGCTCGTCACTCCCGCGCGTGTTTCGCGAGCTATTCCGTTGTTTGATCGAGTATTTCGCCGTTGCTCTCCGGCGTCAGGAAAAGTACGTGACAATATATTAGGAGTATAAATAAGTTTCCGCCGTTTTTTATCAAAAATTGGACATTTATTGTGAAAGAACGCTGCCTAATGTTTTATTCGAAGTATTGTCCATCGCTAGCCACTACCTTTTCCCATTTTTCTGGTAGCATACGGATACTGCTTCGGAAGAATGCTTCATCTTTTGAAGCTATCCACAAATCGACCCAATTTTTTGTATCTTCATATGATATGAAGTGTTGCTCAGACAGGCCATGCGCCATCGATCGAAACAGATAGTAATCAGAAGGAGCAATGTCTGGTGAATACGGCGGGTGAGGTAAAACTTCCCAATTGAGTGTTTCCAGGTAGGTTTCCAGGTAGGTTTTGACCGGCGCCGCAACGTGTGGATGAGCATTATCATGCAGAAGAATAACTTTGTCGTGTCTGGAGCAGTAGTGGGCACGTTTTTCCTTGAGTACTCGGCTCAATCTCATCAATTGTGTTCGGTAGAGAGCCCCAGTAATGGTTTCATTCGGTTTGAGCAACTCATAATACACGACACCAAGCTGATCCCACCAAATACACAACATGAGCTTTTTTCCATGAATGTTCGGCTTGGCTGTCGATGTTGAAGCATGGCCAGGTGGTCCCCATAATTTCTTCTTCTTTGGGTTATCGTAGTGGATTCATTTTTCATCACCAGTGACTATACGATGCAAAAAACCCTTTCGTTTATGTCTGGCAAGCAGCATTTCACATGTGAAAATTCGGCGTTTAACGTTTCTCGGTTTCAGTTTATATGAAACCCAGTTTCCTTGTTTTTGAATCGTTCCCAATGATTTTAAGCAATGTGAAATTGCTGGTTAAGTCACTCCTAATGTAAGTGCAAGTGCTTCTTGCGTTTGGCACGAATCTTCATCTAATAATGTTTCCAATTCCGCGTCTTCGTACACTTTCGGCCTTCCGCTACGTTCTTTGTCTTCGATGTCAAATTCACCGTTCTTGAACTTGTGAAACCACTCACGGCAACTTCTCTTACTTAAGGCAGCCTCACCATATGCTTCTATAAGCAATCGATGCGCCTCGGCTGCAGATTTCTTCAAATTAAAGAAGTAAATCAAAAGCTCCCGCAAATGACGCTTATTCGGCTCAAAACTCGGCATTTTCGCACGAAAAAAGATATATGATGCTGATACAAAATCGCTAATATTTTAAGGTTATGTTGTTGCCAGATGTCCAACCTTACGATATAACGTTTTACAACAGACAATTTCAACCATGACATACTAGTGGCGCCATTTTTTGTGAAACGGCGGAAACTTATTTATAATCCTAATATATATATATATATATATATATACACACACACACGCACGCACGCACGCACGCACGCACGCACGCACGCACACACACACACATTTAAAAGCAAAATAATATATATATACGCATATTAAAAAACAATTGTACAAAAATCATAATACACAGAAAAATATTCTAATAAATATTACTTGTTCCAAATATATTAGAAGTTCTTATATTTACAAGTATATCACAAATTTATAACACGCATTATAATTCAAATTATATTCTAAATCCTAGCAAGCGTATTATTTTGATCAAAAATGTTTAATATAAAAAAATAGTTGGATTTCTTACTATGTTAGATAAATTTGAATTTTCTTTGATATAATTTTTTAATACTTTTGAAAAGAAAATAATTTCTTCTTTTGAGTAAGTGATAATAAGAATTTCTATTTGTAACAAGTAAATTTTAAGGCTATTGTCAAGATTATAATTTTTGTTAACCCTCCATTAGGCACAATCTACAAATAAGTAATTATTTTAATCCACATTACTAATACTTCCATTTTTGATTTATTGTAATATTTATTAATTTGTTATTTACAGTTTTTACTTACTTTTATGTCAAGTCTAGCTAACAGCCTTGAAGAAAATTTATAATAATAAAATAAATTTATAGTAATAAAAAAATATTGCTAACAAATGTTAAGAAAAACTATTATTTAAAAGAATTATTTAAAAGTATGATATTAAACTGAGTAATCACTTTTCTTGGCAATAGAGTAATTTTTTTCTGTAAATAGTGTAAAAATGAAAAATAGATTTTAATTTTTTCTTAATTATAGTATATACCTCAATTCTTTGTATGACTAACAACGTCGCTAACATATCGATGAGTAGAGACACTTTTTATATTTCTCGTCTTTCTCACTAATCGTCGATATTACGATATTAAACTAAAAAAATTCCAATATTTTACGCTCTTAGGTTATGCTCACACGTGACACGAGAATATTTCTTATAAAAGAATAAAATAATTAAGCAAATTGAGCAACTAGATTTTCGTTGGCCGTACGAAAATTAATTAATTTAGTGATTGTGACTGGCCCGTAAAGACGCATTTTTTCCATAATACCAAATCTCAATTCAATATGTCTGCTATGTGATAAAGGACAAACATGTGGCACTGAATATTTTCACGGTTTTCAATTATTAAATAATTATTTGTAGAGTTACGCATCTAATACACAAAAATATCTTTACATGTATGATATAACTGGCAATTATATGTATTGTTTAGGGTTACATACCAAAACGTATTCTCCAAGAAAACTTTATATAATGCAAGTAACGTATATTACTGCGTAAAATTTTCCTCGTTATGTTGTGGAACATAAACTTGGTAAGAAAATACGTAGCGAAAATATATATCTTTTTACAATGACTTACCTCAATTCAACGTGTAATAAGCTATTATAATAATATAGCCAAGGTTTTTATTTTCTACTCTCCAAGAACAAATGCTAATGTAAGGCTCTTGTTTGAGCATATCAGCCGCGAATCGCACTGGAAAGGTCGTAGGTAACGGAAACGGAAACGGCGAGGACGAGAGTATTGACGAGCAGATCTCTCGTATGAGACAGGAGGCAAAGGAAGGGAAAAGAAGAGATGGGACGGGCACAATGACCGCCAACGAAATACTCTATCACTCGGTTTATTTGTAATGTAGTACAGCGGAACTGAGCGGAATGCAACGACTACGGGATAGTGCACAGAAAAACGCGGGAAGACGGACGATTGGTTATATAATCTGGTTTCGGAAACTTTTCGACGGAATCTCTCAAACAACAACCGCTGTCCGACGACCGCGCTTGAGGCTGACGCTCGCGCCGATCCCAACTAATCAAGTTGCGCGAATAGTCAGTACTAGACATATAGCCAATAGCCGACAGGCAATCGCCGCGCACGCCGGTACGACGGAAATTTCAGGTCAAATAAGAAAGGCGGGAAACACAAACTATTGCGTATCTTACACTAACGTCGTTCGACTCACAAAATCTGTACGAACCGTCCACCATCTACTCGTAAAAAAAAGTAAACACCAGAACGGAAGATGAACAACACACTGCTAGAAGAAAGGTGGGGAATGAAAAGAGAGAGAAGTGGCTGGCCTGCTGGCTGTCCGTTAGCCGTTGGCGCACGGTGCCGGCGCCGCGCGCTCGCGCCAGCGCACACTATGGCCGGTATTCATAATCAGATCTTATTTCAAGTCCGTCTTAAGTAATATCTTAAGATGCTAATACGGCTCTGTCAATGGTTAATGACATCTCAAGATTGTACTTACGATGCTCTTAAATATAAGAACTGATTATGAATACCGGCCTATGGATGCATTTGGGGAGACGCTATTAGTGCTAAACAGCGTCGCTCTATCTTTGTTCAACTTTTAGTGATTGACGAAGATGGAATGATGCTATCAGCGTTAATAGTGTAACGCTGGTGGTTTTCGTGCGGTTCTGGTAGGTGTCAGGATACGGTTGCGGATAAGTTCGCCGGATTGGTCGGGTTCGGTATAATAATCGCACTCGGTATTTAGTTGACAAAAATACTAAATCTTTATTTGGATGTGATGTTTACAAGTAGCCTCATAGCTTATGGCGTTTAACGCCTCGTGACAAGTGGACCCAGCCTAAGCGGGGACGCGATTGGCTCGCGGTGGTCGCGACGACCAATCGCCGCTGAGCGGTCGGAATCGCGAGCGTTGGTAACGGTAAGCGCAGGTGACGCGTGGAATAACGAGAACGCTAGGCGAGAGCCGAGATTGAATTACAAGACAAGAATTATAATGACCGCGAGAACACGGATGAAACGGTAAAGTGACTAAGAAAATAATTCTAACTTACAAAAGAAACATAATAAGAACTCGATTACTAGAACCGTGATAATACTGACTACAATGATCTTACTTACTAATCGCGTGGGTTTAAACGGACACGGTGTCCGGGGTGATCGGGGAGCCGCGGAACGCGGGATCGGAGCATTGGCGGCGATTCCGCGTCTCGCCCGAGCCGCCTCGTGCAAAATGAGGCAAAGGTCTCGTCAGGGCGCGGATGCCCTGACGAGGCTTTAGGTTATAAGAGAATCTTCCCTGAGGGAGAGGACGGGTGTGATTGGCCAGGGATACCCAGCCTGAGGACTCGACGAGGATGCTCGTCGTGGACGGTGATTCGCCGAGGATGCTCGACTACGGAGCACGGCGAGGATGCTCGCCGTGATTGGCTGCGGAGTGGTATTCGGTATGGCAGGATTAGCCGAGGATCCTCAGCTAGCCGGAACGACGAGGATTCTCGTCGAGGGGAGTCTGGATAAGGCGAGTATTCTCGTCCTCTTGGGAGTCGGAGTGCGGTCGAGGATTCTCGACCTGTCGGTTTCGGCGGACCGGGAAGATCTGACTCGGCGTTCCCACTGCCGGCTTATATATCCAAACGCACGGTTGGGCGGACCAATCCGCGCGCTCGGTCTGCTGGTCCGGAGCGGGAACGTTGCCGAACGCCACGGGCGGCGCGCGTGTTGCCGCGTGATCGTCACGACAGGTTAGCCTGGTGCGCGCACGTGGCGTTTTGCCGGTGTATTGCTTGGGTGGACGGAGCGGAGTAGCAGTGCGCGCGAGGTGGAGGGGCGTTTTGTTACAATAGCATTCACCAAACGCAACCTACGGCAAGTTCTCAAATCCGTGTTATCTTGGCGCCAGCGTTCCCAGATTCAAAAAGGGCGTTTGTCGCATGTGTAGCCAAATTATCATATTTGAATAAAAATTATCGTATTTAAAAGTATTTTTTGACTAAAAGAAATATTAAATGTTTCTTTTATAAAATATAAAACAATTATTTACTATTTTTTTCTTAGATATATAAATTTGTGTAATATTAGTCGTACTAATTTCATCCCATTCACTTCAAAATAATACAAATAATAATAAATAAAAATAGGTTAAAGATGAGAGAACAAGGATTTCAATTCAACAACTAAATCGAGTCAAAAAGATGACATCACTAAAAATGTTTTTTTTTATAAAATATTATATTTAAAATTTTTTATATGTTCTATTATTATATATATATATATATATATATATATATATATATATATATATATATATATATATATATATTATAGATAGACTAGAGTATTTGTATTAGACTAGTTCCCAGAGAACATTATGTCGTCTTATAGACGTTTAAAAGACATCCTAATTACTATGACGTCTTTAAGATGTCCTATGTCCCGATTTAAGATATCTTTAGGACAAATGTCTCAAAGACATTTGAGACACCTCTTAATAAAGACGTCTTAATTATAATTAATTTTGGATGTTGTATATATGTATATATAATATAAATAATGTATAAAATGTTTTAAACTATTAGATACACCTACTCTCAACGGCACATTTTTTAGAATAATTTAAGAAGAAAAGTTTAACATAAAAATGTCGGTAAAATTATATAATTAGTTTTTAAATAAGAAGAGTACGTTTAATTAATAAAAGGTTATTATTCAGATTTTGCACACACATCAACTATGGCAAAATAACAATAAATGATATGAAAAGTGTATTTCTATATATTTTGTATATCCACACAGCAAAATTAATCCTGGGATTATCTTGTTGTTGTCCAATATCTATCTCGGCAAGATAAAGGTTGGTTTATGCAGGCCGTAACCGCTAACTTATGCCGGAATCTACAAAAAATTGACCAATCATAGTCGATTATTCTTCTATAAATCGATTATGATTGGTCAATTTTTTATAGATTCCGGCATAAGTTAGCGGTTACGGCCTGCATAAACCAACCTTAAGACGTCTTATGGTAGTCCATAAGTGCTATCAGTAAGGCCTTAATCTACTCAAGATTAATATAGGATGGTTTTTGTCATAAACAGTGCATAGGCGAGCAATGTATATCCTCTATAAGATATCCCATAGATGTATCCATCGACAAAGGAGCCCGCACACATCCTTATGGAAATAAATTAAATTTTGGTTAAATTGTCTGAAACTTTCAGAAAAGTTAGTTCTTATGTTGATCAAAAGTCATAATGGACACGTAGTCCAGAAATGGCCAGTTTTTGAGATACGTATGGTTAAAAGTCGGAAAAATGTTTTTTTTTTTCTTTAATCCGACTTTTAACCATACAATCTCAAAAACTGGACTCTGTGTCCATCATGACTTTTGATCAGCATGGCAATAACTAACTTTTCTGAAAATTTTAGTGTGCGCGCGCGCGTGTGTGCGTGTGTGTGTGTGTGTGTGTGTGTGTGGCTACACTTCTAAAACTATAAGACAATATATTATATGTCAACATCATCGATATTGCAGCTCAGTCTCGTAATCTGCATTTTCAACAAACAAAATAACAAGACGTCTATGAGATATGATTTTGCTTCTGAATTTGTCGATGGGTACATCTATGGGATGTCTTATAGAAGATGCGCTTTGCTCGTTTATGAACTGTTATGACAGGTTATCCTTAAATCATCCCCCCCCCCGTTTTTTTTTATAGTTGGGAAACGCTTTTATGGGTCCCCGGTCCTGTGGGGACAGGAACGCGGGGTATGTGAGACTCGTCGACCTCACTAGCCGACATACTCACTAAAACCCAACTTTTTCCGGCGTCTGGGCTCGGGACGGATCACGGGATCGAACTAAGCATGCACCGCCATCCGTTCTAGCACAAACGGGTCCCCGCCCGAGAGCGGGAACCCCCCTCCGGAGTTAGCGGCCAGAGCTCGACCGAAGTCGAGCCCCAGCCGCCCGAACCGGGATGCCGGGAGTGCGTCGGACCCCCCTGGAAGAGGGCCCTAGGTATGCACTCCCGCATCCCAAGCCCCGAGACGGGTCAGCCGGGCAACTGCCCCGCCGCTGATTTCGCCCGAGGCGTTCCTCAACAGTGGAGAAGGTAGGGCTCTCTGTCCGGTCGAGCCGGCGCTGTGAGAGTCCCCCCTCCCCACTGTTCCTTCCCGGCTATCCCCCCTTCCCCCTCATAACGGGGGAAGAAGGAAACTACAGCCGCGCCAGCAGGGTTTCCCGGTAGCGGCGTCATATTGCCGCCGCCACCGGGGACGCCGGCGAATATTCCAATGGGGCAGGAAGAGTGCGACAGAGTCACCCTCCTCCTACCTCGTTCTTCCCACTGAGAAGGTGGAGAGGGAATCTTCTGACGATCCGGGGGGACGACTCTGCGATGTAACGCGGAGCCGTACCCCCCCTCTGCCTTGCCGGGGTAGGGGGAGAGGGAAGTTTCTCCCTCTCCGCCCCCAGGGTAGCTAGGAAGACCGCGCCGCCGTCAGCGCGGCGCGAAGAGGCCCGGGGCTACAGCGGGGGCCGGATACCCCGGGCTCTACCACCAAACCACCAGGGGAAGAGGTGGGGGGGCCGACAGGGTCCGGGGGGCTCCGGAAGTATGCTGCACGCGTTCCCGGAGCCCCCCAGTCACGGACCAGGGCAGGACACCCGGAGAGGTTTTAGTGGGTATGTCCCCGTCGACACGTCGTCGGCAGGGAAGAGCCCCACATAACCACCAGGCCTCCCCCGGGGCCTGGGGTATGCGGTAACGCATTTCCTCTCCGTTATAAAAAAAAAACAAAAGGGTGGAGAGGGAGGAGGACCTACTGATGTTGTTGCAGGTATACCCTCCTCCGTCTCCTCCCCCCCCCCTTCGCCTTCTCTCAAGCGGTGCGTCAGGCGCGTCCTCCCGCGCTCGCTCTGCCGCCTCCTTCCGCTGCATCACATTAGCACAGAAGGAGGCGAATGCATCCCACTTTTTGGGACCCTCCAATATTTTTCTCATCACCGTGAATAGGGAAAGATCGTCTCCTACCACTGCCACCAGGGCACGGCGTTCGTCAGCCCATGCGGGGCACTCCTCGAGAGTGTGCTGCGCCGTGTCCCTCGGCTCCGGACAGTGGTGGCACCTTGTGGTGGCCTCCCGTCCAGTCCTCTCGTGCAGGTGCTCCCCGAAGCAACCATGCCCGGTGAGCACCTGCGTCATGTGGAACGAGAGGCCCCCACAATCCCTCCCCACCCATTGCTCGAGTAAGGGCCTAATGGCCTCAACCACCCTGAGTCCGACCCTGGCATGAGGGAGCCTCTCCTGCCAGTGCCGGAACTCCTCCTGTTTAGCGCGGGCTCTTCTCTCCAGTAGCGATTCATGTGCCGCCGGCCCGAGCCCGCGGGCATGCTCCTCTTTCCAGTTATAAATCTCCTCTAAGGAGCACACCACGTACGCCCACGGGACTGAGCCCGCGAGCACACTAGCCGCCTCCCGCGGCACAGTGCGGTACGCTCTTGCCACCCTGATTTTGCGTTGCGCTCCATGCTTCTTGTGGAGGCCACCAGGGGGCCGCACCACACCGGCGCTCCATACAGGGCTATGGAGCGCACCACCCCCATATAGAGGCGGCGCACCCCCACACCGGGGCCGCCGAGGTTGGGCATTATTCGAGCCAAGCTCTGTACCGCAAGACCCAACCTGGCAGCCATCCACGTCCAATGTGGCCCGAAGGACCAGTGCGAGTCGAGGATCAGTACCAGGTATTTCAGCTGGGACTTCACCTCGACCCGCACGCCATCCACCGGAATCCCCCTCCAAAGTGGCCCTTTCTCACGAGGCCCCCCAAGCCAGAGGGCCTCTGTTTTATGGAAGGCGATCTTTAGTCCGAACTGTCCAATCCTGCGGAGAACGAGAGGCAGCTCTGTCGCCGCTCTGCGTCTCATCTCACACCAATCGCATCCCGAGACAACCACCAGGGTGTCGTCAGCGTAACATACTAACGACACCCCGGCGGGCGGGTGCAGCCTTAGAACGTGCTCATACCCCACGTTCCACAGGATGGGGCCGAGCACTGAGTCCTGCAGCACTCCCCTGCTGACCGCCCCGATCATGCACCCGCCGTCTCGGTTGGCACAAATGATTGTGCGCCTACAGAGATAGGCCCCTATCACCTCCTGAAGATAGGGAGGGACCCCTTTTCTGCGGAGGCTCTCCCTGATCTTTTCCCAAGGCAGGGTATTGAATGCATTGGCGATATCAAGGCTGATTGCCAACGCCACCCCGCCCCGGGAGACCGCTCTGTTGACCAGTGATCTCAACCGTCGTATCGCGCTGACGGTTGATCTCCCCGGTCTAAAGCCGAACTGGCAGTGTTCCAGATCGGGGCCTACCTCTGTCATGTGCGTCATGAGGCGAGACGCTATTATTCTCTCGAACAACTTGGCCACCTCCCTAATCAGGCATATCGGATGCTCGGACAAGGAATCGTTCTCGGGTCGCCCGGCCTTTAGGATCAGTTACTAGTCCTTCCACGAGGCCGGAAACTGGCGTCTGAAGGCACTTGTCGAACAGGCGCCTCAGTCTGTCACCGAAGACGCTCAGGGCGATGGACCATACCTTCCCCGGTATCCCGTCGGGACCCGGGGCGGTCTTCTTCTTCATCATTCTGTCCACCGCCCGTTTGAGCTCGCCCTCAGTGACCCTGTACTCCCCGGACCAGCCCGTTCTTCGCCTGATCTCAGCCGGATCATCCCGAGGCCGGTTTTCCTCCTCCTCGTCCGCCGGAAAGAGGGCGGACACAACGTCCCTCAGAAACCCTGGATCGAAGGTTTCCGTCCGTGAGGGGCCCGCATGTCGGAACTTATTCCGGACGAGACGGTAGGGACGCCCCCACGGATACTCGTCCAGGGTCCCGAGGAGTTCCCCCCAGGCCTTAGCTTTCGCCTTGGCGATGGCCGCCTGGAGGGTTTTCTTCGCCCCACGATACAACGCGTACTGTCGGGCTGCCTCTTCGTCGTCCACCCTTCTTCGCCGGCGGTACCTGGCGCACTGGCGACGCGCGGAGTTGCAGCTCTCTCTTAGAGCCGCGATCTCCGACGTCCACTAGTGCACCGACTTCTTCCGGGGACCTTTTCCCCTGCGACGTTGAGGCATGGAGGCGTCGCAGATCTGCGTGAGTGCTTCGCTGAATCACTCCGCCTCCGCCTCAACGTCGATTTCCTCCGTCTCCGGGGATGACTTCGCGACAGCAGCCGTGTAGGCCGTGTCGTCGTCGAGGCGCCCCAGGGCTCATTTAGGGAGGGAGTACGTTGCTCCCCCCTGTCGGACTTCTTCTGCACATGGAGGCCGCGGCGAGGAGATCTCCATCACAATGTATTTATGATCGGAGAGACTCCCGGTCTGAGACCGTCCAGTTCATCACCTCGTCGTAAGCTGGCGCCGACCCAAAAGTGACGTCAATTACGGAGCTCCCGCGGGCCGACGTGTAGGTGGGCACCGATCCTCTATTTACGACGTGGAGGTCCAGGTCTGCTAGCCAATCCTCCAACATCTCGCCCCTGGGGTCCGTTGTTGTGGACCCCCATTCAACGGATTTGGCGTTGAAGTCGCCCGCCACCAGCACCCAATCTGGACACAACCGGCGGACGACTCCCCCGATTTCCTCCAATCTCGTTTCATACTCTTCGAGCGAGATGTTGGGGGAGATATAGACCCCCACGACGAACCTGGCGCCCCACCGACACGCGACGAGACCCTCGCCCCTGTCCACACGGATGAGCGGGAGGTCTGCGTTCACATTTCTAACGACGATCGCAACTAGACCAGTTGTGTCGCTCCGCCACCTGTTGTCAGTGGGGGGGACGGCGTAGGGCTCGGCCACGACCGCCACATTAATGTTCCACTCCGCCATGGTCTGGACCAGGAGATCTTGTACCCTGGCGGAGTGGTTTATATTGGCCTGGAGGAGACGATGACCCATTAGCGAGCCGTGTCCATCGCCTCCTCCTGGCTACTTTCTTCTCGTTGTAGACTCGGGCCTGGGCCCTTCTCTACCTCCATAGTTTATATCTCCTTGTTTTGAGAGACGCCTTTTTCCTTGCTGCCCAGTTGGGTTGCGTCATCGACGCGTTTCTTTTTGTTCTCCCCCTTCTTCTCAGGAGGGGGGGAGCACGCCGGTCCCCCAAAGTGGTGTCTGGCCGGTTTGCCCAGGTCGGCACACAGCGGGCATCGAGCTTCCTCCTCGCATCGACTGGCGATATGCCCCTCGCCACCGCACCTGTAGCAACGGCTACTGCGGTCAGTCGGCGAGTTGCAGTCGCCAATCGTGTGACCCGTTCTGAGGCAGCGAAAGCACTGGGCAGGCCTGGGCTTGAGGGCTTCCACTTTTGCCATCACCCAGCCCACCTGTACCCTACCTGCCTCCGACAGCTTTCTGGTCGCCGCTGCGGGGCACCTGATCCAGACGGATCCTAGGCCGTGTCGTGCTCGCTTGATTGTGCCGACCTGCACCTCCCGGGCCTCACAGCTCGCGACTCTGGCCATATCTTCGGCCACCCCTTGATTGTCGGTGAAGTCATCCAGACCCGACAGCCGAAGCTCAGCAGTTTTGATAGGTCTGGCAACCTTTACTTCTTCGCTACTTGGTTTCTCTTGGAGCTTCGCAGCTAGTGCATCGGCCCTCTCCTGGCTTTGTTCCCCCGGGACCTCATAGATTAACGCCCCTGTGTGGGCCCTCCTGGGGCGCAGCGAGGCGATGCCCATGCTTCTCAGGTCAATCTTTGACTTTATCTTGGCAAGGGCATCCGCCACACTTACCCGGTCCTTGTCGACGGCAGTGAGAACCACTGCCGCTTGTCTTGGGACCTTAATTTTAACTTTTTTTGCTTTTTCCTTTCCTTTGCCCTTTGAGGGGGCATTTGCCGGGAGAGTCCTGGCCGGTTGTCTTACCGCGACCGTTCCTTTAACGGCCTCCGGTTTTGCTTTGGCTGCGTTTTTTTGGCCTTACGGCCAAGTACAGTCGTCTACTGTTCGGTCACCTGGGCTGCCTGAGGGACGGAAGGCGCCTTCTCGGAAGGGCCCGCCGTTTTCGTTGCCTTCTTTTTGTTCTGCCTTTTGTGATTTGGTTGTCCGTTCCTGCCGCACTTTGGTTGCTCTTCCCTCCGTTATTCTCCGCCCCCTTCACGGTCGCTTTGTTGGTGGGCTTGACACTCAGCGGGGGCTGCTCGGGGAGCAGTCTCCCTTGTAGAGCGCCGAGCCGTGCGTCGAGCATCAACCCCACTTGCTCCATACCTCTACGGACGAGCAAGTCGTCCTGAGGTGGGGCCGATTCTTTAGTCTTTTTTTATGTCTCCCTGCCGTCCCGCCCCGCCGTTGCCGCAGCAGGTGGCATAGCCGCCGGCGCCGGCGCGGCTCGCGTAGGCGTTGGGACCGGCCGGAGGGGCAGCGTCTCATCTTCTTCTTCGGACGAACTCAGGGCTTTAGGCCTCGCTCTCCGGCCCGTTCCCTCCGAGGGGACAGTGGCCCCGCTCGTAGACGGTTTTGAGGAGGTGCCGTCCTCCATCTGCTGTCTCGAAGCGGCAAATTGTCGCTTTAGTTCCGCCAACTCGTGCTTCAGGAGGTCCATCTCCCTTCTTAGCCTGGAGTTTGCAGACTATAGTCTGCGGACTTCTTCGTTAGTTGAGCGTTCGCTCATTTCTTTGAAAGCGTGCTCCGCTAGTGTTGCGATTTCTCGCAAAGCCTTTTGGGTAGTTCCCCTAAGCCCTTTTCTATAATGGGAAATTTCCCTTATACGGGCCACCCCGTTGTCAACCTGTTGTTGCAATTCTTGGACGGTGAGCTCATTTGGCTTGACACCAGCCTCCCCTTCCTTTAGTTTTGTCCCCATGAGGGCTTTGGCCGCCGGAGTGTTTTTATTGGCATTCCAGTTTTTAACTAGTTCAGCCTCAGACCTCGCGTAGGAGTCCTTGGCCGAGATGACCCTACGTGCTTTGTTGCTTTTGTTACCGTCCGAGGAGGACTCCTTCTTGGCCCTCCTCTTCCGGCTTGCTGTGGTGGCACCACTGGCCGCCGTGGCCGTCGTTGCGGTGCTCGTGTCCGAGTCACCGCAATCGTCGTCAGCGGAGTAGTGCATGAGGTTGACAGGCTCCACCACCACCACACACTCCGCACCTCCAACAGCGGCCTTTTTCTCCAAGGAAAGATCACCATCCTTTTTTGGGAGTTGAGGAAATTTCCGTAGGGTGTACGGAGTCGCTACCCTAACCGAGCTCAGAATCTTTACTTTTTCTTTCCTGGACTTTGGTCCTGGTTTCTTGAAGGGGTCCTCCTCACCGCTCTGGATTGGGCTGAAATACTCCAGCCCGCCCGCCGCAGTGTAGGGGGTGTCCGCTCGTGTGTGGGGTGTCCGCTCTACCCTCCGCTGGGGCCACATTGACATAGACCACAGGCGCTGGAGGACCAGTCACACCCTTGCCTCCCTCCACGCAAGCATTGGAACTTGCGTTGTTTACTCCCTGAGTTGTTGTGTTTTTATCGTTCATTTTTAGTTTGATCCCGCACCCCGTGACGGCTGGACAGACCGGCGTATCTCCAACTCCCCTATTAAATGGGAGGGAGTGCCCCGGGTACTCCCGGGGGGTCGGCTTATGGCACGGGCACCGGGAATGTTACATCCGGAGCACTGGCCTCCCGCCCCTTACACACCCGCACGGAGGAGCCATCAAGGACTCGCTCCGTACGGACTTTCGGGGGTCCCCCGCCTCCGACAGCGGGGGCACCGTCACGGGTGGCGCCACCCGGGGGGCCTCACGGACAGATCGGGCAACGGAGGCGACGCCCCTTCCGCACCCTAACCGCCGTGGCGACCAGCACGTCCGTCCAGGTTAAAACGATCTCCTGGAGGGACTAAAGCACCGCCCAGCACTCCGCTTCGGAAGGGGCGCCGTCGCGAAGGCACCGGGCACTTGCGTCTCACCCTGAGCCCTGCCTCGGAATATTTCCGAGTGGCCTCGGGGTCGGTCCGGCCCGCAACCTCAGGGAGAGTTTCCGGCGAGGTGCGCGTCGAAACGTCCACCGCCGCTCTGACCCTGCCCCGGAATACTTCCAGGCGGCCCAGAGATGGCCCAGCCCGCTGGGTCCGGGAGTTCCGGAATCCCAGCGGCCCGTCCGCCATGTACGATGAGACCAAGACGCCCTGCTCCGGGAAAGATCCCCTCACAGGAGCGTCTAATCCCGCAGCACTCGTCCCGGACCCCAACCTCGGAAAACGTCTGAGTGGCTTCGGGGCTGCGCCGGCCCGAAACCCCGGGGAGAGTTTCCCACGGGAACCGCGGGGCATCCACCGCCGCTCCGACCCAAAACCCGGATCACTTCCGGGCGGCCCGGAGACAGCCCAGCCCGACAGGTTCGGAGACTCCGAGATCCTGCCGGCCCGTCCACCTCTCCGGGGAACCGACTCCCCCCATACCAGGACGCGAGCCGCAAGAGCGACACCGTCTCCAGACACAAAGGTCATCGGCCTCCTTCTTCGCAAGAGGCCCTCCGCGCGATGCGCCTTGGGCCATGCGTTCGTTTTCACGCTGAAAACAAACGCCTTCGCTGGTGATCTCTTAGACCCGTTTCCTGCTAGGGAAACGGGAGCTCCCTCACCACGTCAAGGTGGATCACTGTCAAGGGAGATCCTCAAATCATCCTATATTAACCTTGAATAGATCAAGATCTTATTGATATCTCCTATAGACAGCCATAAGACGTCTAACAAAGTATGTGAAAAGGAAGGGGTAACGAGACGTCTATGAGATATAATTTTGCATTTAAATCTGTCGATGGGTACATCTATGGGATGTCTTTTAAAGAATGCGCTTTGCTCGCCTATGCACTGTTATAGCAGGATATCCTCAAACTATCCTATATTAATTTTGAGTAGATCAAGATCTTACTGATAGCTCTTATGGACAGCCATAAGACGTCTTATCTTATTACCGAGACGGAAATGGGACAATATCAGGATGATCCCGGGATCAATTTTGCTGTGTGGGTAAATATATACTTCATCTTTATTCTACAGACACCTGTACCTTGAATTATATCTTTTCCTTAGAAGAACAAGCATTATTGCATGAAGTCGAAACATTGGATGTCGTTGATGTTATAGAAGAAGAAGGACTGAAATACATAGCCGGTTATGCAGCATACAGATTTATACATAAATATAAAGATTTGGGGACGTCTACTGAAATGTTAATTAATCCAGAAAATGACTGGATTAACAACATTTCTAGGGGACGATTAATTAGTCCTTCTCCTCATTTATATGAAGTTGCGAAAGCCATGAATATAGAGTTTCAGATTTTTCATGGAACTTTTATTTGTAAAGATCCATGGAACTTTAAAACAGTAGCTGATAGGACTTAAGAGAAAATAAAAAATATAAAGATTCCGCGAGAGGTATTGTTATGCTTAGTACGTACGCGTACTTACATACGAATAAGAAAAATTAATAAACAAATTTTTACAGAAAACCAAAAAATAAAGCATAACAAAAAAATTTCCAAATTTACAAATCGTAAAGTTACTACATTTCGAATATAAATTTCACCTTAACTTATTATTTATTATTATAACAAATTATATATTTTTAATTTTTACGTTTAATATTTTTAATATATTTATAATATTTTTTACTGGTTATATGTTAATTACCTTTTTGTTATTGGTTCTATTTTAATTAATATGTTAACACTTATTTATTTTGTTATACTAAATGTATTAGGAGTACAAATTGAAAACCGCCGTTTTTTGTCAAAATTTGAGGATTGATTGTTGAAAAATGGTTACATACTTATTCTTGAAGGTATTGTCCATCGTTGGCCACTACTTTTTCCCACCTTTCGGGCAGCATACGAATTCCGCGTCGAAAAAACTGCTCGTCTTTTGCGGCGATCCACGAATCGACCCAGTTTTTGGCCTCTTCGTAATAATGGAAGTGCTGCTCAGCCAGGCCATGCGCCATTGATCGGAACAAGTGGTAATCTGAAGGGGCGATGTCAGGAGAATATGGCGGATGAGGTAAGACGTCCCATTTCAATGTTTCCAGATAGGTTTTAACGACCTGAGCAACATGTGGCCGAGCGTTGTCATGCAGCAACATCACTTTTTCGGGTCTTTGCTCGTATTGTGGCCATTTTTCCTGCAATGCTCGGCTCAAACGCATTAGTTGTGTTCGGTAGCGAGCTCCTGTGATGGTTTCACCCGGTTGCAACAGCTCATAATAAATCACGCCGAGCTGGTCCCACCAAATACACAGCATGAGCTTCGAGCCATGGATGTTTGGCTTGGCCGTCGATGTTGATGCATGGCCGCGGTAGCCCCACGATTTTTTTCGCTTTGGATTATCATAATGGATCCACTTTTCATCGCCGGTTACAATACGATGCAGAAAACCCTTCCGTTTTTGCCGTTGGAGCAGCTGTTCGCACGCGAAAAAACGCCGTTCGACGTCTCTCGGCTTTAATTCGTATGGCACCCAGTGTCCATGCTTTTGGATCATTCCCATGGTTTTCAAACGATGTGAAATAACTTGTTGAGTCACGCCCAATGAATCTGCAAGCTCCTGTTGCATTTGAGATGAATCTTCATTCAGTAATGTTTCCAATTGTGCGTCTTCAAACTTTTTCACCTGTCCGGGACGCTCCTTGTCTTCTACGCCGAAATCATCACTTTTGAAGCGTTGGAACCATTCTCGACACGTTCTTTCACTAATGGAAGCCTCACCATAAATTTTTACAATCATGCGCCTCAGCCGCAGATTTTTTCGAATTGAAGGCAAAAATCAAAACTTCCCGCAAATGACGCTTATTGGGCACAAATTTCGACATCTTCGATCACAAAAAAATATATAACGCCGATAAAAATTCACAACTGCAATGATAAGGAATTGTTGTCAGATGCCCAACCTTACATTTAAAATTTTTGATCTAACGTTTGGCGCCAGTATTTACCGCTGGCGCCATCTACTGGAAAACGGCGGTTTTCAATTTGTACTCCTAATAATTATTTTAATTATGTTAATTACATTACATTTCTTTATTCAAGTTTAAATTATAAAAAAAATATATATATATATTGTGACGTGGCAGTTTTATCTGCCTCGCCACTTCGTCCTCCGCCTGAGCATAGCGCAAGGAGGCGCGTAAGACCGGGTCGGGCACTCAGCGAGAGAGCGAAATCTCCGGCGGGACTGCGGCGCGTATTGATTTCATTTATTTATTCGCGGCTTATTTCATGTGTCCGCGGGCACCTCAACAAACGTCGCCTAAGGACCAGCAGCATCGAGGAGGATAGGCAGCAGCAGGACAAAGAGAAGGCGATCGTCCAGGGCCAGCGCACGGAAAACCGACGGCGGAGAGAAGGACGAGACTCGACGTGGTGACAGATATGTGCCACGCAAAAGAGGCTCGCAATTGGCGCAGCCGAGGGACAGGCCAGGGCGGACGAACGGCCAGGACAAGGGCCGTCGAATGCCGGTTGTCCGTCAAGAAGGGTAGCGGCAAAGAATCGTCGCGGGAAATCTCTGCTGCTGTCATCCGCGAGGACGACGAGAGCGGCGAGGATATCGGATGCCGACGGGGACCGCACGACACCTGCGGAGACCCGACACTGCGCTGCCGTGACATCGCGGCTAGATAAGGGCGGCCGCTGATAGGCCGCGCAAGGATATCGCGCACCCTGTGGGAGGGGTAGCGCCCATCGATCGCGTATCGAGCGCGATCCTCTTGGCTTTTGCGTGCGACCCGGCGAACTGAGCGCGTGCGGGACGGATCCGAGCGAGTGTTATCGGCGAGCGAGCTACCGGATTTTGGCTATCGGAACTGTGCCCGGCCTGGCGATCCCTGCGGAGACGTCCACGGGACCAACGGAGGACAGGATCGTCGTCGAGGTGACCCTCTAGAGACGGTGTAAAGCCACGAGCTGCCGGTGCCGGCTGACTCGCGCTCTGAGGTGGAGCCATTGGGTTAGTGTGCAGGTGCGTCCGCCGCGTGGCGATAGAACGCACCTTTTTAGTGTTTGGTTGGCTCTCCACCTCAAGCGTGAGACCTTGTCGAGGCACCCAGCTGTCGGCTGCCGCGTGTACGTTGGCTGTCCCGCCGTAGAAGCTCGCGGACGACCGGCTTCCCGGGAAGCCGCAAAGCCCTCGCGCACGTGCGCGAGTCGTGTTGCGGCCGTGATCACACGACCGCCCGCGTTATCGGTGCGTTGTCGTGTCGCGCGTCTTCGAGAGAATTGTGCATCGTGACCGCGACGACGGCATTGCCGTCACCGGGTATCTTTGGTTGTATTGCTTTTGAGTTAATTACTGTCCGTTAGCGAAAGTTCGACGAGTGTGTTCTCGCCGCGCTGTTCCGAGCGCGCGTGATTGGCTGTCTCGTTCCGCGCGGGACCAACCGCCGTTGTTCGCGCCGCTAGCGTAAGCATTGTAGTATTTAAGAAAATTTTCGCGTTCCGCTTATTCGTTTTCGTCAACTCTCTTCATCTTTTCCGTTCTTTGCTTGCTTCGACTGATAATTTCTTCGTGTTTGGCTCTACTCTGTCTCTGTCATATGCTACAATACATGTTATTTCTGCCTGTTATATCGGCCTGATCTTGCTTGATTTCTCGCCTACCCGTCTCCTCCAGTAAGAGCGCCGCTTCGTCCCTGTCTCCGCTACCCCGCCCCTCTACCGGTTAGAGGAGCTAGCTGGCCGCATGCGAGCGACGATTTCGTGTTTCGTTCTGAGAAGCTATCGCGTGGTGTGCATCCGCGTCTAGCGTTAAGTAGTGTACCCGGCGACGCGACCGGTATAATCGCGTCTGGCGCCCAAATTCGCGATTGGTGGTATCTATTGGTTCTATCGTCGCTCACGCGTGTCTCGCGCGTAATTCCGGTGTTTGATCGCGTATTTCGCTGCTGCGCTCCGGCGTGAGATAAAAATATGTGACAATATACAGGGTGTCCCAGACCAATGTATAAAAATTATCACGATGAGGTAAAAGGGATCGAGATAAATGAAAAAGTCTAATACCATTTTGCGATATTTGCAATAATTTTTGAGTAATAAAATATTAAGTTCAGCCGAATAAGAGCGCGCGGAGAGACAAGCGGTCGCTCGTCTGAGTCGTAGGACCGCCCACTGCGGCCCGATTGTAGGCGACAGTAAATGGCGCGCGGCGAGGGAAAGGATAGTTTGGCACCGCACCGTGTCGAGCCGGGCGGTCTTACGGCTCAGGCAACCAACCATTTGCCTCTTCGCGCGCTCTTATTCGGCTGACTTTAATATATTATTACACGAAAATTATTGCAAATATCGTAAACTGTTATTAGACTTTTTGATTTATCTTGATCCCTTCTACCTTATCGTAGTAATCTTTATACATTGGTCTTGGCCCTGTATATATATATATATATATATATATATATATATATATATATTGCGACCGCACTCACGAGCGTGGTGCAACTGCGTTAATTGCTCGTGACGCTAGTTAGGCAGCCACGGTAATCGCGAAGTCGCTCATATCAAAAGCGCGAAGTTAGTCGATACGATTGGGCGCCAGGCACGAGCGAGCGTGCCACTCTTAGATCGGAACGTGACCGATCTCTCGATTCATACCGGAAAAGGAAACGCGAAAATACTCTACTTCGTCACGGGCAATAACGGGCTCTTTTAACCGGTAGCTCAGCCACGGAATTGGCAGAGGGGGTGGTTCGCGACGGACGAGGAGACAGAGGAGAGCGAGGGAACTTAGAGACAACGCTTCAGTCCGATAGAAATGAACAATATATTTCCGATAGATCACGCTACTTACAAGGTTCGGCGACGATGTTTCGCGACCCGGACGCGAGCGGAAAATATCACGCGGTCGTCGGTACGAGCTCACCGAACGGAGAGAGGCACAATTCCCTTCTGAGCGGCGGCAGACAAACACCGTGCACTCTCGTCACTCTACACACGCACTCTCAATTCACGCAAAATGATGGCGATTCGGTACGAAGCAAGCGTTCGGAAGTACGCCGAACAAAACGGACATCGCCCAACAGAAACGCATACATACTACATACGACATACAAGAATGCATCACAATTAATGCGACTTGGCTGTGGTGTCGGCGACGCTCTCAATAAACGGAACCGAAAGGATCAAGACGCGACTTGGTCGGATGAGGCGCACGGCGGTTGAGCACGCGGACCGAACGCGAGCACTAGCGTGTTCCCGTTCCGGCGGAGGATTGTACGGCGAACGTGAATTCTAAAGGCGACTCTCGCACGCGCGACTCATCCGGCCGGCGAAATCGGTGGCTTTACACTAGTTCGTTCGTCTCACCACGACGCTGGCCGGGCCCGAACTCGTCCTCGTGCGGGAATGTGACTTGGCTTCGAAAGCGGCTCCCGTCGTCTCGGCTCCTAATGTCGCACCGGTGACGATCCACAACGAAGTGATCGATAGCGCGAGGAAATTCGGCAGGCGGCACGCAGGATCTCTCGCCCCCACGCACGGGGGTTCGTCGCGCCGCGCTATTGGTTCCGCCTGATAACGCGGTCCTCGCGACCCTCTAATCAGGCTGTCGCGCCGCGGCGCGCAATTCGAGGTAGGTCGGTGTCTTCGGGCAGCTTGCGACTCTTCCCGTGGTTTCCCCGAGGCCGGACGGCTATCCCTACGGACTCTTCGACGTCCGGTGCCCCCGCGCTCGGGACCACGTCCGGAACTTTCCCTCGCAGCTCCTCGTTCGGAGTCTCCTACGCGATGATCTGCGCGGAGTGTCGACATCTCCTACGCCGGACCTTTCCTCTTTGCGTCCTGCAATTTCAGCGGCTTCACTGTTGCGTACAGGCGCGACGGTAAGAAGTAACATAATTAAATGAAGAGAGATCACCTGTCGTGCGCGCTACTGCGATCCTGCGCACGGTCCGGAAGGTCTCCAGTGGCGGCAGCCTCCTCCTTCTTCTAGTCTGCTCGTCGGGTGAGATCTTGTCGATACAAAAAAAAGGAATATGCGCTAGCCGCCGATCCGCCAAACGTCGCTAAAATTAACGGACGGACACACGCACACAAAACAAAAACGCGGAATTATAAGCGCACTCGCCGACACGTCCGTCTCCGAGCCGAGAGGACGTAAAGCCGCAGCGTGCGCTCCTCGCTCGGATCTTACGATCCCTGTGACGGACAGCCAAACGGGATGTCACGTCACAATATATATATCTATATATATATATATATATATATATATATATATATATACACACACACACACGCACGCACGCACGCGCGCACACACACACACACACACACACACACACACCATATGTAGTAATTATTTTATTAATATATAAATATATTTTTTACTATATATAAATATTAATATATAGTATATATAGATAATATATAGTGTAAAATATTTTGTATTAATATTTTATATTATATGTTATTATTCTATTTATATCTGTGCTGTATTTAATATGAATCAAGCATATATTAAATTCTTACAGAAATACTTAGATAAGATGTTTGCAAGTAAAATAAATAATAGAAATAAGTTACACGGAAATAAATTACAAGAATCTTTTTATAGATAAAAATTCTACATAAAAACAAATCTTAATTTTACTATAGAGTAACATTGACAGTCTTTAAAACGCTTTGTCCATCTTTGTGCTTTTTAACAACGCATGCAGGTTGCATGCATTATTCCCGGCGAACACCAGCCGGAAGCCGCTGTTTGGCTTTAAATAATAGCAGACGCGCTCGCGCTTGCCTAAACGCTGCCACAAAGACAACGCCGCTAACGGCCGAAGACGGCCGTTAGCACGAGGCAAACTCGTGAACAATATAAGACCGCACGCACGCGCATTACCGACCAGCCGCAAGAAATTCCCGCAAAAAGCGCGTTTGTACCAGCAGCCGCGGAGAAACGGGAACCCCGAGATGAAATCTCGAGGAAGAACGAAAGCGCACGGAAACAACCGAGCGCGCGAGGTATAAAAGGCCTTTGCTTGCACGCTCAGCATCCATTCCGCGATTCTGATCCCGATCCGAAACTCCTCCGGCAGAACAAGCGGTAAAGGTACTTTGCCGCTGTCGAGGTACTCGACAAAGTCGACGCTCGAGAGAGCGTAGTTTCCTTCCGCACAACCACCCCGGAGATCGAAGGCGGTAAAGATTCTGCGCCGGCACCAAGGTCCTTGGTAGCTCCGAGCGGTTCAGACCAAAAAAAAATTCGCGACTTCACACCGGCTATTAAGACGAGAACGCACTAAGAGCGCGATCTTCGAACGTTTAAAGTACACGTGTTTGCGCCGTCGGCACGCCTCACGCCCCGCCAACCGTGCCTCGAAACTTGACCGATCGAAATACTCGAGAAAGCCGACCCCGCGTCTAAGAATCGCGAGATTCCCGCTCGGCTTCACGGACAAAGCTGTCTGTAAATATCTTGTAAATAGTTTACCATATGAAACCATTGTATTCTTTTCCGCGCTTCGTTCCTGGTATTATCACGAGCTATATTTGTATCGATTTATAATATTCTTTTTCCACGCTACCTTCGTTATACTAACGCGAAATGTATTTGTATCAAAAACGTAATCTGTCCGTTCGCGTTTATTTCATTTTTCTCAAGCACACTATTGCGACATAAAATTATATTAAACGCACTATTCAGTAATAAACTCAAACACGTACTGTCAGAACAAATTTATTTTCTTTCTCTCGCCACGAACCTATTGCGTTAACCGAACCGCGAGCTAAATCCGCACAGTAACAGAATATCGGTTGTTTCAGTTTTTATACTACCTCTAATGTCCTGCATAAGTTTCATTTGAAATCTAACATTGTGAACACTCAACAGATGACACGACACTGTCACCACAGTGGTGATTTGATGCAGATAAGCGCGCGTGTAAGTCTAAGTCTTGTACGTGCTAACACTATTCGTCTTATAGGTCTCAAGTCTTTTTCTTATTGTACCTGCCTCAAGCTGAGCTATCCCGTTTTTACCACCGCGCAACCAAACCTCTCAAAGTATCAAATTAAAAATTTCTATATTCCTCACATTCAATTGTGTATTTTATAAAATATTTACAGCAATTCTCGTTGGGAATATGCAATTATACATATCAATACCTAACGCACTACAATCAAATCCACTGCGAATCTAACATCCATGAGACACCGTGGCTTATTCTTTAGAAGGATATTCGTCGATATGTGGACCATTCTTTAAAAATCATTCTTGCTCTCACCGCCATTGAAATTATTATAATTAAGAATCATTATTATTGTATAAAATTTTAATATTTATATGTTGTAAAAAAATTATTAATTATCAGCTATGTATATCGGCAAGTAATCTACTGTTTACCTCAAACCTCCTATGGCATATCCGTTCACCTTTCGTTTCATCCATCACGATAAATTATTAATTATATTTATCTTTAAAACTTGAGTTTGCGGATTAACTTCCAAAAATTTATTGCATTTGACATAAAAGTTACTTCGCCTTTATGTCAAATACGATTGCAAGCGGCCGGCGCGGCCGTAAGCTCTGACGTTACGGTAATCATGAACTGTGAGTATGTAGAAAAATAGTGACTTCTCAGTTTGGAAAATTTTTCGAGGGACAAAATCAATGACCGTGAATGTACACCCAAGGACTTTGATACTGTCCATGGGAAAATTTTCCAAACTGAGAAGTCACCACTTTCTACATACTCGCAGTTCATGATTAATGAAACGACTAAAGCTTATTGGTTGTTACGTTAATTATGAACTGTAAGTATGTGGAAAAATAGCGACTTCTCAGTTTGGAAAATTTCCCCATGGACAGAATTAAAGTCCTTGGGAGTACAGTGCGGTGCAACGATTTGAAGGGTCACAGTAGGTAGCTTGACTTACCGACGCTGAGTCGGTAACGATAACGCACGCGCGCGCTTAGAACGGACATGAGTAATTTTATAGATCAAATATTTTTATTGTTTATGTTTATTACTTTATTAGTCTACATATTTATGTATAACTATGTAACGATACGCCCCTCCACCGTCCGTGCGCCTCCGTTCCGTCCACCAAACAACGAACACCGAGTGTAGCGAGAGACCACGTGCGCGCATAGCCAAACTTCTCCATGCGACCACGCGGTGATACGCGCGCCGATCACGGTTCTCATAGCAAAGTGATGAATCAAATGAGAAAATGGGGTTGCCACTTTGACGGCCGAGACCCTCTGTCCTTCCTAGAGCGGGTAGCTGAGCTGCAGGAGGAATACCGTTATACCGACGAGCAGATGAAGGTCGGCCTGCCCGAATTGCTAAAGGGCGACGCGCTGGCCTGGTACCGAAACGAACGGGATAACTGGGACACCTGGCCCGACTTTACGAACGCCCTGAAGCGACAGTACCTGCCTCGGCGGTACCAGGCAAAGGTCGCCCGAGAGATTCAGGAACGCCGGCAACAACCTAAGGAGCCGTACGCCAAGTAGGCGACCGCGTTACAGACTATGATGCGACGCGCAGGCGGGTTCACGCAGGCCAAAAAAGTCGACCTGTATGAAAACTTACGGACTGAGTACAAACTCTACGTGCGCTTCACTGACGCCACCGACCTCACCAACCTGGCAGAGCAGGCCGCCGAGTTTGAGGAGATCACCAGGGCTTAGGAAAGCGAGAACCGGGCAGAGAAGCGCAAAGTCATCACCGCCGCCGCCACAGCTTCCGAGACAGTGCCATACGACTGAGACATTGCCTACCGGCGGTGTAAACAACGCGGCTATAGCCGCTTTAACTGCAAGCGACCGGCCAGAAAATTCTACTCGCAGTGCAACAAGGATGGGGTTCTGACCAAAGAGTGTCACCCCCAAGCGGAAAACGCCTTACCGGCCGAGGACGCGTCCGCCTCTCGGCCCGGGTCTACATAAGCTACCAGCCGCGACCACACATTACGATGCGCGTCGGAACGCGCCGATTCTCGGCCCTGTTGGACACCGGGGCCGAGATTTCGATGATCAACCACCGAGTCGCCAAAACCATGCGCATTTGGCCAGAAGTCCAGAAGGAAACCATCCACTAGCGGACGGTATCACCACTACAACTTTGGGACAAGTCTGTCTCCCGCTGCGCATAGCCGGAAAAGAACTGACACACACCTTTTAGTTTCTCCCATCCCTAGAAAGCAAACTGTTGATCGGCACCGACTTGTGGTCTGAACTGGGCATCAACATCCCGCCACTACCGCCCGCGCAAGTTCAAAGGCACCGAAAACGCCGCTCCACGCACTTGGTTACCGCCGGGATGACCGAACAAACGCCGCGAGAAGAGCAGAAACTACAAATGTTCTTGGCGACCGAGCTCGCCAAGTTCGACCAAGTCTGGAGACCTACCGACCAGGCCGTGCACCATATACGAGTAAAAACTGAGCACCTGATCAAACAGCGATACCGCTTGCGGAAACCCGCAATGCAGCGTATCATTGACAAAGAGATCCAAGCTATGAAAGCCGCCGGGGTGATCGAGCCCTCCACCAGCGCCTGGAGCTCCCCAGTGGTCATCGTAAAAAAGAAGGACGGCACCGCTTTTGCATTGACTTCCGAAAAGTCAACGAAGTAACAGAGCGGAATTCCTACTCGCTACCACATATCACGCCCACATTGGACAAGTTGCGCGGCGCACGGTTCCTTTCGACTTTGGACCTAGAGAAAGGGTACTGGCAAATCCCCCTCACTCCGGAGAGTTGCCCCGTCACGGCATTTATCGTACCCGGCCGGGACTTGATGCAATTCACTGTCATGCCGTTTGGATTGCATTCTGCCCCGGCTACTTTCCAGCGACTACTTGACAAGATCCTGGGGCCAAAACTCGAACCCCACGCATTTGTCTACTTGGACGACGTCATTATTGCCAGCCCTAATTTTTGCACCTAAAGCACTTGAGGGAGGTGTTCCGTCGCCTGCGCGAAGCACGCCTGAAACTCAACCCGGAAACATGCTACTTCTTCCGCACCGAACTCAAGGACCTCGGGCATATTGTGGATCGACGAGGTATCCGCACTGATCCGGACAAGGTCCGTGCCGTTACCGAATGGCGAACCCCCACCAACATCCGCCAGATCCGCCAGTTCATAGGGCTAGCCTCCTGGTACCGGCGGTTCAGTCCGAACTTTGCAACCATCGCGGCACCCCTTACCCATCTTACCAGGAAAAACGCCCGGTAGCGTTAGGGTCCAGAGGAGCAAGCCTTCCAAACCTTGAAAAACTCATTGACTACCGCACCCACCCTCGCGTGTACGGACTTTTCGCGACGATTTCTGCTACAGACGGATGCAAGCAACCACGGCCTGGGCGCCGTTCTATCCCAGCACTTCGAGGACGGCGAGCGCGTCATAGCCTACGCGAGCCGCTCACTAAACGGGACAGAAAAGAACTATAGCGCCACGGAGCTCGAGTGCCTGGCCGTCGTGTAGGGGATTCGGCATATCCAGGGCTACCTAGAGGGCTACGAGTTTACGGTCATTACAGACCACCAGGCCCTCCAGTGGCTACGGCGCATGGATTCCCCCACGGGACGACTCGGGCGGTCGGCCCTTGAGCTCCAACAATACCCATTCGATGTCCGCTATCGAGCCGGGAAGTTCAACCGCGTGGCCGACGCGTTCTCCCGCCTACCTTCCTTATGTTGCAACCAAGCGCCACCCGCGTGTACCTGGTACCGCCGATAGCTCCGTCGCGTCCACGAACATCCTGAAAATTTCCCCGACTACGAGATTCGGGGGCAGGGGGCAACTCTATTGCCACATCTTTTACTCGACTGATTTTAAAGACAAACCGGCCGAAGCCCAATGGAAGAGAGGCATCCCGCGACCCGAGCGGCCGACCATACTAACACAGGTGCACGACGCCCCCACCGCCGGTCACCTAGGGATTGCGAAAATCATCGCCCGAGCTTCGCGGCGCTACTATTGGCCGGGGATGTCTGCCGGTACGTCCGGAATTGCCAAAACTGCCTGACACACAAACACCCGGCCGGCCGGACTGCTACACGCGTCCCGTGTCAACGCACCGTGGGAGCAAATCACTATGGACTTAATGGGGCCCTTTTCGCGGTCCTCTAATGGCCACTCCTGGCTCTTAGTGATGCAAGACCGTTTCACGAAATGGGTCGAGCTAAGTCCACTCCGTCGCGCCACCTCGGCGGCTGTCACGCAGCGCGTCCTTGACCGCGTCGTCTACCAACATGGATGCTCCCGGAAGATTGTGTCAGACAATGGGAAGCCGTTCGTGGGGAGACCCATGAAATCCTTGCTGCGGGGCATGGAAATAGAACACCGCACCGCTCCAGCCTACTTGCCCCATTGCAATCCTGTCGAGCGCACCAACAAGACGGTGAAAACAATGGTGGTGCAATTTATGGGGGATAACCACCGCCTGTGGGATCAAGAATTGGGCGCTTTGCAATTCGCCTATAATACCGTCCCACACAATGCCACCGGGTACTCGCCCGCCTACTTGAACCAAGGATGGAAACTAGAGGAGTCAACCGGACCCCACGATCAACGACCGGTACCGGCAACCGCGCCAACGGCCAATCAACGACGACTAGAGGAGGCTTACAAATCATGTCTAATTTAGCAAAAAATAATACTCAAAAAGTGCCGAAGATCACCCTCTCGAGGTGTGATGTAGAGGCGAGCTCTTGCTCGCGGAGTGGCCCGGGAGGAATGAGGAATTCTTTATCCCTCTCGGACCTTAAAGGTGACATCTCTCCCGCGGAGGGGAGGGACGCCACCATATATAGGAGGGGACCCAGCACTGGGGCCGGGGGGATCGAACTCTTCAGTTCGACCGTCCCCCAGGACATGGGTCATAGTATTGAAAAACTCCTGCTTACGCTGGGAGACTTCCTGCCCTCAAAAAAGGACAGGAAGGGGAGTACTTCCGGCACTAAACCGGACCCGGCCTGCAGCAAGGGCAGGAAGCCCGATAGCTGCAGTGCCGGGGCGGCAAATACCGGGCCAGGAGCCGAAGCCGGACCGTCCGGCCTTAGGAGGGACGACTCCTCCCTATCGGTTGGCTCCGTAACTCCGCTGCTCTCGGACGAGGACGTCTTTATGGACGTCGAGGCCGAGGGAGCGGGGACATGAGAGCACAGCAGAAAGCGTTTGAGGCGGAAAGTCACGAAAAACCCTATCGTGTCTTCCTCGGACTCGGAGGAGGGTCCCTCAAAAAAGGGACGCGGGAAGCCCGCTAAAGACCCCTCTCACAAGGGGAAGATTATAGCGGAGGCACTGGCCCAAAAAGCCGAGGCCGAGAAGGCTAGGAAGCTTAAACGGGATCACAGGGCAATCCTGGATCCCGAGACAAAGCCCTCCTTCGAGCGCGTCACGAGGGCCAACAACGAGGCCCTCGAACGCGCCGAGAAACTGGAGCGGCAGCCGACGGCAGCGGTGGTTGCCGTGATGACCCAGGGACTCGGCATACTGGCCAAGTCAGTGGAGAGGTCCATGAATATTCAGGGCCCGATTCGGAAGGACCTCTGGCTGGCCTATACAGAATTGACGGCCGGCCTGACCACCATCTTGGCCAGACAGGAGGAGGGCAACGAGGCACGACAGCGCCGAGAGGATAGTGCGATCCTGGTTAAAGCTAGAGCCAAATGGGCCTCCGAAAAACAAAAATTGGAGGCCGAGCTCGGACAGCTGCGCGTCCGGGTCGGACTATTAGAGGAGAACGTTCCTACCCGAGCGGGGGATAGGAACACCGATGTCGAGGTCCAGACCGATCTGGACCTTGACACGGAAGTGATGGGCTGCTTGACGGAAACCCCCTACCAGCGGTCTCCGCAGGCCAGCTCGGAGGCGGGACCCTCTACCAAGGAGGTCCCGACCACCGCGGTGAGTACTACGCGGAAGAAAAAGCTGATGGTGATCACCGTCGAAAAACTAAAGGAGCCGTTCTTCCGGCCGCCGCTTCGTGGGGTTCGCAAGCAGCTGAACCCCCTTTCGAAAGCGGCGGACGTAAGGGTGGCCCTCGCCCCCCCCCCTTCCGCTCTTCTCCCCCTTGTTTGCCAACGACCCATTGAAAGGGCAGAACAGGTTGGAGTGGGGGAAAGGAGGAGTAGCAGACCTTTAACGGAGGACGGCATAAGGGAGGTCCTAAACAGGGTCCTCCCGGCCGTCCTCCGTGAATTGGGCGTCCTCCTTGCAAACACTGTTGCAGGCCAGGAAAGCGCCCAAAAGAAGAGGAAGAAGAAGAAGAAGAAGACCTCGGCGGGGGGAAATGCCCCCCGCACTGGTTCCATGGCCCAGGGTGGATCGGGTGCGGCTACCGGCGGGGGGACCAACGGTGGTTCCCCCGCGGATAGACCAACCGCGCCCTCCATCCTGGAACTATGGACCGAGGTAATCGGATGAAGGCCAGAAGGAAGGTCGCCCAGGCCGCCAATAATAATGCGGCGAGAGCCCCTCCCCCTAAGAACCCGCCCCCTCCGACGTCTTGTTCTAAGAAGAAGAAAAAGGGGGAGCAAAAGGGAGGACAAGGAGGATCTGGGGGCTCACCCTCGGCAGGAGCCAACGCTCGCGGGTCGGCCAAGGCGCCAAAAATCCGGCCGCCAACTACGGCGGCCGTAACGATAACTTGTGCCGACCCGGGGTCGTAAACGCAGGTTCTCAAGACCGCGAGGGAGAAAATTAATCTCTCCACTCTCGGAATTGAAGACCTGCGCCCTCGCAGGGCCATTACGGGCGCCCTAATTTTTGAAGTTAGGGGCGCCGACAACGGCACCAAGGCCGACGCTCTTGCCGAGGGCATTAGGGCGGCTGTGGGCGACAGAGACGACGTGAAGGTAGACCGTCGAAAACGGTCGAGCTGAGGATTTCGGGCCTGGACGACTCGGTCACCTCGAGTGAGGTGGCCGAGATCCTGGGAGCCACCGGAGAATGCTCCCCTCACGATATCAAGGTGGGGGAGATCCGCATGGCTCCCAACGGGCTGGGCACCTGCTGGGTACGTTGCCCCGTGAGGGCCGGCAAGGCAGTCTTGACCACCCCCCGACTCAGGGTGGGGTGGTCAAGCTGCCGCGCGGCACTGCTCCCCTCACGGAGACTGCAGTGCCACAGGTGTCTGGCCTCTTGACATGTCCAGGTCCAATGCAGCAGCCGGGTTGACAGATCTGGCTGCTGCTAAAAATGCGGCGGCATTGGCCATCTGGCCAATGCCTGTAAAGAAAAGGCGGGCTGCCCAATCTGTAGGGATGCGGGCAAGCCCGCGGAGCATCGAATAGGTACCTGGCCAATAAAGTGCCAAAGGCACCCTAAAGCAACAGGGGCCGCAGAGAGGTAGGCCCGATCACAACGCCGACCCCACCTCAGGCTGCGGCCCCCGTGGTAGAGACCCCTCTCCCGCAAAGGGAGAGGAGAGCAAGAGTCGAAGAAGCAGGGAACTGCGTCGAGATGAGGGAGGTGGAGGAGCCTCGAGAGCAACCAAACAATGCTTCGTAGGCTCTTCCAAGCCAACCTGAACCACGCCAGGGCTGCACAAGACATGCTTGTGCAGTGCCTGGCGGAGGTGGGTGGCGGGCTGGCCATCGTCGCCGATCCGTATAGGTAAGCGCCCGCGTCGGTCGGTGAGTTGCGCCGCCTTTGTCTACCATGTGTACACGGCCCGTGATTCGCTAACTTTATCCTCTTATTATTCAAAAAGTAAACGTTGGACAAAATTTTCGTACAGGAAAAATCGTCTCAGAATTTATTCAAGAACACGTCTTTACAGGGACACATGGGTCGTTCTGAATCACCCTGTATATATTGTGTGGGTGTCTGTGTACGTATATATATTTTTTTTTATATAAAATAAGAACAGCCTATTGCAGCTTTTGCAATTATGTATTTAAAATTATTATTTATTGTTTATCCCTTTTTTGTAGACGTGGAGAGACTGGAAGTGTAATACTCTGAAAAAGGTTGCGAAACACAAATATTACATGATGGGAACAGGTGGTGGATCACCAAAAGATTTGGAATTATCCGGAGTAGAAAATGCCTTATTAAATTTTTTAACTCCAGATGCTAGTGGTCTAACAAATATTCCGGAAGCTGGATTTTTAAACGACGTGCCAAGTCATGAATATGGAAATCTGTGAATTCATTCGTTTTATCTGACACTGTAGAAAAAAATGAAGATGTATTTTTCCATGATACTTCAAACGATGTCATGCTACATGAAATACAACCTGCTGTTCAACAAAATAAACAGTATATGCATTCTAAATTATCATTACATAGTAACATGCAGAACATGTATGATGTTGGAAGTAATATTAACTCGGTATGTATTAGAAACTTTTTTTTAAATTATTACTGTTGTTAAATGTTAACTTAAAAATATGAATAAATAAATTAAATGTATTTCTTTCAATCAATAAAATTTAATAATATACAACAAAACAATTAAATGAATAATTTTTTAAAACAGAAAAAGCGCTGTATTGAACAAAATACAAAAATTAAAAAATGTGAAACGATTGTTTCATCATTACATAATATGAAGAATCAAACTGGAAATAAGGAAAATTGGATATGCATAAAAATTTTTTTAAACATATTATAATATTATTTTTCTTATAAACATGGATTAATATAAGTTTAACTTCATTATATTTTATTTAACTATTTATAGGAAGAAGATAAAACAGCGTATACAGTTTTTTCAGATACAGACGAATGTACTACAAAATACTCAAAAGGTATACAAAACTTTTAAAAGAATATATTGATATATTTTACTTTATTTTAATAAAATATTGTATATTGTTTAATTAACTTTTTATATATAGATGTAAAGAGACCACGTCGTGGCAACAGCCATTGATTTCTTAGAAAAAAAATCAACTTCGTCTGACAATATTAAACAAAAAATGTTCCAATTGAAACAAGAAAAATTAGAATTAAAACAGGAAGAATTAATAGTTTCAAAAGAAATTGCACAGCAGCTACAGAATCTGAATGATTTCATATCATCTTTGCGAGAAGAATTACTCGGACAATACTTGACAACAGATCTTTCATAAAAGTTAAGTATTATATCACAGCAACGTTATGCAAATGTTACCAAAGATTCATGCATTCTGTGATACATATCGTAGGCAAATAGTTATTTTAGAAAAATAGTATCTAATTAGGCAAATGCTATCTGTTTGGTCAAATAGCTTAGAATTAAAAAAGTTCATGAGTAAGCACGGAGCAAATTTGCCTTAAAGATGTAAATGGATTGCGTATATTTAAAGAATTATATATTAAAATATAAATATTTAATAATAATAATTACTGGAATGGAAATTGAATGAGTGATATTAAAGTAAATTTAGTTCAATTATGTAAATAGTTAAATTCTATTAAATGTGAAAATTTTTGTCTAATTAAAAACAACGTAAAAAATAATGTGTAAAAATATTTTATTATTTATTATAATAATAAAATATGATAATTTTTGTCAGTGATATATTTTAATTCTGACAAACTCATAATCTCATAATCAAGCGATCTGAATTTTCATTTCGGAAAAAAATCACAAATTAAACTCAGGTATCATTTTTCCTTGTTTTATACACATTTCTGCGGTTGACATAAGACCAAACGCTAGATTTATTTCAGTTATAAAGTTCCGCGCGAAAGAAAGTGCAAAACGTGGTCGTGATAATAAGTTGGAAACGGTTTGTTTGATTTCGGCGAACACTTTGCAAGGAGCACAGTATCCAGTGGCGTAGTGATTCAACCCTATCTTTCTTTGCCTTTCTTTCTAAAGTTTCCCGGTAAATCTGCAACTGCGAAAGTCTGAGCGCGTACACAAACAATTCGCGGATATCCTTTTTTGAGTCTCAACGTCAGTGTATCGCAGACGTCTTTTTCTCCATGAACTCGAATTTATAAAGTTATAATGTTTATACGCGATAACGCGATTAATGTACACAATTCTACATTCTTTGCTATTGAATGCTGTCCTATTTTTAAGTAATTCTTTGAAACTTAGCTAAAAATATTGAGATCTAAACGAAGGTATATAATTTATAAATTTACAGTTTTATATATAAAATACAGTTTTATATATAAAGTAAATTTACTTATTTACAGAATAAGCAAGAACACAAAAACAAAAAAATTATATAATTTTTGTATTTTTAATTCTAAGCCATTTGACCAGGCAAATAGCATTTGCCTAGTCAGATACTTTTTTTTTTTAAATAACTATTTGCTTACAACATATGCAGATATTATTTTTATTTTTTTATTTCAATTTTTATTTCTATTGATTTGTTGTTTTATATACAGAATGCAAAAATTAAAGAGTATTTATTTTTTAGTTTAAACTCAATTGAGACTGAGTTCATAGATTAAGATGTTGTTTACATTTATAATTTTGTAGTTAGTATATTTCTTTATACTTAAGGAAGTTTGATATTTTAGATAAATTATTAAAAGCATACGTTGCATATTGGTTTATCGATAAAGACGAATAAAATGTGATGTCTCTTACTGTGATTATATTTTGTGTTTACATTTGATTGAGAAAATAAATGTTTATATTTATGATTCTGCTCAATGGATAATTTCAGCAAACGCCAAGGTACATACATTTAATACAAATGTTAGTTGTAATTTTTCACTCAATGTAATTGTTATACAACGTACTCATTATATAATAGTTACATTGTTGAACGAGAAATTACAACTATCATTACAACTTGGTATTTGCTGGGATATTTTTATGCTCAAGAAAATTTGATATTCTAAACATATTATTAGAAATAAAAATGTATATGTTGAATAGTTTATATACATCAACATATACAAAAATGTATATGTTAAACAGTTTATATACATATTGAACAGTTTATATACATGTATGTTTAAAATGAACTATTGAAAATACCATCGCACAACATCTCTTCGTATTTGTTCAGCGTTATTTTCGTTTAGACCATTGTACGGTATTGGTGCTTGTATATCTATGTCCTCTAAATATATTTCGTTTGGAGGGATTCTCCATTTTATTGCAATGTTGTGTAGAACACAACACGCATTTATAATAAGAGCTACAAAGGAAAAGGTATTATATAAAATACAAGATAATCAAATATAATAATATTAAAAAATATTTGTTTTCATACAGAAATTATGCTTAATACCTGCAAATTATGGTTGATAATGCAATGCTCTTTCTTTTCGTAAGCATCGCCATCGTCCTTTTAATACACCTATACATCTTTCGACAGAAGATCGTGCCCTTGTAAAATGTTTGGTATATCTATACTCTGGAGAATTAATAGGTGCATTTAGAAATAGTTTTAAAAGATAAGGCTTAAGCGGGTAGGCAGAATCTCCTAAAAAACATTTTAAAACACATATATAATATAATATATAAGTATATATATAGATAGATGATAGATAGATAGCAATTAAAGAAATAGATTGCTTATTTTTTTATAGTTTAATATTATAATGTTTTGAATGTTTTAAAGAACGAAAAATAAAAAAATAAAATATATAATTTATATTTATATGTTTTCATTAATTATAGTTTTAGTAATGTTTATAATTCTAATTACCATCTATTTCTATTATTTATTAAGTAACTTAAAATATTGCTTGACTACGGTTGCGGTCCACTTGACGCTACAAAAACTTCAAAGAGTTTGATTAACCAAGCAGAACGAAGGATTTTATAAATTCATCAATCAAAGAATGTTTTGAAGTGTTTGTATTATCAAGTAGAATTATAACACCAGTTATTTAAATGTTAAAACATTTACACAATATTTTGAATACTGCTTGTTAAAATTACAAATGCTTATAATTAATAGAGAAACATGTAAACATAATTAATAATATTATATTATTTATAGTCATACCTATAAGCCATGATCCTCTTTCGCCTGCTTCTTGCTGCCTTTCTAAATAATTGAATAAACGTGATGAACGAAAAACTCTTGAATCATGCGTCCTCCCTCCGTGACTTGCATTTACCGATAATATTTCATTATTATAAGAAGAGACCTAAAAAAGGAATAGAAAATATTATAATAATGATACGAATTATAGTATTTGTAATTACAATACAAAGCATTTAACATTATTATAGTACAAAGTTTCTTTTTACATTTCAGTAATTTATTTTTTTATGTTATACATTATATTAATTTTTCACTTACAATCGTCACATTTAATGAATGATATAGTTTCTTATTGATGAAGAGATGTTCTCGTACAGTATTTGGTGCAAAAATGGTAATATGCGTTCCATCAATTGCTCCAATTATTCCTGGGAATCCAGTTTTTTCAAAAAATCTAATATTAAAAAAATCAAATAAGACTGCAAATATTTATTTTCAAACTTTATGTATATTTTCTATGTATATTACATACTCTCGTTTAATTTGTTGTTTTCTTCTTTCTGTTGTTGGAAACTGGATCCATTGTCCCATAATTCTATTTAATGCATTTATCGTAGCATGAATAGACACAGAGATAGAAGTCTGACTCATGCACGATAAAAAGTCTTGTCCCACTTTTCTTTGATATGATCCAGATGCTACAAAATGGAGCGTTGCAAATATCTGTAATAAAATCATATAGATTAAGAATGCACAAACAAAAAGGGAAAAGAAAATTAAAAAAAGATAATTATTTACTTGTAAATGTGGAGGAATTGCAGTTTGTCTTTGTACAACTGGCATAAAAGGTATTAATTCATTTATTAATTGCACAGTTGCTGCTTTAGATAATCTAAAACATATAAATATTACATAATTTATTTATATACTTATATTATTTTAACTTATTTATTTATTATTATTTATTATTTATGACTTATTAATATACTTATATAATTATTAATTTATTTATATACTTCACCTATACAATTTTCGAAATGTATTATCTGGAATATCAAATGGATCCTGAGTATCTCTCAGTCTCCTCCTTAATAAATTTAAATTTCTTTTTCTAATTCTATTCGCATTTTCCTCTTGCTCCATAAAAAGTAAAAGATACTCCATTCTAAAACGATACAAGACTTCGCAAACTCGACCAAACAGAGTTTGATTGAACTCGACATCAAAATACTTGCCGAGCAAAGTCACATGAGAAATGTCGCATTTCCACTATGATGAAAAGTAGCCAATCGAGTGAGAGCTCACTTTTACCATTTTCACTAGGTTTTGGAATTCACAATCGACCCCCTGGACTTTGCGGCGGGGCTCGGCCTGGTCCTTCTAAACCGGGGCCGGGTCAGCACCTACGTGGGGGCCAGGGGGGAGTCCATCGTCGACGTGACGTGGGCTTCCCCCAACGCCCTTAACAGGGTAAAGGGATGGCAAGTGGAGACCGGCTCCTTATGAGAACTGTATGATCATAGACTTATCTCCATGGAGCTGGTCTCCCCCCCCGCGGAGGTACGTGAGCAACGCCGCCGCACCCGGGACAGAAATCGATGGGTCCTAAGAAAACTCGACTCCGAAGCCCTTGAGATCAGTCTCCTCGCCTCCACCTGACCGGATGGAGGAGTTGACCTCGGAGCTGAGGAGAACGCGGAGCGTCTATGTGAGCTGATGTCGCGCGCCTGCGACGCCTCCATGCCCCGCAGCAGACCAATGGCGCGTCGTGCCGCCTATTGGTGGTTCGCGGAGCTTGCCAAACTGAGGCGGGCTACCGTGACCGCCAGGCGGGCACACACGCGCGCTAAGCGGAGGGGCATGGAGGATGCGTTGAACAACGCTGCGGCGGTCCTCAGGGAAGCCAGCAAGACCCTGAGGACCGCCATAACGTGGGCGAAGGCAGCGACCTGGGATGAGCTGCTCTCCAAGCTGGACCGCGACCCATGGGGAAGACCTTATAAAATAGTGATGAAGAGGCTCCGCCCGTGGGCGCCTCCAGTCTCGGAGACGCTGGACCACCAGTTCCTCGTTGAGGTGGTGGACAAATTGTTCCCCACCAAGGAGAGGGACATCCCGGGAAAGACCGGCCCTCCCCCAGGATGGACCAAGGAACTGGAGGTGTCCAGGCACGAAATGGTCGCGGCCCTCGCCCGCATAACGGGAAGAAAGGCGAAGGCGCCCGGGCCGGACGGAATACACGCCAAGGTCTGGGCCCGGGCGTCTTCGATAATAGGGGAGGCACTTCGTGCCACATATACAAAGTGCCTCTGGGAAAGAACTTTCCCCAGGAGGTGGAAGAGGGCCCGGCTTGTTCTCCTTAAAAAGGAGGGCAAGCCAGCGGAGAGTCCCTCCGCGTAGGCCCCTTTGTATGCTGGATGATGCGAGCAAGATCTTCGAGCGTATCATCGCTAACCGCATCATCCGGCATATATCCCGAAATGGTCCCGATTTATCCCCTGGACAATATGGATTCCGAGAGGCGAGATCGACCGTCGACGCAATACGATAGGTCCGATCCCTCTCGGAGTCCATCACGGGGGACGGGAAGGTGGCGTTGGCGATATCCCTGGATATCGCCAACGCCTTTAATAGTATCACTTGGGGCGAGGTAGTGGCGGCGCTCAGCGAGCATTTTCACTTGCCGCCCTATCTCGTCGCCATCGTTCGGGACTACTTCCGGGACAGGGTACTGGAGTTCCGGGATGAAACCGGGCTCCAGCAGCAGAGGGATATGTCGTGTGGCGTTCCGCAGGGGTCAGTATTGAGCTCCCTGCTATGGAACGCCACATACGACAAGGTGTTCCGCGGGGCCCTCCCCCCCGGTCGCCACGTCATCGGATACGCTGACGACACGTTCGTGGTTGCCGGGGGAGCCTCTTGGGTGATAGCGATTGCCATGGGCAATTGGGCGGTGACCTGTGTCGTCGGCTCCATCAAGAGCCTGGGCCTGAAGGTAGCCCCGGAGAAGACGGAAGCCATCTTTTTCCATGGTGGCTCTTCCCGGGTACCGCCCCGGGCCTTCATCCGGGTGGACAACACCCGGGTGTGAGTGGGGACAACCCTAAAATATTTGGGGTTGCTATTATACGGTCGCTGGGCCTTTGTCGATCATTTCGGCAAACTGACCCAGCGATTGAGCAGGAGGACGGACGCCTCGGGGGTTGATGCCCAACCTCCGAGGTCCGAGAGTCGGTGCAAGGCGCGCATACGTCTACGCGGCCATGGCTGGGGCTCTGTATGGAGCCCCAGTCTGGTTCCGAGAGGCACTGGCCAGCCGCCGCATACAAGACGTGCACGGAGTGCAACGGCGGCTGGCGCGAAGGATTGTGCGCGCGTACCGCACCGCCCCTGGCGCGGCGACTATGGTACTGGCGGGGCTCCCCTCGGCGAAATTCACGACCGACGCTTTGGCATGGTCATACGCCAGAGCGAAGGCCGTCCGCCTGCAGGGGGAGTGGTTACCCCCAGGGTCGCCGCGCTACTACGTGAGAGGGCACGCCGGCGGGCAATGAGAGCTTGCCGAAACAGCCACGCCAACGACCCGCCGGCGGCTGGATCTCGGATCTTGGAGGCTGTCCTACCCCACTTGGACGAATGGGTGGGCCGCCCTTAGTGCGGTCTGTCTTACCAGACGACACAGGTGCTCACCGGGCATGGCTGCTTCGGTGAGTACCTGTACAAGATACTCAAGGAGCCGACGACGCAGTGCCACCACTGCGAGGCGGACCGGGACTCCGCGCAGCACACGCTGGAACACTGTCCAGCGTGGGAGGAGCTGCGCGGAGTCCTGCGAGAAGAAATCGGCAACGACCTCTTCCTGCCATCATTAGCCAGATGGTCAGTAGGGAGATGGCATGGGTCGCGGTCTCCTCCTTCTGCGAGCAAGTAATGCGGCAGAAGGAGGAGGCCGAAACGAGAAGAGAGAGGAGGCCGAAACGAGAAGAGAGAGGAGGCCGAGGGAACGCATGCCCCCCGGCGAAGGTAACGATGGTAGGGCTGGCGGGGACGGGTACCATGACCCACCTTGGCTCCCTCCCCGGCCGCCCCGAAGAAGAAGGCCTGCCCCCCGCCCCCCGGGCCTACGCGGCCTGTCTGCAAAAAGACGGCGGGGGGCCAGCAGATCAGCAGCTGTCGCCCCCTCCCTCCCACAATTGAGGAGGAGGGGAGCGACAGCGCCAATATGGAAAGGAGGAGACAACCCTTCTCCCCTGCGGCTACCGGCCCCGCCTTTGGGACACGCAGCCGCGGAAGGAGGGCTCCTCACACCGGTGAGCCCGGCGAGGCCGATCTGACCTAACAGTCCGGGGGGAGCGACCCTGCGGCATAACGTAGAGCCGCTCCCCCCCACTGCCTCGCCGGGGCGGGGTGAGAGGGAAGGGTCTTCTTCCCCCCCCCAGGGCAGAAAGTAGGGCCGCGCCGCTGTCAGCGCGGCGCAAAGAGGCCCGGGAACCATCCGGCGGGGGCCGGATCCCCGGGCCTGTACCACCAACTTTAACAGGGGAAGAGGCGGGGGAGAGATGGTGTCCCTCTCCCCCGACCTAGGGCAGACTAGGCCCTTAAGCCCTGCCAGGGGCGCCTATCACTAAGGCGCCCCTGGCGAGACGAGTCGGCCGTCAAAGGCCGACTGGGTCCGGGGGGTTCCGGAAGTATGCTGCACGTGTTCCCGGAGCCCCCCAGTCATGGACCAGGGCAGGACACCCGGAGAGGTTTTAGTGGGTAGGCCCTCGCCGGCACGTCGCCGGCGGGGAAGAGCCCCACATAACCACCAGGCCTCCCCCGAGGCCTGGGGTATGCGGTAACGCATTTCCTGTCTGTGAACAAAAAAAAGAGGAGGCTTACTGTTTCGAGATGGACAATGAAACCACGACGTACAGTCGTGGTCCTTGCGCGCTCTACTTAGATCGCGGGATGGCGCCACCTCCCCGAGATTCTTATCGCGAAATCCTTAAGTTATTCAAAATAGCCGTAGCGCTGAAGATATCCGGGAGGGGAGCGCTCGCGATTCCCGTTTTATTGCGCGGGTACGGCGATACGAGTCGTTCGTTTCCGGCTTCTTCTTCCTTCTTCTTCCTCGAGTCGTCGGAGCAGAAACACGCATTCAGTCCATGTGTCAGTGTACCGAGATTCGATACCACTCTAAGTTTGCGATCGTACTTTTGGACTCACGCGAGTGACATAAAAGTAATCGCGTCTAACGACCGCGCGTTGTCGTAAGTGAGGAGGAAGCCGGAGCAAACTCGCGAGCTCTGAACCGGCTCGTGTTCGCCGTCGGTGCCGAGAGTCACGCGGTGATATCGTGATCGCACAGCAGCGCGGCAGCGAGCGCGCTCGAACCGCGGTTGCTCCGAAGATTCTCCGTTTGGCGAGAATCGAACAATCGTAACTTGTGAAATGCGCTCTTCGCACTCGCCCGCGCGGTAGGGACTTGTACATGAGATTTCCGACGGCGAGATCTCTCGGCGCGCACTCTTGCGATCTCCGTTTGGCGAGATTCCAATGGTCACGCCATTACCGCGTGGCACGTAACTATATTTTCATTCGAAGTTTCGATCACGTTGGTGATCTAGTAGTGTATCAGTGACAATAATCGATAAATATATTTAACTGTTGACTCCCGTGAATTATCAAAATAGTTATTTCACCGATCTCAATCTCCCTGTAATCGTCACGATCCTTATCGTCTCGTGCGAGACGAGTACCGGCGCCTAGCCTTTTCGTATCTTTCCTCCTTTACCCTTCTACTCCAAAATCAAGTGCGGCGACTTACTATCGCGTTCGCACACTTACAAAGTCGTGCGTACCAACCTTGCCCGCGCCTTCAACCGGCAAGAACGACATTACAATTTACGAAGACGCGCGTGAAAGTCGGCATTAGATGACGTGTGGAAACGAGAACATCTTTTGTCCAATAAGGGCCAGGAGTTTAACGTCAAGCTAGCCCCTAAGTATGCCGGACCGTTTGAAGTCCGCAAGATACATTCACCCGTAATCGTGGACATCCGAGGTCAACAAGGGAAATGGCACCGTCGAGTACAGGACCTCAAGCTCGGTTCACGAGAGACAGCTACCGAACACACGGATTCCGAAGACAATGAGGACGGACAAAACGATCGCACCAAGGAAGCAGACGACGACTGAGCAGACGACGACCGAGCAGACAATAACCACAGCAACCATGAGGAAGCGAAAACCGATGCTGATGACCCTGCCAGGAATTGAGCACGTGAAAATTACGCCCAGAAATCATGCCGTCCCTAGGGAAGGAGCACCCTCTCTCAGGTCCAAAGAGGTATATAAGGCGGGCTGGCAAACCACGAAATTGCAAAACGTTATCTCTGAAAATGGAGCAACTGAACGCACTGCTCACCGAGCCAGTCAACGACGAAGAGGCGCTATGGTTTCAGGTCATGACCATGGCACCCCTACGCTCCGACCTATTTCCGATGACGGCCGACCACCAGCTAACCGGAACTGCACCACTACCTGTTACCGAGTCGGGCAACAGGAGCATCCTCTCGGGCAGAAGACTTCCGACGACCAAACGCCTGAAGACTCGAGGCATCAGTGTGCAAAAACCGCCGTACGCACTCATCGAGGAGGTTAAAAGAACAGGCCCCCGTCAGTGCTTCGTTCGAGCCGCACCAGCACCTAAAAGGGATGCCCCGGTGATAGGAGTACGCATGTAGCGGTCATCTGCTACAAACGCTAGGAAGCTCGCTGCGCTCCTAGCAGAACCCTCATCACGGCCAGGCAAAACACGATTGCAACGGGCACTCTCCACAGCTGGGGAGACGGCAGCCGCAACCACACCGCCGACCGACTTCTCAGCAGCCTCGCCGGTCAACGCAATCACCCGCGTTCCATCCTCAATGCCAAGGCAACCAGATCACGCCAAGGCAAAGGCTAGCATGCTGTCGATATTTGGGGACACGCTCTCCGACTTGGAGGAGGAGAGCGGTCTAGTACCTACACCTTGCAGCACGAAAAAGGCCACGCCTGATACGGTCTCCGCACCTCCGAGCGGACCCTGCAACCGCGGATAAATTTACCCGTGGTCACATTAGACAGACTCCCAAGTGAAGGGGAGCCCCCCGTAGAACATTCTCCAAAGGCAAAAATGGACCCGCAAACCAAGGGAAACACCCCGGAAACCAACCAAGTGAACGTGAAAACCGGTTCAGAAGCAACGGAAACCACAACTACCACGGAATCTCATAACGATCGCAATGCTGTGCCAGTCGACCACACCAGGAAGATCGACACGACAAAGCATCACCAGGAAAAGAGGGAGACCCGGACAGCAACCAAATACTGTTCGACAAACCAAATTAATAAAACTAAAGCTAAGTTAAGACCACCACAAATCCATTTATCACGTTTCAAATATCTATTTATACAACAACACATTACAAAGATAACTGGATTAATAAGTTAAATTTTAACATATATACACATTCTTTTTTCTTATTTTATGTTATTTCATTTTATTTTTATATTATAAGAATAAAAGACTAATTCAAACAAGCTTTCCCGCGCATAACTATGGCAGCACCGCTATATTGCAAGGCGCATTAATACATGGCGACCAAAATAGGGGCCTAGAGGAGAGACGCCAAGCGTCGCCATATTACAAGTTAGTTGGTCCCGGACCACGAAGCAAGACACATCGGTGTCATCGCACATCGGTGCGAATGATGCAAGATTGCATCATCTCGAGCATAATGCGTAATCGTGTTATAATTAAGAAGGCTACTTTATTGTGATACGGGACATTATACACGCGAGATCAGACAATGTAAAAGACAGTTAATTTTTATATACAATCAGTGTGTGCAATAAATATATTACTCGTGTGAACTTGTCATGAGTCTTTCGCATACCCAACACGAGAAGTCCCGTTCCTATGCGCGCATCTAAAACAATAAATGTACAGATATTGAACGCAGTGCACAATTGATAACAATTTAACTTACCTGTGTACCGACGAATATTACGCAGCGGCGTAATCAATCCCACGACGACCGTGGACAGGAGGGACGAGCCTGGCCAATCACGTACGAGGATTCCTGAAACAGAGAAAGGGACACAGATAATCAATTACCTTGATAATTAGAAGGTCAAATTACCTGGCGACCGTGAGATCTTTGCAGAATTCATCCGAAAGGTAAGTGAGATAACCTGTAAAGTGAAAACACAGAAATTAATGTCCGTTCGTCCGGTCACAACTCTCCGTGGAAATCGCAGCCACGACAACACGCCAACCAGCCAACCAGCTAACACCGGCGGATCACACCACCGCAACAGAGAGCACCACCACGAGATCCAGGACATCACCTACAACACCACCAGCCACCATCGATGCCCCGCGGGCAAACCTACCGTCAGTGCCAGTGAGAGTGAGCCAAGACCTCGTGATTGACGTGCCATACCACGCAGCCTAAATCTCGCAAGTATACAAAGTGCGCCTCGCAACCCGCCGCTATACACTGCGTTTTGACCGCGCCGGCCGTTGCCACTACGTGCAGAAATTCCCGGCGTAGTGGCCGAAATTCGCCACTTGAACGGGGAGGGGTGATGTAACGATACGCCCCTCCATCGTCCGCGCGCCTCCGTTCCGTTCACCGAACAACGAACACCGAGCGTAGCGAGAGACGTGCGCGCCTTTGCCATGCGACCACGCGACGACACGCGCGCCGACCGTGGCGTTCCACAACGCTCCTACTCCGGCTTGGCGCGGATTGGCTCGCCCAGCCGCGCGTTTGGATATATAAGCCGACAGTGTAAACGCACAAGGCAGATCCATTCGACTACCCAACCTGTCCAGTGACCAAGCATTCTTGATCGCTCCCTGAAGACGAGCATTCTTGTCGCTCTCCTGCTCCTCGACGGGCATTCCCGTCGCTATCCTCGGTTGAGTATTCTCGACCAGTCGACTCCGATATTCTCGACGAGCATTCTCGTCATTATTACCGGCCGAGCATTCTCGACCAATCACGTCCGAGATATTCAACGAGCATTCTCGTCACTATCACCGGCCGAGTATTCTCGACCAATCGCCGTCGTCCTCGAATACCTTCGTTGCCACACCGACACTTGGCCAAATTTTTGTAACTTAGCCATTGGCAAAGCATCCGCGTTCTGTCAATCGAGCGCCCAGTTGGACAGGGCGCGCTCGGGCGAATCGCGGAGACGAACGCATCGGCGACGGTTCTCACTCACGGTGCCCCACGCGCACGCACTCACACGAGCGCGCTAGCCAATTCTGTCACGCTCCGTGACTCCCTGACCGTACGGGCAAACAACTCGCGTAACCGACTTACCAGTATTTCGCAAATTCATTTTAATTTCCGTTAGTAAGTTCTTATGTTCAATTAAGTATCGTGAACGCACTTTTGGTCTCCGTTCGCGCGTTATCCCGGAATAATTCCGTTGAGTATCAGCTATTGTTTTAGCACTTGCGGGCCGTTCTCTCTTTTTTGTTTGCTCTGTCTGTTCTATTTTACGCTCTAATTATTTTGTTAGCGATCTTATTCGCAATCTCAGCGACTCGCTCCGTGTGTAATATTATTTCGATATCGACGGTTTACTTTGTTAGCGACACTGTTTTGACTCTACTTTATTTTGCAATAAATCAATTTATATTTTTTCAACTACATCACTGGGTATAATCAATTCGAACATCTGACCAACCGACGAGCTTATCCGGACCGATCCCGAACTTCCTACACCGCACCATTTACACCGGGGGGAAATCGCATACCGTTACAACTATATATAATTATGTATGAAATATTTTTACTGGAAGTGAGAAAGATAAAGAAATAAATTAAAATTAAAAGTTGGTTCTTTAATGTTTTATAAATAATAATAAAATTATGCGCTTTGGATAAATGTTCCACCGTTAAATAAATTGGTGGTTCTGAAAAGAATTATTTAATAATACTGAAACCAACTCAATAGTCGGTCCAGTATCCTCCTCGTGCAACCACTTGCTGCAATCTCCTCTCTACTGAGTCATTTAGATGTGCAAAATATTAAGGCTTACACCTCAAATTTTCCCATGAGTTTCTCGCGTGAGCAACCAGATGTTATTTAGTTATCTCATGTCCAGTATCCTATGAATTTGCAATTATTCCCTAAACATTTTCTATTAAATTGAGATCTGAGGATTTGACTGGCCAATCGAGAACTTCAATCTCTGGATGTTGAGCGAACCATTTTTTTACTATGTGGGCGGTATGGACAGCACTATTGTTTTGAACTAACCGAAATGTCGGCATATCTTCTTCAATGTATATTCTGCGAACGCTGTGGAGCAACACGTTCTCCAGAATATCCACAAATTCTAAAGCATCCGTATGCGTCGACACTTTAATTAATTCTCTCGGACAATGAGCACTTATACACCCCTACATTGCACAACTGATACGTCTACTTCTCCCGTAAGGAATTACATATTTGGGATCATGGCGACAATTTTTCGGTCTTCACACCCGTAAACGACGATCATCCGCCGAACAAAATACCTTCTTGTCAGTTCAGATAGTTCTATTCCAATCTTTAGATAAAGTTTTATTTAATTGATGCAGCGCAAAAGCGACACGATCATCGCGATGTTTCCTCGTTAGAGGAATTCTACGTGCGGCATAATGACAATCCACGTTTGCTTTGTGTAAACGCCTTTGCGCTGTCCAGTTACATATCTGTAAATCAAGTTGATTTATAAAATGTGACACTAGAAGAAAAAGTTCAGCATTTACTTGATTGATTAAGGCTACATTTTCTTCGACAGTCGTTGATCGCTGTCCACGGTTGTGTTTCCGTTTGTCGTCTATTTTTTCTCTTACTCCTTCTTACTAACTTTAATCCATTTTTGCACATTCGATTCATGGAATTTGACAAGCGATTTCTCGCGTGCCTATTCTAGCTTCTCACAATCCGATAATGCGACCACGTTCAAATAGATCGCTTGCCATGGTTGCACGAGAACGAATGAATATTAGACGAGAACTTAAAACAAATAAATAGACTCTTTTTCATGCTAATAAGAGATGCAAGAAAACTTCCGCAGAATTGCGTGGGTTTTCTTGCATCTCTTACTAGCATGAAAAAGGAATATAAACAAAATACAATCGCTGAGCATCTATTCACCTGAAGATTGGAACAGAACTATTTGGACTGACGAGAAGGTATTTTGTTTGGCGGATGATTGTCATTTAGGGTGCGGAGACCGGAAAATTGTCGCCATGACCTCGTATATGTAGTTCCTTACGGGAAAAATGAGTAGAATACTGGACCGACTATTGAGTTGGTTCCAGTATTGTTAAACGATTCTTTTCAGAACCACCAATTTATTTAACGGTGGAACATTTATCCAAAGCGCATAACTTAATTATTATTTAAAAACCATTAAAGAACCTACTTTTAATTTTAATTTATTTAATTTTAATATATACAATTTTAATTTATTTCTTTATCTTTCTCACTTCCAGTAAAAATATTTCATACATAATTATATATAGTTATACATAAATATGTAGACTAATAAGGTAATAAACATAAATATTATAATAATTATACTTGATCTATAAAATTAAGGGAAAGTAAAGTTATTGTACGCTTCGTGGTTTGACATCTTTCCGATGAATAGAGATTATATCACGACAATATTTATAGGCTGAAAGTAGTTTTTAAATATATAACCATACGTTATATCATTTAAAAACGTAGTCAATTGAAAATAAGAAAAAGTAAAATCATTATTTTTATTGCGATTTCGCCGTTCAGAAAATAAGGCAATAAGTCCGTATTTTTACTTTATTCATTTAATCTTGTTATACCTAACAAAAGTACGTTTTTTCCTACGTTCTTTGAGCTATTGTTTATTAAATTTACTTAAATAGTCATCAAGTAATTGTTTTTTTATCAAATCTGGTCCGCCATGGACAATTTTACGCATCCACCTTAAAAGGCGTGAGATCACGTAAGACCAACTATAATGTCACTAGTACGGTGTAGTGTAGTGTAGTATAGTATAGTGCAGCTAAAAGAATGGACTATAACCTCCGCGTACATTTATCCAACCGCACGTACAATTACCCAAGGCGCGAGAAATTTTTTTTGTTTATCCACTTGCCTTTTTTGTTGAATATAGCATTACCAAAAAAAAATTGTTCAATATGACAATACATAATGATAACAAAATGTTTCAAGTTTCTATTTTTGTACTCGTATCGATTTCAACTTCAAAAATTACTTTACTGCGATAAATTTCCCTTAGGTGCTGCAATTTACTTACTTTCCCCATATTCATGTCTGTTCCAAGCGGGCGCGTGCCTTATCTTTACCAACTCAGCGTCGGAAAGTCAAGCTACCTACTATGACCCTTCAAATTGTTACACTGCACTGTACCTTAACGAACATAGTAAAAAGATTATTATTACGTTTCATGCCACGTGCTCTTAATTTATTGTCCAGGAACATTTCTACTGAATCATTTTTGAAAATCGCTTTGTATTTCTTATTCATACGCGCTCCGACAGAAAAAAGATTTTTATCTAATTCGGGCACATAAAGCACATCTTCTAATTTGCCATTTAGCCACTGATCGTTGACTAGCCTCTTTATGTGTCTTCCACGGTGCCTTGTCCATGCACTTTGCACATTGTGCCATCGCCCAATGTAACGTGCTCATCTTCACAAACTTGAAGGCTAGAAATCTAGTCAGACCGAAACGTCATGTGTTTTGACGCTTCGCTACCAAAAATCCAGACTTTCTTTGTCTCTAGATTTAGAAACTCTTTTTCAGTGATTTTATCCGAGAAGGCTGTCTCAGTGCTAGAATCATTATTCTTTTTCTGTTTGTCCTTGCTTCTGTATCCTCGATCTTTGTCTCTCCAGCTGTAATGATCTACGTCTCTTTTACTGTTGTGGTCTTTGTCTCTTCGACTATGGTTATTTTCGTCTTTTTGGCCTCTTTGATCTTCATCTCTTTTCTTAATTCAGCATTCTCTTATGTAATGTCCAACTTTGTGACAGTAAAAGCATTCATGCTTTTTCCTTGAGCGTTCCGTCGTTTTCTCTGTTCCTTTGTATCGTGTCTTGCTCGTCTTCAAGTTCACGGCGGCGAGTGCAGTGCTTGCCTCGTCCGTCGCGGTCATTCTAGCCTTTTCTTTTATGAGAAGTTCTCTGAGTTTGTCAATCGTCTAATTTTCGCTTTCGACACTGTCCTACGCGGTTACAAGCGCGCTGGATTTTTTAGTCAAGTTTCCTAAAATTTTAGCCAACATGGTTACGTTCGAAACGGTTTCACCGACATTATGCAATTGACGCGCCATATTTTCTATCTTTACTACGTATTGCGCGACGTTATCTCCCGACGCCATCTTGTAGTCGTAAAAACGTGTCATCATTACTAACTTATTTGACTCACTCTTTTGATCATGAACAGCGCTTAGCTTGTTCCACATCTCAGCCGCGGTTTTGCATGTTAGCAAAAACTGTAGTTGTGGAGCTTCGATCGTCAATGAGATAATTACCATTACCTTAATGTTGTCTCTGTTCGGTTTTCTGCGCTTTGATTGTCGTCTTCTCTCTCTTCTTCGTTCCGTTGACAATACTCGTCAGTCCATTTGCGAAAATCGGTCTCATCTGGAATTTTCCGGCTTGAAAGTTTGTTCCGTTGAACTTTGCAATGCTCCTCAAGTCGATCGTTGTGTCAGACATGTCTCTCGCGTTTTTATAACAGAGCTCTGAGTCCGTCAAGTGGGCCTGGGCCCATAACCTGTTGTAACTGTATGTTTATTGCAACACAAAAGGTGCGTAAACAGCACACGCATAAGCAGAGTATTACAGGGCTTTTATCTGACACAAATATACAATATGTTCATTTGCTAGATAAATTAACAATCAATGTGATATACGCGCAAGATCAATCAAGACAATATACGCACATACGTAACGATAAGCGGATGGAACCGAAGAGAGAAAAGAAGGCGAGCTAGTCACATGCGCCAGTATCTTGACGCGCACGCGTACCTGTATGATGGCGCTGCATAAGTTACCTACATAAATGAACAGACTAAATAGCGGTTTAAGAAACACAACTAAAATGAACAATCTTAACAAGAACCTTATGTAAATCAAGATGGCGATTTTATACTGGTAGTTTATTAGTCCAGTAGTCTTATGCTATATTTATGCCATATGTATTGTACAGTTGTGAGCTAAAAGGTTGCAACACATTTTCTTTGATGGTTTTTGGAATGTAGACTTGCTTATCGATCAGCGAACATAATTGATTGGATCCACATATAAGAACCAATTACGTTCGCCGTTCGATGAGGAAATCTACATTCCAAAAACCAAAGAAAATGTGTTGCAACCTTTTAGCTCACGACTACATATACTATGTATTTTATGTGCGAATAGCTTAAGAATAACCATACCCTATAAAATCCCTATAAATTAAAGTTTTATTTTATTTATCCCTGGATCCCAGATAATCTTTAAAATCCCCAAATTTAGGGATATATATCTGTATATGGCAACACTGTTTGGTGCTCGGCTCTGTCGATGGCTACGTTTTGAAATTCACTATCAGTACTAAAAATATATAGTTTACGTTACGTAAATTATAGATTTGCAATACTGACAGTGAATTTCAGAACGCAGCCGATGTAGGATATAGGCAGTAGACGTAGATTAAATTAGGTAAGTATGCTTTTTTTATTATTAATACCTATTAACTAATTTAAATTTTTTAAATATAATTAAAAATAAATTCCGAAATTGGTAAAGGAGCCATTAAAAAAAAAAAAGAATTTTATCTCATTTGATTGTGAAGGAATCTAAATGTACCTTTATTTCTCTGAATTTGATACTTCACTGAAGTTACGTGCACGGCCAAGCGCGAGAAAACGCGTCCCGAACGGTAACACTGACCGTGAGCGCGCGACGTCACAAATTCATTACATCACTTCGCTTGCAGAAAACGCTCAAGAAATGAATCGGATCAACCGCGAGCGCGCTGATAGCGCCGTGAGCGCGAATAGGACCGCAGCCCTGGTCAGAAAATTAGAGAGTACAAAAATTAAAGATGCTTGCGAACCAAGCATGCTTATTCCCACCGCGAAGAATAGGCTGATTTTTCTCGGTCCGCAAAGCTCCTTACATTTGTTCCGCGGCTACATTTGATTCAGTGACTGAAGTCGGCTTACAAGTTACTTGTAAGCAGCGCTGTCAGAAACATCGAATTACAGCAATTGAAAATTATTCGTATAGTGACTGCAAGTTGCCATAATTTTTTATCCATGGCTTCGGTGGTCTTCGTCGTGATCTGGTGTTATAGAGAGAGTTTGCCACTTCCTCTATCATAACGGAGGAAAAGCTACACCACGGCTTGTGCAAATCGTGACTCAGCTGAATATCGGATCGACGATGGCCGGACAATTAATTGTTACGATTACATTATGTTAGTCGATATTTGTATTATGTTGAGAATGACTCCAAAGAGAGTCGAAACGTCCATTTTGTTTGTTAATTGACATATAGAATAAACTTTTTCTTGTGCGTACTGATAACAGCGCTGACTCTCATTAACCTTGACAATATTTTTCGTTTAAATCTCGAAAGTCTTTTTAATTTGTAATAGAAATTTTATTGTTAATATTTATAGAAATATCGTAACTTTGCTGCTATTTTACACATTTTGTAGCTTGATTGTAAAAAAGGTAAAATAATCTATATTTTGATAATTTGTAATGATCACTATATTATTAAAATTAGATTAAGAAATTCAAACAACTTTGAGTTCTTATTTGTAAATTAATTAAATAAGGTTTTACACAAAGCTCGACTCTCCTACATCGCACCATGTTTTAGTCTTTTAAATCGCACTATTGCTTTGATCGTGGTTATACATATAAAACCAAATATAATAATCATACAGAGCATACAATGTAACAATATTGCCGTAATGTAGACATGTTACTGCAATATTATTAAAAAATTATCAAAATGATAACATTAACAAAAATTATAATTAGTTTATAGTATTTATCTTCAATATTAATTAAATTTTGCTTATCTAACGCATTTTTGCTTGAGAAAAAAGAATCTAGCAGAAAAAGTTTCGTTTTACTCCAGGAAGAGTAATATTAACTTGTGGTACGATTTAGGAGACCGGTTGCCTAAAGCGTACTATTTAAAAGTTTATTAAAAATCGTCATTTATGACGATACATAAAATTTTGAAAAAAATACATATGAAAGACAAAATGTTGTACTTTATTATGAAATAAGAAAATTAAAAATATTCCTCATAATTTCTGAGTTATAAGTCTTATAACGCACTTTTCCTACATTTGAAATCACGACGCAATATCGCTGCCCGCGGCTCGTTTAGCATATGGCAAAGGAGCGCGGTTCTTAATACTACGGGAAAGAAGGGGGGGACGCAATCATAACGCCAGAACTAAGTTGAGTAATTAATGATAATATATTTCATACAGCGACAGACGCGGTTCATTTAACAATACTTTAGAGTGAAACAAACAAACTGTCAATAACTTTACAACAAACAATAGGCAGAGGAAATATTAGTAAGTCGGAAGGAAGATAGAGATGAACGGCGGTGTGTAAAATCGACAGCGGTGTAATTTGCACGATTCAAAATGCTAACGGTGAGAAAAACGACGGAGATTGATAATGCTTAACGGCGGATTTTGTCACGGAATTCGCGGTACATTGACTTTTGTAACATAGACGCACGCGGTACGTACAATAATTCTCTCGTACCCGAATCTCGCACAATCTTACGTAATTCTCGCACGGGTATAAAGCTCCTCACGTCGGCGATTGACGGTTAACAAGTGCGGCAATTAATCTTTCGGCATCCCTGTAGCCGGTGCGACTCGCGGTAATTTCGCAAAGCGACGAATCGCGCGGAAACGGATCGCCTCGAGTCTTGTGGAGGTCGGGCCGCGCAAATTCCACGCACCGAGCTACTTATACGACTTCTCATAATCGGTCGAACTCCTCTTGATAACCGACGCGATCACGACCAAGTTCCGATAAACAAAATCGACACGATACAGAAATCTCTCACAAACGTAGATACGGTACAGTACGTAAATCTTTCGTAACACTAATGGTACACTGTCGGCGCGCGCGTATCTCCGAGAGAGACTTACTGCAAAATCCGAATTGCGGTCGATCCCTCTAGAAGCTTTGCTATTGCGACGGTAAATCGGAATCGCGGAATAGCTTCGTGTTATTTACAGTATGCGGTACTAATTGCTCGCGGCAACGGAGATCGACCCTCACCCGGTGTTAATAATATTTCGGATGGATGCTGGGTTTCTTTTCTTGGTATTAAGAGAGCACACGTTTCGTTTGATTAACTTTTATTTGCCATGTTGGACAAGTCTCTTTCTTCCCGTTACGTCACATAAAGACGCGCGCACGAATACCAACCGAAGGAAAATCCTTAAAGACTCTAACATATTCTCCCCGGCATTGAAAGTGTATCTTTCAATAATAGTTTCTGTGGACTGTAATGACTAATATAATGAACAAACTGTAGTAAAATAATCTTTAACTCTAATTAATTATAAACTAATACATTATTATATTTAAATTGAAAACAATCGTAAATCTAACGCAAAGTGATATAATTAATGTTTGGCTTAATACATTCTTCTATGGGCAACGGACAGAGCTTCGCGGCAGTGATGCGTACGCTTCCAATAGAAGTTTTTACGGTCGCAACTCGCACGGCCTGATCTCGTCCAGGATGCACTGAAGTTATGCGCCCCATCCTCCATTTGAATGGTGGTAAGTTTTCATCTTTAATAAGTACCAGCGCACCTTCCGTCAATTTGTTAAATGGCTTCTTCCATTTTGTACGTTGTTGGAGCTCCGAAATATATTCCTTGCTCCATCTCTTCCAGAAGTGTTGCTGTAATTTCTGAATTAGTTGCCATCTGGATACTCTAGAGTCAGGTACATGTGTTAGATCTGGATTGGCCACTGCATTGAGAGTCTTGCCAATCAAAAAGTGAGCAGGGGTAAGAGGAACAAGATCATTGGGATCTGTTGACAATGGGGTTAATGGTCTAGAATTTAAGATTGCTTCTATTTGAGTAAGCAATGTATAAAACTCCTTAAACGTCAATGACGAACTGCTTGAAACGCGTTTTAAATGATATTTTGTAGACTTTAATCCAGCCTCCCACAATCCTCCGAAATGAGGAGAGTAGGCTGGAATAAAGTGCCATGTGATGCCTGTATTACTAATATGCTCGCTCAGGGTGAGCTGTTCCTTTATTAAAAGTTCTGCTAATTCGTTTAATTCTCGATTAGCGCCAATAAAATTGGTCCCATTATCAGAGTAGATATGGGCTGGTTTGCCTCGCCGAGATACAAACCGCCTAAGTGCTGCAATGAACGACTCTGAGGTTGCATCCGAAACCAATTCCAAATGAATGGCCTTAGTTGAGAAATATATAAACAGACAGATGTAGCACTTACTAGTCTTACATCCTCTGCCCTTTCGATCTTTTATCACAAATGGACTCCCGTAATCCACTTCCGTGACGTGGAAGGGTGCAGTCATCGAGACACGAGACTTTGGCAAATCTCCCATTAATATTTGCGTTTGTTCTGGTTTATTTCTAAAGTATCTTATGCATTCATGCACAACCTTTTTTGCGAGATTTCTCCCCCCGACTACTCAGAATTGCTCACGCATGGATGCTAAAAGTACTTGCGGTGCTGCGTGCAGCAGCCGCTGATGCTCATCTATAAACAGTAATTTAGTGAATCGATGCTTTGCCAGCAGAACCATAGGGTACTTTTTGTCATTTGAAAACTCCGAGTTTTTGAGTCTTCCTCCAACTCGTAATATCCCCTCGCTATCTACAAACGGATTGAGAAAATTCAATGTTTTACTTGAAGGAACCATCCTTTCTTCACCTTTCTTTTGAAATTCATTTAGAAAGCATTCACGTTGAACTATTCTTACTAGTGTGTGCAACGATTCTTTCAATTCTATTGCTGACAGAAACTTAGAATTCTGCTTTTCTTTATGCTTACAATTACAGTTAAAACGTTTACAATACGCTATTATACGAATAATTCGCTTTGCACTCGAGATATTTTGTAATATGGACAGCTCTGACGCTTACCCTTCTACTAGTGTACAACAAGTTCCTTTTATATCTGAAACATTAACTTCCATCGTTACACGCGTAAGCCATTCGCTTTCACCTTTTCCTATAAAGAACGGACCGTGCCACCAGAGTTCTGACACTATTAGTTTATCTGAAGCTAATCCACGTGAAAGAAGATCGGCTGGATTGTCTGCGGTTGGAACATGTCGCCATTCGTATGCACTTGTTAATTGGTGTATCTGTGCCACGCGATTTGCTACAAATACTTGTAATAATCTTGGTTCCATCTGTAACCAATTCAGTACTATTGAAGAATCACTCCAACATATGATTTTCGTAAAGGACATTTCCAAACACTGCACAACTTTTGCGACTAGGCGAGCAAGCGCTGCGTGAGAGCTGCACACAACTCTAAACGGGGTATTGTTTGTTGTTTGAGCGGAGCTGCTCTACTCTTGGCACATAATAATCCCGTTTGAATGTTTCCTTCTCGAGATTGAGACCGTATATAAATGCATGTGCCATATGCCTTTTGCGATGCATCTGCAAATGCATGCAATTGAAGGTCTATATAATCCTTACATACACTTTTTCGCGATAGTTTAATCTGATTCAAGAATTGAGTTTGCTTTCGAAACGACAACCATTTATTGTGTAAATCGAGCGGAAGTGATTTGTCCCATGAAAGTTTGTGAAGCCACAAATCCTGCAGTAGAATTTTTGCCGTTACTATGCACGGACTAAGAAGACTTAAAGGGTCAAATATTTGTGCAATCTCCGCCAGAATCTATCTTTTAGTGACTCTAGTTTGATTAAACTCCTGAATCGTGAATCTCAAGGTATCCGAAGGCGTATGCCAAATAGTGCCTAACGTCTTAGTTTGTTCACTATTATTTAGATCAATGTTATTTAGATTGTGTTCTTTCTTTGGAATATCTCTAAGTATCCCCGGCTCATTCGACGCCCATTTCCTTAATTGAAATCCTACCGGCGCCCATTTCCTTAATTGAAATCCTACCGACGCCCATTTCCTTAATTGAAATCCTACCTATATTTCTCAACTAAGTTTCTAAAGTTTGTGCCACGTTTCGTCTTATATCTATCGCTTCTTCGATTGTTTCCGCGCCCGTCAGCAGATCGTCAACGTAGAAGTCCTTTCGAATAATCCTAGCTATTTTTGGCAACCGTTCTTCAATCTGATTGGCTATTTCTAATAAACATCTCGTTGCCAAAAATGGGGAAGACGCCATGCCATAGGTAAGCGTATTCAGTTCAAAGATTTGTACAGGTTCGTTGTCTTGGAAACGCCAAATAATTCTCTGTAGAGAACGTTGATTCGGATTTACTAACACCTGCCGGTACATTTTCTCAATATCACCTGAAATGATATATTGATGAGTTCGGAACCTAATGAGCAATGAGAAGAGATCATCCTGAACTGTGGCGCCTACCATTTGCAAATCATTTATTGAAATACCACTTGAGGATGCTGCTGACGCATCAAATACTACCCGCACCTTTGTGGTCGAGCTATCAGATTTAATCACACAATGATGGGGTAAATAATACGAAACGTTATCTATTATATCCTGTGACACTCGACGCATATGTCCTAATCTCTCATATTCTTCTAAGAATGCTGAATATTGTTCTCTGAGTTTAGGATCTTTTTTTAATTTTCTTTCGAGAGAAATAAAACGTCTTTGAGCTATTTCTTTTGATTCATCAAGTTTACTAACATTTTCCTTCAATGGTATGCTTACTACAAATCTACCCTCTTCGTTGCGGTGTGTATTTTCTATAAAATGTTTTTTACATTCCATTTCTTCATTAGACATTACTTTGCTATTTTCAATCTTTTCAATCTCCCAAAACCGTGTAAGATTTTTATCGATGTCCACTGCTCTACTGAGATTGCATCTAATTGAGTTCGAATATGTGAAATGGACCAACCTCTATCGAACCTAATTTTGTCTTTTGTAGCTTAAGTCGATTGCCGCCAACCTTGAATTGACCTACACAAAGAAGATCCCAGAATCAGTCAGCTCCTATGAGCATATCAATCCTGCCTGGCCTATAAAATTCTGGATCAGCAAGTCTGATGTTGGTAGGAATTTGAAAATCTTGTACATTAATACGTGTTGAGGTAAATGGTAAATGTCCCGTAATTTCTGGAATTACCAAACATTGCATATTAAATTGATAATGATTATGAGATGCTGCTAATTTAACATTGCACTTGTATTCGATGCCAGCTGACATGCCATTTACAGCCTCAATCATCATGCTAACCTTCGACATTTCTAATCCTACTTCTTTACAAAGCTTAGTGGTAATAAGACTAGACTGCGAACCAGGGTCTAAAATAGCACGAGCCTTATGTTTCCTTCCCTGATTATCAACAATGAATATCGACATTGTTGCTAACAAAACACTATGCGAATTGTATTGATGGTGAGAACACAGAACTGAAGAACTTTTTGCCTGTTTAACAGGAGGTGTCTGCGAAGAGTCTGTCGTTTCAAAATGCAGTAGGGTATTGTGTTTCCCAGAACACTGTTTACACAAGCTTGCTCTACAAATTTTAACGAAGTGTCCGGGTTTCATACAATTAAGACATAATTTTGCCGTTTTTAAATGTGCTGCTCTATTTTGCGGCGACAATTCAAGAAACTTTGTACACACTGTTAAATTATGCGCTTCATTGCACATGCTACATTTGTGCTTTTGTATTAAGATTGCTTTTACTTTTGACCGGTCCATTTGCTTCAATTTACAATTTGACTTGTTTTTTAATTCTAACGTTTCCAACAAATCTGCCCGCGCGTTCAAAAATACCATAAAGTCGTTTAACGTGGGAATTTCATTGCCTGCACGTTCTTTTTCCTATGCTCGAGCTGTAGTGCTATCTAATTTAGTCGATATTAAATAGATTAACAAAGTATCCCATTGGTCTTTTGGTTGATCTGATGCTTGTAAAGTCCGCAAATGCTTGTTAAGCGTATCGATGGTCTCACGAATTCGAGAAACTAACTCCTTTTTAATTAAATTAATATTGAAAATAGCTTGGATGTGATTATGCGTGAGCAACCTTTTATTATTATACCGATTGCATATGGTCTCCCACGCCACCGAGTAGTTCAGTAAATTCTAGAGATTTAATTATTTGTGCTGCGCTGCCCTGTAAGGCTTTCAAATAATGAAATTTCTGAATGAGGTCGATAGTCTCGTTCTTATGTATCAACGATTTAAAAATATCTCGAAAGCTGAGCCATTCGGATGCCTCCCCACTGAATTTTGGCAACTCTATCGTTGGTAACCTAATGCCTGGCGTTTTGTAAATAATGTTTTGATTAGGTTGTATCGCGATGCCCGGAAGAGCATTGACAGCGCTATCGTTATTTGCTATATGATTGATAGGCATTCGTGACCCCGACGCTTCGTTCATTGCAGCCCCCGAACGTTGTGCATCCGTACACCGCGAGCGTAACACTTCCGCCTAAGCTGCTGCATGAAAATATTCTTCCTCAAAATTTTTGCGATATTGTAATTCATCTAAATCTTCGGCTAATTGTTCAATGTCAGCTTGTATTTGCTCGAATTTCTCATACGCTTCCCGTGCGCGATAAATACGTTCCCGAATTTCTAACCTCGTTAACTCATCCAGCGGATTCTGCGGATTCGGCATGCGCTGCAAGCGTTCTTGTCAAGTACGTTTTGAAAGAAGTGATCTTACCTTTTATGATACCGCGAGATTTAATTAAGGCTTCCATTTTGCCTTCAATGTGAATAGAAACGCGCCCTATTAATCGATACTAAAGACCTGCTCACTTTTATTTGATTCTGTGGCTACCCAACGCCCTCTGTTTCGATTGACGAATTGCTAGATGGTTTCCGCTGATTGGCCGTTCTGGTGACTTCTGCTGCGTTCACGGCCGATCTATGTACCTCACAATCGATGCTGACTGGCCGCCTTCCTTGACGGCGGTCTGATTGGTTTCTGAACACTCACTTCGATGCTCGTCTTTGACAATTGCGTCGAGCCGATGCCTTTCACGTCGCCGCCTCTCCTCGTGGACGTTGTGCCGATGATCTCGTCGACGCCTCCTCTCGGGGACGTCGTGCCGATGGTCTCGTCGACGCCTCCACTCGTGGACGTCGTGCCGACGCTGTCGTTGACGCCTCTCGTGGACGTTGTGACGATGATCTCGTCGACGCCTCTCGTGGACGTCGTGCCGATGGTCTCGTCGACGCTTCTTGTGGACGCCGTGCCGATGATCTCGTCGACACCTCCTCTCGTGGACGTCGTGCCGATGATCTCGTCGACGCCTCTCGTGAACGGCGTGCCGATGATCTCTCCACTCTCAATGATCGGCTTCTAATGCTCTCCGCCGATTCACTGCTACTTCACTATCACCGATATGCCTATGTCGATATCGTACTGCGTGACTCGCTCGATTGCCCAATGGCGATCCACTTTACACAATGGCGGCCTTCTCTCGCTCGCACGATTCCAACCGCTGAATCGTCGCCGAGCCGTATTAATCGCGAATAATACTATCGAGTGTGCTCTCAATATTCTCAACAATCTGATTGTTGCTGCTCGTCTATCTATCTTTGAGCAGTTTCGAAATGCTTGTCTCGACGCGACTTCACGAATACTTAACACGCGGTCACAATGCCGCCGGCTTTCTTCTTGTCCGCCGTCTCCTCTACCATCAGATCCGCGTCGTCTCGAATCTTCTCCTCAATGTCTCAAATTTCCCGCGTATCCGGCTCAAAGGACCACTATATTAATAATATTTCGGATGGATGCTGGGTTTCTTTTCTTGATATTCTATGTTAATAATATTTCGGATGGATGCTGGGTTTCTTTTCTTGGTATTAAGAGAGCACACGTTTCGTTTGATTAACTTTTATTCGCCATGTTGGACAAGTCTCTTTTTTCCCGTTACGTCACATAAAGGAGCGCGCACAAATAGCAACCGAAGGAAAATCCTTAACGATTCTAACAACCGGCCTCTTAAATCTACAGTTACCGGAGCGGCGGCTTACAAATAATCGGTAGGCGATCGTCTTCCGCAGGACTTTCTTGGGCTGAACCTCCCTCAGCTGTGGCACGCACGACTGTGACGAATCGATCCGCGTTTTCCGGCTCGCCGGGCTCCGCCAAACTTCCGCGTGATTTCATGATGTCTTCTTTTACCGATTTTCGCCGATGATAGGCCCACTGCCCTGTACATTCTCTTCGCTCCTAGCGGTAGTTTGCTCTCATTTGGCAGTCGGTAGTACGTCCTCTTCTAATGCTCCGGTATTCGCGAGTCCGGTATCTCGCTCTCCCTTGCTGCTTCGCGCCGTTTCCGTGTTGTTACGCTAAGAGCCGGCTGTACTTACGGGCTGGCGGGGCGCGACGGGTACGCCCAAATCGTCCCGGTGTGAAATGCTCCGATTTAAGGTGCCGTCTCTTCCTGCGGTCGCCGGGTTGGCCAGGTTCTTGACAACTCTGGGATCCGGTATTACGGCTCAACGGCCTGCAGTCCGTTGGCTTGAGTGGAAATCTCCGATCGAAGTGGCTGTAATTGAGGACAACGTTAAAACACGAGGCGTTTCGGGAATCGCGGGAATTCTAGGCGGAACTACGACTTAGCTTTCCGGCGCGGGATTGGCGCCGTTACGTCTCCTGCCGCTTCCTCGGCTTCCTTGCTCGATGTCTTCTTCCGAACTGTCGCCGCTATCACAGAATTAACAATGCCGTCCGCTCGGGCTTATGTTAACCCTCGCACACCCTAGCGCTCTCGACAATCACTCGGACTATAAAAAAAAAAAAAAAATACCCCGAAATAAAAAGTAGTAAGGTGCGGTACTTTAAAACGGGATATTTGCTCTCCCTTCTCCCTCCCAGGGAGATAGAGAGATGCAACCCAGGGTGTCCTCCACAGTCTTATCGCTCTCCGAGACGGCGCCACGGAGCGTTACGTCTTTATATCAAAAGTCGTGCGATTTCGACAACTTTACCCTATATTCTGCGGATGTATGTCTATGGATTTTCTAATATCTTAAGGATATACCTGTAAACTTAGGATATACTATAGATATTCATACATCCGTTTATTTTATACATAAAATAAAATAATTCAGATATCTTTAGAATGTTTTTAAATAAGCAAATTTGATCCTGACAATAGCCATTGGATGTTGTCTTAAAATAACTTACGGGACGTTTTAATTCTATGAATTTCGCCAAAATATTTGCATAAATATTATATTATTACACCTCATAATTCCAATAAGCAAAACAATATTTTTGTAACAATTTAAAAAACATTTTTCGCAAAATAGAAGTATAAATGAGTTTCCGCCGTTTTTTATCAAAAATTAGGCATTTATTGTGAAAGAACGGTACCTAATGTTTTATTCGAAGTATTGTCCATCGCTAGCCACTACTTTTTCCCATCTTTCTGACAGCATACGGATACCGCGTCGGAAGAATGCTTTATCTTTTGAAGCTATCCACAAATCGACCCAATTTTTTGTATCTTCATATGATGTGAAGTATTGCTCAGACAGACCATGCGCCATCGATCGAAACAGGTAGTAATCAGAAAGAGCAATGTCTGGTAAATACGGCAGGTGGGGTAAAACTTCCCAATTGAGTGTTTTCAGGTAAGTTTTGACCGGCGCCGCAACATGTGGACGAGCATTATCATGCAGAAGAATAACTTTGTCGTGTCTGGAGTAGTAGTGGGCACGTTTTTCCTTGAGTACTCGGCTCAATCTCATCAATTGTGTTCGCTAGAGAGCCCCAGTAATGGTTTCATTCGGTTTGAGCAATATCATAATACACGACACCAAGCTGATCCCAATGATTTTAAGCGATGTGAAATTGCTGGTTTAGTCACTCCTAATGTAAGTGCAAGTGCTTCTTGCGTTTGGCACGAATCTTCATCTAATAATGTTTCTAATTCCGCGTCTTCGTATACTTTTGGCCTTCCGCTACGTTCTTTGTCTTCGACGTCAAATTCACCGTTCTTAAACTTGTGAAACCACTCACGACAACTTCTCTTACTTAAGGCAGCCTCACCATATGCTTCTACAAGCAATCGATGCGCCTCGGCTGCAGATTTCTTCAAATTAAAGAAGTAAATCAAAAGCTCCCGTAAATGACGGCTCAAAACTAGACATTTTTGCACGAAAAAAGATATATGATGCTGATACAAAATCGCTAATATTTTAAGGTTATGTTGTTGCCAGATGTCCAACCTTACGATGTTTTACAACAGACAATTTCAAGCATAACATACTAGTGGCGTCATTTTTTGTGAAACGGCGGAAACTTATTTATACTCCTAATAATTGTAGGAATTTTCTCTCGAAAATTTCCAAAGCGGCCACCCATCCAACTCGTGACTGCGGTGGACTATACTTGATTTCTACGACTGTTGCGAACTAATCCCTTGTGATGATTTATGAACACTTTAGTATATATATGTATATATATATATATATATATATATATATATATATACACACAAATTTTGGCAATAATTTCTCGTGTAAAAGGTTATAATGAACTAAAGAACAAATCTTTTTGACGCCCGCACACACGCCGACACACACACACACACACACGCGCGCGCGCGCGCGCACGCACACACACGCACACACACGCACAGCACACGCACACACAATATTACTGCACATTACATCCCAGTTAGTCAAACGATTGCAAATTGTCGCCAATTTGTCACAAATGTAATAGCGGCATATAAGTTTCTAACAACATATCGGCAATTAATATACTCGTGAATGAAAATCGTTGCTCACATGAATTGCTACCAAATCAAAAGGCGCGGTCGCGTCTCGTGCCAATTCAAAAAAAAAAAAAACGAGAAAGACCGACGCCTCTTTTACGCGAGTCAGCGAGTTCAAGCATAACGAGATTATCAGATCTCAGCAACGGCTGAACCGATCAAGTTCAAAGTCGTCTCATTCGATAGCTTGGGAAAAATTGCATATATAAAAGTGTTTTTATTTTTTCTTTCCGTGCCGTACGAGCGGAGAGATCGCGATGCAAATTCTAATCTCTACATTTTTCGGTAAGATACGTCTCCTTGGTCGTCGCCCTCAGGAATTCTCCCTTTCACATTTTTGACACAGTTTGGCGCTCGCTACTACACTATCAGCATGTATGCGGTCGCGTGATGTACCATGTGATGTGCATCACGTGACCGCGATCATGATTGCGCGTATGACAGGTTTCCTAACCTGTAACCTGAATCGTCAATAATATCTCGGTTTGCGGGGCAAACGACACATTTTTCTGCCGAATTCTTTCGCGTGGTGCAAAAATGCGTTGAATAAGACTATTATTGATAAATATGTGCAGTTAAAAATATATATTTTGCATTAACTAGAGTCAATATTATTATATATTACTCTGCGAGTGAGGCTTGTATTGGCTGGCTTCCGCGTGGTTAGCCTGAGAGGCAGCGGTCTGGTAGGGACCCGAATCGGCACAGGATCGGGGGATGCCTTGGCCGGGTTAACCCGCGGGTTCCTGTCCGCTCTAACGCTCTTGGCTGGCGTTACTTGTGAGACGACTACGTCGTCCAAAACGGGGAGCTGGGATTCAGTCGAGCAGTTCCCCAAGTTCCCGGGAACCTCCTGGGTATGGGACGATCCGTAGCCCAGAGCCTTGTCCACTTCTCTAGGAGAGGGCAAGGGGCTAAGCCGCGGAGGCGGGAAAACCGACGGGTCGAACTCGTCCGCAGCGTTGAGTTTGCGGATCATCTTGCGGAAGAATCGTTTTCGTCCTCCCGCGTAGGCGCGGTGTGCCTTTCATCTGCCCATAGCTCCTTGAGGAGATGCATGATCGAATCAGTGAGGAGGATTGCCACGTGAATGTATAAGGGAGCCGATAACTTACCGGTCTTCTGAGTAGACGACGCGAGAGAGAAAGAGAGAGAGAGAGCTCAGTATGAAAGATCTACGAATTTTAGTAAGATAAATTAATGATTGAGTATACGTTATGAGAGACGAATCCGCTGGGTCGGAGTGGTCACCCGTTAGGACGCTCCCCTTGAGGTGGATGTTATTCGGGAAAAGAGGGGACGGTGAATGCGTCGAGGAGTCGCGCTAGCGAATCTTCCTCGACGGGATAGGAAAGGAAGAAGGACGGTGTCGAAGAGTCACGTTAGCGAGTCTTCTTCGACGCCGTAGGAGAGGGAGAGAGAGGAGACGTCGGAGAGTCGCTTTCGCGAGTCTTCTCCAACGCTCGGATGAAAGGGAGGGAGGCAGAGAAACGAGTGAGGCCACACTCTAGCTAACGCTAGGTGTGGTTCAACCCTCAGGATCTCTGGTGGGAAGGAGGGAGAGGAAAAGAGGCGATCCGACCGGGGCCACCCCGAAGACCAACGTCTTCGTCAGGAGTAAAACCCTCCCGTCGCTGAGATCGTATCTGGAGGCCTGAACGTTGGCAGTCGCCGATGGCAGCGAATCTCGCTCGACCAACAAGACTGATCTGAATTTCGAGCTCCGATTTCGCTCCTTATATAGGCAAGGATATGGGCAAGAGGTGTCGCGGGACGATTCTTCAGGTTCGCGGAAAATTCGGAGCGATAGTTTTTCGTAACGTGTGGCCCTTAGAAGCCCGCCCCGTTCCGCGACCGCGCGGCTTGCGCCTATATCGCGCGAGCGCTGTAGACTTCTCCGGGGATCGCGACTCGCGAGGGCACCGCATACCAAGCCCCGACGCAAAATCCAGTGCTCAAAAAATTAATAGAATTTAATAGAAATTATATTATAATTGAGAGTGTGCGAGGCGATAGCGCCAAGCACATGCAGTAGTTTTACGTATAAAAAGTTAAGGTTTTATTATCGTTCGTAAGAGATTAATTGATTCGAAATTATTTGGCATTTTTATTGGCCGTGATTTTAGAGTCGTTTCGATCGGAGTTGCATGGCGCAGCAGTGAGAAGCGTCCATGGATCACGTTTCGATAATTATAAATTTGCCATTCTTAATATTTCGTATTAAATTGGAAAGATGAATAGAATTCCAACGCGCGGAGCTTGGCGGTATCAGAGGGGGTCGCGAGCCGAGGGGTCGGCGCGCACGATGTTTGTCTCGCGCCGATAGACGCTCGCGGATGTTGCGCGTCGAGGGGACGGCACCGCGATGTAGCCAAGCCGTATGAGATTCGAAATCGAGCGATATCGATTTATGATACTGATGCAGGATTTATCTAATTGATCGGAGGATGTTTCCGGATTCTAATTAGGCTATTATTAGTACGGATGGCGCGGAAAAATAAAAATTTTCTTGCCAGACGTAACAATCAGGTAACAGCGTTAACACATATTATTTATTTACAATTAACATTTATTTTGTAACACAGCGAGCATATTTAATATCATGTATCATTTTAACTAGTTTAGTGAACTCAATATATATTGTAAGAGCTACACTTAACTTTATTAACTTTAATAAACAGGATTCAAAATGTACTTACCATACTTATTAATTAATCTAGTTACAAATTTCTAAAACCATAGAGAATACGCAGCGTTGAGACCTCTGAGACTCAACTTGTAAAATTACACATATTTTTATATCTTTATTCAATCATTTGACACTTGTTTCAAACGTCAATTCATTCAAAATATACATTTACATTATGCTAGAGTTAAAAAAGTATGACTTACAAGGAACGTTTGGCAACCCGAAAATTCAAAAAATTCTGAAATTTGGTGTACACATAGAGGAGTTCATCCGTAACACAAAAATATTTTTTGTTGGTGCCCAATTTCAGTTTAAGGGGGTGAAACATCCCTTTGAAAAAAATCGGATTTTGTCTTTCCAAGCAAATATCGTCGAAACTATAAGAGATAGAGAAAAATGTTCTGAATAAAAGTTGAATGGCTGCAAGAGTACTTTATAACAGTGATAAAGAAAAATTTTTTTTTTATTTTTTTTAATACTTTCCCCCACCACCTACCTATTTTTTTCAAAATTTTTATTTTTTTTTATAAGCAAAATAAAGCTTATTTTATTACGAATTCAACGGTATATGACAAAGCTATGTTGCAACATTTCCATTTTTTTTAAATAATTAAAAACCACTCCATAATGCATGGTATGCGCACCCGTCCGTGCACTATGAAAGTGTTCCCCTTCGATTTTGACGAGTCTTTAATACGTTGTCGTACAGATCAAAATAAGGGACACGTATTTTTTTATACGTGCCCACTCTCACTTTTAGGGGTGAAACATCCCTTTGAAAAAAATCGGTTTTGTTTTTTCGAAGCGTGTATCGTCGAAACTGTAAGAGATAGAGAAAAATGTTCTGAATAAAAGTTGAATGGTTCGAAGAGTACTTTACAACAATAATTTAAAATAATTTTTTTTTGTTTTTGTGAGATATTTAATTATTATTAACATACATTTCACATAGCTTTCAATTATTTGAGCACGACAATATTACATGTATACTCACGATGACATAAAAGATAAAACTAATTAAAAGAAATCATTGATGCATAACGATAGCAACTTACATTACTTCAATGCTATTTTATTACACTGTTATGTATACCGCACCATAAAAAAAGATGAAACTCTATTTTTTAACGTTAAAATATATATATAATAATTACATACAATTAGGCATGATTTATATATATAATTTTACGTATTTTTATATAACCATACATAATTGTTTACAGTGATATATGTATAGATAGATATACAATATTTCTCTTCAGCTTACAAAAGATTGTCAAGAAGGAGTCTTGGTTTACAATATTACTCTAAAATTCATGCATCCATTCACACAATTCTACGCGCTTGCTACCTATTCTTCATCTTCCTATTCTCTACCTATATACATCTCTACACACTTTATAAATATTTTACCTTTTACATTTTTAACAATTATATAATGATTACAGAAAGTTGTGTGCAATTATTATATATAACTATCACATAGTTTTTATATATATTTACATATATTTACATGAAAATTACGGATTATATGTGCTACAGTAATGATAGTCTTCGTAAAAATGTTTGAAACAAAAATATTCGCCACACCATGCACAACGCATAAATGCGGCCTTTCCACAGATACTACATTTTGGCACATGCTTTTCAGTTTTAAAATAACAATATTCTACAGGGTTTTGAAAGTGGTCGGGACGCGTTTCTACATATCCGCTTTTAAACCACGAATATTTAAAAAGGTTTTTAAATCTAGGTGAAGATAGTTGATTGTGAGTTAATGATTGTAATTTAATTATTTCATTACGGGAGTGCAAATTAATATCTTCCTCTTGAAGAATGACATTATCTGAAAATGTTCGCACAAAATTTTTCCAAATTCGGAATCCAAAGACATCTAGAGGCTGAATGATACCCGTCGTCTTCTTTGGAATGGTTAAAAATGTAACTTCTTTACCTTGTGGTACATGTTGCTCTAGCTGGCTCGGGCAGTGTCTCGTCCATGAGTCAAGTAGAAGCATACTTTTACTGCCAGTATTCGGTAGATATACTTCGGTGAACCAAGTTTTGAAATGTTCTGCAGTGAGTTTTCCTGATTTTGAAGCCTGGATGTATATGTTAACTGGACGAAATAGAGTTTCTTCCACCCTCGGTCCAAATGTTCCTGTAGACTCCTTCAAAACGATGTACAGTGGTGAAAGAAGATTTCCACTTGCCGAAATAAGAGGCATTATAGTATAACTATGTGTTGTTGAAGATATACTTTGAACTGCTGCCTCAATTATTTTCACTCCTGATTTCGCTAATGTTCGCCCAGAATGTATTTCAAGGTTGAAGCCACTCTCGTCTGCATTATAAACTTCTTCTAGTCCTATAGCTGGGATCTTGGACTTTACATTTGAAACAAATTCTTTTGCGACATTTTGTATATTTTCTTGATCTTTAAATGTAAATTGCGTTCGGAATGCGGTTATTTTTCGAGAAACAATTCCGTGTACTTTTTTAAACTTCCAAATCCACCATTTACTTGCCCTGAATTCGGGTAGATCCACTTGATCCTTTGCCTCCAAGGCCCATAATCTTAAATTCATATCATGAATGATTGATTTTCTATCACAAGCTTCTTGAAACTTGTGCAGTACATATTCCGCAATAAATGCAAATTTATCTGCATTTGTTCCACCTTTTTCTAAACTTGTCTCCCACCTGTATAGTTGATGATAAGATTTAACCTTGCGGAATTTGTGTTGTACTGCACTTAAAGTTCTACAGGCCTTTTTTCCACTTTTCCAAAACTCCACAGCTTTTCTCTTATAACTGAAGTCGACTATGCCTCCTTCATCATTGTAACAAACCGCCTTTCCGCTCCCCCCTCGGACCGTCCATCGTTCCGGGCTGTCCGGCCGAACAACCGCCGGACAGCAGAAACACGGCGCATAGCGCCAAAAATATACTCCGACACCGGCGTAGCGCGCGTTGACGCATCCGCACGTGAGATCTGCGTGGCAGATCTCCGCGCGCACGCGCTCGACCGGAGTGGCGACCGCCGGACCGATCTCGAGCGGCAGGGAGACCCCCACCGATTCCGTACCGTTCCGTACCCCCGCACCGTCCCTGCTCTCGAGATTCGGGTATATAAGCGCCGCCGCTCCGAGAGTCGAGCGGTCTTCTTCTCCGTCCACTCTCCGATCCAGAAGAAGCCCAACCTAGCGCTCACTTGGGAGTTAAGAGCCTTAGCTTCCGCCAAGCAGTCTTGGCAAGAGCCTTCCGCTAATCCCGATACCGCCGATAAAAACGGGCTCAAGTACATCTTGGGCTCCACCAGGAGATCCTGGTCGGCGATTCCCGATCCGCCGTCCTTACTACGGTATCGACTCACGGCCTGGGGTGTGGAGTTCCGCGCCTCTACCAAGGGCTCTTGGCGTGAGTCGATCACCACCGCCGAACATCGCGGTATTAACCGCTCGCGACGGGAATCCCCGCTCCGCGTACACTCGCACCGAGCGCGCGTCACTTACGGCCGTGGCCACGGCCTTCAGCAAGGCCACGGTCTGCGCGCGTCAACACCGGCTCCGAGTTCCCGGAAAACTCGAGGCCGGAATTCCGCGAACTCAGCCGCGACAATAGCGCGATCCAGACACTTGTAAATACCGTTCGTTACGTCCGCGCGCTCCGTTTTCTCGTCCGTCCGTCCGCGCGTAGCCCTTAAGTTTGTTGGGTCCGTCCGAGCGTCACCGTCATCCGTCCGTCCGCGCGTCGTGGCCAAGCCACTCCACCTGTATATAGTCAACACAAAATAAACGCACTATTGTATTTACCACCTAAAGCAACACCAGTCTAGTTCTCTTGGCGACCTCCCTCCGCGTCCTGGTCCGTCCGCAGTCACGCACCGCCCCGTGCGCGGAAAAAGACGGGTCGTTACATGGCGCCCGAACAGGGACCGTTTACGCTTCCGACCGCGGAGAACTAGACCCGTACCGATCCGATGCCGCGGAGCTGGATATACCATATCGACCGCGCCGAACTGCTCCGACAATTACAGCACGCCGATCTCGCCACTGACGGAAACGTCAACGAGCTTCGCCGCCGACTCAGCGAGTTTCTAGTATTGCACCCCGAACACGCGCCGGCCGGAGTCATGGCCGATCCACCCGCACTTAACGTTACCGTACCGGAACCGACCGCCTCGACCGAAAGAGACTCCCCCGCGAAAGTGATGAACCAGATCCGTAAGTGGGGATGTCACTTCGACGGGAAGGACCCGGTGTCCTTCCTGGAACGCGTCGACGAGCTACGAGCCGAATACGGCTACGACGACGCGTTGCTCCTCCGCGGACTGCCGGAGATGCTACGGGGAGACGCACTCCTCTGGTATCGCAACAACCGCACCGCGTGGGGGACATGGCAGGAGTTCCTCGGAGAATTCCGAGAGTACTACCTGCCGCGCCGTTACTTTGCTCAACTCCGGCGGGACATTCAAGCCCGAACGCAGGCTCCGGAGGAGCCCTACCGCAAATACGCAACCGACGTACTCACAATGATGCGTCGCGCCGGGGGTTTCGGAGAGGAGGATCAGCTCGACCTCCTCTACGACAATATGCACCCCCGGTATAAGCTATACGTCCGCCGCGACGACATTCACCGGAACACCGAGTTGCTACGGCGAGCCGAAGAATTCGAGCACATTAGCTCGCAATGCCGCGAACGGCAACCCGCGTCGAAGCCGCCCGCGAATTCGGCTGCCACCGCCTACGACAAGGACACGTGCTGCTGGCGGTGTAAGCAGCGCGGTCACACGCGGTTCGAATGCCGCCGCGCGGCCCGCAAGTTTTGTTCCCAGTGCGGGAAAGACGACGTCTATACCCGCGATTGCCATCCGCCGCCGGGAAACGCCGCCAGGGCCGGGGGCACCGAGACCGCTCCCCGGTCCTCCGAATAAGGTACAATCCGCGACCGCACATCGACGTCCCCGTCGGGGATACCACGCTCACGGCCTTGCTCGACTCAGGCTCCGAAGGCTCATTTGTGAGCACCGACGCCGCCGAACGCCTCCACGGGAAGGGGTACACGACAATACCCGTCACAGGCCGGATCTACCTCGCGGACGGCTCCAGCACGCCGGTCGAGACGTGCCTCGTGCTGCCGGTTGTATTCCCGGCGCGCTCGTTCCGCCACGAATTCCGCGTGCTACCCGGACTCGACGTCGACATGTTGATCGGCGTCGATGTCATGGCACGAGCCCGGATCACGATTCCTCCGCCGCCACTGCACCGGGAGGAAGACCGCCCGCCGCGAGACGCCGTCCGTCCGACAACCGTCGCCAGCACCGAACCCGCGGAAGACGCCCGCTTGCAGGCTTTCCTCGCCGAGGAACTGCCAAAGTTCGACCGAGTACGTGGACCGACCGACCGCGCGGAACACGTTATCCGCGTTAAGAACCATCCGCCGATCAAGCAGCGCTACCGTCCCCGAAATCCGGCAATGCAGGCGATCATCGACCACGAGGTCGACGAGATGATACGCGCCGGAGTCATAGAGCCGTCTCGCAGCGCGTGGAGCTCGCCGATCGTCATCGTGCGCAAGAAAGACGGAAAACCGCGGTTCTGTATAGATTTCCGCCGCGTAAACGAGGTGACGGAACGCGACGCCTACCCGTTACCACAGATACCCGCCACGCTCGACAAATTGAGAGGCGCGCGGTACCTCTCGACGATCGACTTAATGAGCGGCTACTGGCAGATACCCCTGGCCCCGGCAAGCCGACCCGTTACCGCTTTTACCGTGCCGGGTCGGGGGTTAATGCAATTTAAAGTGATGCCGTTTGGGCTTCACTCCGCGCCGGCTACCTTCCAGCGGTTGCTCGACGATGTCCTCGGGCCCGAACTAGAACCGCGGGTTTTCGTCTACTTGGACGATATCATCGTCGTCACCCGAACGTTCGACGAGCACCTCGCCACGCTGCGAGAGGTTTTCCGCCGGCTACGCGAAGCGCGACTCCGACCGAACACCGAGAAGAGCCGTTTTTGCACGGAGCGGCTGAAGTATCTCGGCCACGTGGTCGACCGCGACGGAATCCGGACCGATCCGGAGAAGACGGAGGCTATCGCGAACTGGCCCGAGCCGCAGAGCGTGCGGCAGATACGACAGTTCCTAGGCCTCGCGTCCTGGTACCGCCGTTTTATCCGAGACTTCGCGACCGTCGCCGCCCCGCTCACCGCGCTCACACGTAAAAATGCCCGCTGGTCATGGGGGAACCACGAGCAGGCGGCCTTCGAGGCCTTGAAAACGACCCTCACGTCCGCACCCGTGCTAGCCTGCCCGGATTTCGAGCGACAGTTCGTGCTGCAAACGGACGCAAGCACGACCGGACTGGGTGCCGTGCTCACCCAGTACTTCCCTGAGGGCGAGCGCGTCATCGCGTACGCGAGCCGAACGCTCAACAACGCAGAGCGCAACTATAGCGCGACCGAGCTCGAATGTCTCGCCGTACTCTGGGGGATCCGCCGAATGCGAGACTACCTTGAGGGTTACCGCTTCAAGGTAGTCACCGACCATCAGTCACTCCGGTGGCTGCAAAAGCTAGACTCACCGACCGGACGTTTGGGCCGATGGGCCTTCGAACTACGACAATTCGACTTCGAGGTGCAATACCGGAAGGGGTCGCTGAATAAGGTTGCGGACGCGCTCTCGCGGCGAACGGCCGTTAACGCCGCCGCGAACACGGCTTGCGCGTGGTACCGAAAGTGGTGGGACATCACTTCCACCACTCCCGACGCCGCCCCCGACTTCCGCATCGCGGACGGTCGCCTCTACCGGCACGTGCTCCACACGCTGGACTTCACGGACGCACCGAACGACGCGCAGTGGAAGGAGTGCGTGCCGCGCGAAAACCGAGCCGAACTCCTCCAGCGGTACCACGACGCACCGACCGCCGGACATCTCGGCACCGCGAAAACGATCGCTCGCATTGCCCGCCACTTCTACTGGCCGGGAATGTTCCGCGAGATCTCGCGCTACGTACGGCAGTGCCGAACCTGCCTAGCGCATAAACCAGAGCAACGGCGACCGGCCGGATTGCTCCACCCGACCGACGTGTCACAGCCATGGCAACAGGTAACGATCGACCTGGTAGGGCCGCTTCCGCGGTCAAGCCAGGGGCATACATGGCTGTTGACAATGCAGGACCGGTTCACGAAGTGGCTGGAAATGCGAGCGCTTCGACGCGCTACCGCCGCGAATGTCGCCACCGCACTGACCAAAGCCGTCATCCTGCGGCACGGCTGCCCCGAGGAGATTTGGTCAGATAACGGGACCCAGCTCCGCTCCGCGACCCTGACCGACCTGCTGCGTGCGCTTCACATCCGCCACCGTCTCACGCCGGCGTACGCCCCGCACTGCAATCCGGTCGAGCGCACGAACCGAACCGTCAAAACAATGATCCGTCAGTACCTACATCGCGACCACCGCAAGTGGGACGAACGCCTCGCCGAATTGCAGTTCGCGTACAACACCGCGACTCACGACGCAACGGGGCATACGCCGGCGTTCCTGAACCACGGCCGCGAGTTACGACGGCCGGAGGAACGCACACCAGCCGGCCCTCCGCAACGACCGCACGCGTTGCAGCGCCGACTACGTGAGACGTACGCGCTCGTCCGCATCCAGCTGGCCCGTGCGTTCCAACGGCAGCAACAGTATTATAATCTGCGTCGGCGGGAATGGCGACCGAAGCGGGGAGACTGGGTGTGGAAGCGAGACCACCCCCTCTCCCGTCGTGCGGATGCGTTCAACGCAAAACTCGCGCCGAAGTATATAGGGCCACTCGAGGTACGCCGCATCATCTCGCCGGTAATATACGACCTCCGAAGCGCGGGGGGCAAGTGGTACCGGCACGTCCATGTCCAGGACCTCAAGCCGGCCCCCGCTCCGACCGAAGAAACCGAGTCGGACACCAACGACGACGACGACGACGCGGCATGCGGCGCGCTCGTGACTCGGCCGGCGAGCCGAGCGACGCTCCGGCAGAAGCAACACGAGAGCACGGCCACGGCACGTGGGCAAATTCCTACGACCAGCGCGCGCACCGGTAGCCGGAATTCGAGCGCGGATACCAGGAACCGATCGGCTCATTCTCAGAAGAGATATGGAGCACGACGGTATCCTCGCCGAGATCGCCGAGCTGCTAGGCGAAGCTCCGGAGCCGTACGACCCGGCACGGCCCGGAATGGAGCCACCGCCAAGGACAAAACCGCCACCGGCACAGGGGGACACCCCCGTGGCTACCACCAGCCACCGACGACCCGTTGCCACCGTCGGGGTACGCCGAGGCCGCCTGGTACAGCCCTCCGACCGACGAACTCAGGAGAAACGGGCCTGGCTCATGCTGGAGCCACCCCGTCCGCCGCCACGCGTCGCCCCCGAGCCGCCGCCGCCACCGCCACCGACACCGGCACCGCTACGCGCCACCGGACCCACGCCACCGCCACCGGTCGCCGTAGAAGTGGAACCGGGGATCATCGTCGAGGTCCCCCACTTCGCGGTGCACACCAGCCGCGAGTACAAGCCGCGACTTGGCAACCGCCGCTGGCATCTGCGGTTCGACCGTAACGGCCGGCTCCGGTCGTGCAAGGAAAAGTCCTACGCACGGCCGGAGAAATAAGATGAATTAGGCCTCTGAATTCAGGCCTACTCAAAGGGGGGGGTGGTGTAACAAACCGCCTTTCCGCTCCCCCCTCGGACCGTCCATCGTTCCGGGCTGTCCGGCCGAACAACCGCCGGACAGCAGAAACACGGCGCATAGCGCCAAAAATATACTCCGACACCGGCGTAGCGCGCGTTGACGCATCCGCACGTGAGATCTGCGTGGCAGATCTCCGCGCGCACGCGCTCGACCGGAGTGGCGACCGCCGGACCGATCTCGAGCGGCAGGGAGACCCCCACCGATTCCGTACCGTTCCGTACCCCCGCACCGTCCCTGCTCTCGAGATTCGGGTATATAAGCGCCGCCGCTCCGAGAGTCGAGCGGTCTTCTTCTCCGTCCACTCTCCGCTCCAGAAGAAGCCCAACCTAGCGCTCACTTGGGAGTTAAGAGCCTTAGCTTCCGCCAAGCAGTCTTGGCAAGAGCCTTCCGCTAATCCCGATACCGCCGATAAAAACGGGCTCAAGTACATCTTGGGCTCCACCAGGAGATCCTGGTCGGCGATTCCCGATCCGCCGTCCTTACTACGGTATCGACTCACGGCCTGGGGTGTGGAGTTCCGCGCCTCTACCAAGGGCTCTTGGCGTGAGTCGATCACCACCGCCGAACATCGCGGTATTAACCGCTCGCGACGGGAATCCCCGCTCCGCGTACACTCGCACCGAGCGCGCGTCACTTACGGCCGTGGCCACGGCCTTCAGCAAGGCCACGGTCTGCGCGCGTCAACACCGGCTCCGAGTTCCCGGAAAACTCGAGGCCGGAATTCCGCGAACTCAGCCGCGACAATAGCGCGATCCAGACACTTGTAAATACCGTTCGTTACGTCCGCGCGCTCCGTTTTCTCGTCCGTCCGTCCGCGCGTAGCCCTTAAGTTTGTTGGGTCCGTCCGAGCGTCACCGTCATCCGTCCGTCCGCGCGTCGTGGCCAAGCCACTCCACCTGTATATAGTCAACACAAAATAAACGCACTATTGTATTTACCACCTAAAGCAACACCAGTCTAGTTCTCTTGGCGACCTCCCTCCGCGTCCTGGTCCGTCCGCAGTCACGCACCGCCCCGTGCGCGGAAAAAGACGGGTCGTTACATCATCAACAACGCATTCTTCAGGTTCGAAACTGCCTTCATCTTCTTCTTCTTCTGCAGGCGTAATATGTTCTACAACTTGCGTGGAATGTGGCTCCGACGGATCTTCAAAATCAAGCACGTAATCATGATCTATCAATATCACTGAACGTGTGTCCTGAGCTTTTTGTAAAATATTTTTAATTTCGTTATGTACTTCAATTTCCACTGGTGTTATAGGTGTCTGTGTTATACTCGCAATTTGAAACGTAGTAGCTAACATGTTTATTACGTTTGCTACATTAAACGGCGTCATTTTACAGAAATTTCTGTCAAGCACTGATTACTAACGACAGAATGGTAACTGATTGACGTCGCAAATGAAACTGGAAATAATACTTCCTCGGATATATTTATATGACTCAAAAGACGCAATTACATGAATTTATTTACCGCGCGAATAGATTTTGCGCAAATAGCTTAAACGTTAGAAAATTGATTTCCAAGAAATCTTTTATTTAATCTTATTTATCGTCTGGTATGCAAAATTAAGAGGCGCGGTCGCGTCTCGCGCCAAATGACATGCGAAGCGAAGACCGAGTTTCTTTTTAGTCTAGACATCAAGGTGACTTTATGTTATTAAACTTTACTTCGAAAAATAGCAACGTATTACATTACTTCAATGCTATTTTATTACACTATTATGCTATTTTATTACATTATTATGCACGATAAATAAGATTTTTCCTGGAACTCTATTTTCTAATAGGAGATGACGAAAACATTTCGAGGACAGTCTGCGTAAATATTAATTATAAAATCGCGCACATCTAGAGAAATATTTACGTAACATTTGAATGTATAATGTTCGAAGTAAAGTTAATAAATAATGTAAGCATACCTATATTAGAACAGTAGTATAAATACGTAAAACAATAGTATAAATGAAACAGTAATATAGTGCTATCGCTTTGCGTCAGTTTAGTATATTTGCAACATTTTTTATTGTGAAAAATGAAATCCTGTTCAAGCTGTGGCAAATCTTATCAACCTAATCTTCCAGTAAGTTCTTTTATTAGTTACATGAATAACATTAATTATTTGTACTTTCTATTATTATTGTTTTTATTTTGTTATCTATTATAGTTTCCGCCTTCAAAATGCGACACTTGTAAAGCAAGTGTCCCGGTGAATATAGTACGACCACTCATTGATGAAACAAATTCTTCTACAGCTCCTCCTTTTACAGCTGAAAAAATCATGCGGCGCGGTGGCGGAAGAGGAGCAATAATTCAAATACTACGGGAGAGGCGGGAGGCTCGTGAAAATCGTTAATTTATAATTTTGTATAATTTTTAATTTTGCCTTTCCACGACAATTAGAATATGTAACTATTTTTTACTCGAGAGTCGTTTACTCAAGTTTAGTTGTTTAACAATATTTTGTTAATATTAAGATATTTATGATAGCGGCTGATGAAGGCCTAGTGAGGCAGAAATTGGTTCCGCGTTATTATAATAATGTACATTGCTCGCTAATGTATAATGCTTGCTCCTACTTGTACATAATAAAAATACATGTAATTTAGAATAACTTGATTATCATTCGTTCTTGGCCCGGCTAAAATTTTATACGAGCGAAACAAAATATAATACATATTTCTTCATATACGTCAATGATTTCTTTTAATTAGTTTCATCTTTTATGTCATCGTGAGTATACATGTAATATTGTCGTGCTCAAATAATTGAAAGCTATGTGAAATGTATGTTAATAATAATTAAATATCTCACAAAAACAAAAAAAAATTATTTTAAATTATTGTTGTAAAGTACTCTTCGAACCATTCAACTTTTATTCAGAACATTTTTCTCTATCTCTTACAGTTTCGACGATACACGCTTCGAAAAAACAAAACCGATTTTTTCAAAGGGGTGTTTCACCCCTAAAAGTGAGAGTGGGCACGTATAAAAAAATACGTGTCCCTTATTTTGATCTGTACGACAACGTATTAAAGACTCGTCAAAATCGAAGGGGAACACTTTCATAGTGCACGGACGGGTGCGCGTACCATGCATTATGGAGTGGTTTTTAATTATTTAAAAAAAATGGAAATGTTGCAACATAGCTTTGTCATATACCGTTGAATTCGTAATAAAATAAGCTTTATTTTGCTTATAAAAAAAAATAAAAATTTTGAAAAAAAATAGGTAGGTGGTGGGGGAAAGTATTAAAAAAAATAAAAAAAAATTTTTCTTTATCACTGTTATAAAGTACTCTTGCAGCCATTCAACTTTTATTCAGAACATTTTTCTCTATCTCTTATAGTTTCGACGATATTTGCTTGGAAAGAAATAATCCGATTTTTTTCAAAGGAATGTTTCACCCCCTTAAACTGAAATTGGGCACCAACAAAAAATATTTTTGTGTTACGGATGAACTCCTCTATGTGTACACCAAATTTCAGAATTTTTTGAATTTTCGGGTTGCCAAACGTTCCTTGTTAGAGGTAGACCTGAGAAAAATCAAACCACATTTTTGCTGGGAAAAATATGCATTGGAGAAAGATAGAAAGATAAAAATAAATTTAATAAGGCTCATTCAATCTAATTAGCTATGTTTCATTATCATATTCATATGCACTTTGTCAATCATATCTTATGACTATCATATCACTTGAAAAATTTTATACGTAGCATTCGTAGGAGTATAATATAATATTGACTCTAATTAACGCAAAATATATATTTTTAACTGCATATATTTATTAATAATACACTTATTCAACACATTTTTGTACGAGACAAACGAATTCGGCTGAAAAAAATGCATAATATATAATCTTGTCTATACAAGAGACATATTATTTATTGTGGATGGGAGTTGAGGTTAATTATATTCACGTAAGCAGTTTTTGATTTGCTTGGTATATACATATATAGTGTGTGTGTGTGTGTGTGTGTGCGTGTGCGCGCGCGCGCGCACACACACACACACTATATATGTATAATCTTTAATTCCTTTTTAAATAAAATTCAAGTGATACTGTCTGAGTATTTTTATTGAAACATTTTTCTGTTCTAACCTAAGTGGATGTACTTAATTTAAAAAAGTTTTAATGAAATATGTAACATTTAATCTCAAAGAATTAAACAGAAATGAGAATGTTTTATTAAAATAAAAAATTTTTAAACTACAAAAAATTGGCGCTGCTAAATGTCTAACTATAATCTAAATAAAATGTTGTAAAACAGCAGCGCCAATTTTTGTAGTTTAAAAATTATTTATTTTAATAAAACATTCTCATTTCTGTTTAATTTTTTGAGATTAAATGTTACATATTTCATTGAAACTTTTTTAAGTTAAGTACCTCCACTTAGGTTAGAACAGAAAAATGTTTCAACAAAAATACACAGACAGTATCACTTGAATTTTATTTAAAAAGGAATTAAAGATACCGCTACTTGGGTTTTACTTAAAAAATAAATAGACTATCACTTGCATTTTATTCGTTAAAAATAGTACAACAGTTATTTCAAACAACAATATATTCTCTTTATAATTGGCGCAATTTAAAGATTTCAGACATTTTTTGGAAAAAATACATTTAGGTTGAATTAAAAAATAGTACCACTTGAGTTTTTAAAAAAAATTATAGATAAGGTGCGCGCGCACACACATAAATTGGCACCTTTTTTATATCTTTTTTTGAAAAGGTAATTTTGTACTTTACCATAAACATTGGTTGCAACTGTAACGAACCGCCTTCCGACCCCCCCTCCCCCCGGACCGCCTAACCGTCCAAACCGTCCGGCCAAACATCCGCCGGACGGCAATTAGCGGCGCATAGCGCCTAATAAATGTTAGCACAACAGAGCGAACGAGCGATCGCTCCCGCGCTCTCGTTTTCGCGCGCACGCGCTCTCGTTCCCGCGCCGTCCGCAGCCACGCTCTGCCCGCGTGGTCCGAAGCGAGAGACCCGAGATCGAGTGGCGGGGATGCTGCCGCCGGACCGCTCCGCCCTAACACGCCGCACATCCCCTCGCCTCGATGCTCGGGTATATAAGGCGACGTTCGCCTGATCCGCTTCTGGCCGGTCCGCCGACTAGAAGTCCTGGGTTGCCATCGAGATCGAGCGCCTCGGTCTCTGCTAAGCCACTTAGCTAGCAACCGCCTCCGCCTTCGATCCTAGCTCCACTTCCAGACTCGTCAACCTGGGCTCAAGAGAAACTGGGCCCTGTCAAGCCACTTGACGTGAAGGCGAATTCCATCCAACAAGCCTCCTGAGTCCGACGCCATCTCACGTACGGGGGTACGGTGCTTCGTGCCTCCACCAAGCGCACTTGGCGTGAGGGGGTGTCCTCCGGCGAACACTCGCGGTATTAACCACCTCGCGACGGGCCGCGCGACGAACCGACAACAACGCACGGCTCCGTGTACGCGCCGCGCTGTCCGCACCACGTACCGCGTCTCACACGAGCGTCACGGCCACAATAGCAAGGCCGTCGCGATTTGGAGAAAAACACCCGACGCAATTCCGCGAACCGCGTCTCGCGCGACAGATGTGCTCGACGAAGCCTATGTAAATAGATTCCCATACCGCATGTGCCCCAGCATTTGTAAATAGCTTCCCATACCGCGTATGCCGAGCCGATATATATATACAGGGTGATTCAGAACGACCCATGTGTCCCTGTAAAAACGTGTTCTTGAATAAATTCTGAGACAATTTTTCCTGTACGAAAAATTTGTCCGACACTTACTTTTTGAATAATAAGAGGATAAAGTTAGCGAATCACGAGCCGTGTACACATGGTAGACAAAGGCGGCGCAACTCACCGTCCGACACAGGTAAGCGCCCGCGTATATATAAGATATATATATATATATATATATATATATATATATATATATATATATCTTTAAGTTTCGAATTTCTGTATCGCGTCCATCCGCACGTTTAGATGGCGAATTGAGATCCGCGTCTCAACCAGCGCCTGAGCACAGCTCCGGATTTCCCGAGCTGCGTACCAATCATAGTACTGCGTACTAGTAACCGCCACTGTAAATACACCGAATTTATGTAAGACCAACCGCGTGAAATAAACGTACTTATATCTACCAACATAAAACACGTCTAATTCCTCCAGGCGACCTTTCGCGACCGTTCCCGCCAACCGTCCGTGCGCAAAGTACGGTCGTTACAAACAATTGGAACCACCATTGCTTGATAATAAAACTTAGCATATTGATACTAAATTATTAAAAACATTTTTGTTGCATTAAATTAAAGGCAATGTAATAGTAATTGACAAACATCTTAATTTCTGCAGTTATTTGGTTTAGATTACGTTTTCACGTTTGGCTGTCTAGGATGTTGCAATATATATCATATACATATATGCATACTAAAATTATTTTTGAAATTGTATGATAAATATAATTATAGAATAGACAAAAATGTGCGAGCTGTGGGCAAATTTGGAAAATTATGGAGTCTCACATCCTGAGAAAAATGAAAAAAAATTTTTAAAAAGAAATGCCCGTTCAGTGATAGTGATACCAAAGATGAAGACAAGAGAAAGCAGAATACAACACGAACATTAAAGAAGGTAAATAAACAAATATTATTGAAAACTCTATGTAACAACCGTACTTCGCGCACGGACGGTTGGCGGTGCGGGAACAGGCGCAAAAAGTCGTCTGGGGGAATTAGACTTCGTTTTGATTGGTGTAAAATAACAAGCAATAGTTCTTTTTATTGAGAACAGAAGAGACGCGGCGAGACTAGCATATGTCTCGTGCACATACAATCGGTGGTACGCAATAATACCAGCGGTATGGTTACAAAAAATACAAAGATGCGGTCGGACGGAAGTCGATCGCGGAACTTAAACTAATAACTAGAACGCGCGGACGGACGTGACAAGGAACTTCGCAGACAAACATACGAGGAGTTATTTACAAGATTATATACACAAAGCACCTGCTACGCGAGACACAATTCGCGGAACGTCGTTGCATTATTTTCCTGGAAACCAGGCGGCCTTGCTATTGTAGTCGTGAAACTGTCGCGTGACGCGGTGCATGGTGCGGTAAGACGGGGCGCGTACACGTACACGGATCCGTGAGGTCGGAGTCGGTTTTGCGCGCGGCCCGTCGCGAGGCGGTTTAAGACCGCTACAGCAATCGCCGGAGAACACTACCCCGCGCCAAGTGCGCTTGGTGGAGGCACGGAGCACCGTACCCTCTTACGCGAGGTAGCGTCGGTCTTAGGAGGTGGAAAGGATCGCTCTTTGTCAAATGGCTTGACAGGGACCAAGTTTCACTTGAGCCCGTTACGGCGAGTCGGGAAGCGGAATTGGAGTCGGAAGCGGAGTCGGTTGCGAGCCAAGTGTCTTAGCGGAAACCAAGGCGCTCGATCTCGGTAGCAACCTGGGGGAGCTTCTATTCGGCGGACCGGCCAGAAGCGGACAAGGTTCGCCTCCGGCGAACGTCGCCTTATTGGTATACCCGAGAATCGAGGTGAGGGGATGTGTTACGGCGGAGCGGTCCGGCGGCAGCATCCCCGCCACTCAATCTCGAGTCTTTCGTTTCGGGCTACGCGCGTAGAGCGTGGCTGCGAACGGCGCGGAAACGAGAGCGCGTGCGCGATCGCTTGTTCGCTCCGTTGTCGGTTATTTTATTAGGCGCTATGCGCCGATAATTGCCGTCCGGCGGTTGTTCGGCCGGACGGCTCGGACGGTTCGACGGTCCAGGGGGGTCGGAAGACGGTTCGTTACATCTATAAGAAATAAAGTAAAATTTGATTTATATTCATTTCAATCATCTATCAAGTTATCGAAACTAATTTTTTCATAATTAAAAAAATAAATTTGTATTTTGTTAATTAACTCACTATTTATTCTCGTACAGCATGTAACATATTACAATATTACTGCGATATTGTAATATTGGCGCAATATTGTTGCAATATTACATGCTGTGTGGGTCATGTGTGTAAACAAGAACAATTCGCAAAAAAATTAGCTTTATTCATAGGTAAAATATTAAAAAAATGTAAACGTTTTACTATTTTTTATCAGTCAATAGCCAAAATTTTCTACGATGAAGTTTTTATTTAAAAAATTTAAAATTTGAATTACACATGACTTAATAACTGCAAAATTTCATCGTGGAAACCTATTAGACTACAATAACGATAAATAAATAGTCAAATGTTAACATACTTTGACGTTCTATTTATGAAACAAGTCAATTCTCTGAATTACTTCTTTTACACATAATTATATGAATTAATGTCATATAGTTTTTATTTTAATTTTTCCATACTACTTTGCCTAATGTCATTAATTAATTAAAATGTTACTATTTTGTTATTGATGTATGCAAAGGTGTGAAACTATAAATACACTGAAATTTCACGTATCATTACAGAATGATAGTAAAGCTCAAAAGAAACAAAACGCAATGAGCAAGGAAATATTATCAACTGTTAAAAAATCAAAAGATTATGAAGTAAATATTTAATTTCTCTTCTAAAATTCTTCCTGGGAAACATGTTTTTATATATAACTATAGATAATTAAATCTCAAATATGTCCGTATACTGAAATATACCTGTATATTTTAAAGTTTATGTAATTATACATATCTTATATATAATTATATAGAAAAAATACTTTCCCGGGTTTTGCGAAATGATAAATATAAATATATTTAATTTTTATAGATTGACAGTAGTGATTCGAGCTTAAATGATTGCTCTAAATCTAAGAGTAACTTACTTACAAAAATATCCATTTTAGAAATGGATGTGAAAAAGTTACGGTTAGACAATGCACGTTTGCGAGTATTGCAAAGCGTAAGCAAAGGTATTACATTTATTTTTTTATTCTTTTATATTGTGATATGAAACAGTATTGTTATGTATTAAATATTAAAATTATATTTTTTCTAAATTTGTGGTGCACTCAGCAAAATTAAAACATTACTTTTATTTATTATTACCTTAGCCCAAAAATAGGTAAAGTTCAAGAAAGTGTAACTTTACTAAGACTGATGGCGACAAAATTTTTTTAAAAACATCTTATGCGAGGTCTACAATGCAGTCGTTAAGATGTTATGACACTGCGACGAACCAATCAAAAAAGACAAAAATCATATATTCTATTCTTGGATTGGTCCGTCTTAACATCGTAACGACTGTATTGTAGACGACGCTTTAAAAGTCTTACTTTTTAGTTGTCTAATTTCTAATACTTTAGAAAATGATTTATTGATTGTTACAAAGCTGTACTGATATAAATGAAGACTCAATCTTAAAATTTTTCATCAAATTTGCAAAGTTCCATAGTGTGAGTTAGAAATTACACGCAAATGTGCAGGTTTACAGATTTCAAAAGCGTGAACCTTGAAACAAAAAAGACCAATGCTTCAATGTTAAATAATGGTGAAAAAATATCAAACAATGCTCTACAAATACGCAAATTAAAGTTAAAAAGTTACGCTTTCAAAAAACGGCATTTGTCTATGATTTTTAATTGACGCCATAAAACCTTGCAAACTTCGTAAAAATTTTGAGATTTAACGCATCTCCATTTGCAGCTTCGTAAACAATTAGTGAATTGTTTTTTAAGGGAAGGTTTTAGTTAAAATCGAAAAACAAAAATTTTTTTTTGCTTTATTTTCATCCTTAGGGTTTTGAAAATGTGTAGCCAAAAGGATATTTCCCTATATAATTTATTTTAGGAATTATAGCGTATTAGACGAGAGAGTGCGACTGCCGAAAAACAGATATAAACGCGCGCTCGGAGCGGCTTCGAGGGAGGGGCATTTTTCACCGCCTAAGCGGTGTATTTACTGGTAGCAAGTTTGTGCCTGTCTCAACGAATTCCTGTACATCCCTGTCTATTGTGTGCTCGTATACCCTTGGTCGGACGTGCGTTCTATACTTCTATTTACAGTAACGTATTTCAGTTGCGTTTCGAGCGTGGGGCAAGTAACAGTGTTCCAAAAATGTCGAACACACGAAAATCAGTGGGAACTGTTCGACCATATCGGCCTCGAAAGAAGAAATTCAATTATAATCTCGATAAAATAGAAGCAGAAACTGAGTATGCTAGTACTTCAGCGAAAAAAATTAATTACGCGAGTTACAATGATATTGAAATTGATGTTGGCCATAATAACGTTATTATAAATTTTCTGACTGTTTTCACCTTTTTGTCTCAGTGTTTAAAATATAAAAAAATGTGACGGTGATGTGACATTTTCTCGTACGTGTGACCGTGAACTTGGTTTTAATTTAGTAATCAAGTGCAAGTGTAATGATCAACAACGCGTTTCTTCGAGTCCTTTATTAAATGGTGCATACGAAATAAATCGCCGTTTGATGTTTGTTATGCGGATTCTGAGACTCGGATTACGGTCGATAAATACTTTTTGTTCCCTAATGGAACTGTCTTCAGGCTTTGCAAATAGTACGTACTATGCATTTATCACTAATCTGCTCGAGGCAGCAAAGAGTTCAACGTAAAGCGATTGCTGAAGAAAGACAGAAGAACGCGGAGGCGGGAAATGAAGAAACACATTTGAGCGTGTCGGGCGACGGTTCGTGGAAAAGACGTGGCTTTTCGTCGTTATTTGGAATTGCAACGCTGATCGGAAAATATACGCACAAAGTGTTGGATTTTGTTGTAAAGTCGTCATTCTGCCAAAGCTGCAGCAACTGGGCCAGCAAAAAAGGAACTAATGAGTACGATATCTGGCATGATACTCATGAACAACATTGCAGCATAAATCACACTGGAAGTGCTGGTAAGATGGAGATAGATTGTATGAAAGAAATGTTTTGTCGATCAGAATCGCACGGCGTGAAATATGCTACATATATCGGCGACGGTGACACGAAAACTTTCCAAGTTCTCCTCAACTGTAATCCTAATACTTTACCGTTCATAAGAAGGAATGTATAGGTCATGTGCAGAAGCGCATGGGCACAAGATTGTGCGCAGCCAAAAAACAACATAAAGGAATCGGAGGTAAAGGTGCAGGAAAATTGACTGACAAATTGGTAAAAGATTCGACTTTATATTATGGACTTGCCGTTAGGCGATACCCTGATTCGGCCGAAGAAATGAGAAAAGCTTTGTGGGCAACGTTTGATCATAAATGTTCCACGGATGAGAACCGAAACATGAAAACTGCCCGCCAGGTGAAAACAGTTGGTGTAAATGACGTGTTGCAGAAGCTAAGGGAGAACTCGCCGATTTCCACCATGAACCTGCCCTTACAGCATCAGTTCAAGGAGCAATTCGACCCGTATATAAAGCTTTTTCAAGTGACGATTTGCTGCAAAGATGCACAGGTGGAAACACGCAAAATGACAACGAAAGCTTCAACGCTTGTCTGTGGAAACTGGTCCCCAAACACCTTCATTGTGGCGAACAAACCATCAGAATAGCAGCATACATACCCAGTGAGAAATGACAGGTTGAAAAAACGTCAAATCAACGTCTAAAAAACCAGTTGATATAGACGTCTAAAATTTGGTCTATTAGACGTTTTTGTGTCTTCTAAATTAGACCACTATTAGACGTCTTAAAGACGTTCAATAAACGTTTATTAAACAACTATTTGACATTTATGTAGACGTCTTAAAGACGTTCAATAAACGTTTATTAAACGACTATTAGACATTTATGTAGACGCCTTAGAAACGTTTTATAAGCGTATTTAAACGTCTACTACGTTTACACGTCATCATTAATTGGGTTTAGCAACACTCGTAGTTATGAAACTGACCAATTACAGTCATTCCATTCTTCAGATGAATACTTGTAATTAACCAGTTTTATAACTACCGATGTTATTAAACTCGATTAATGGTGACGTATAAACGTAGTTTTAATAACGTTTATTTACATTCGTTTCTATTAATATACAGCTTTAAAAAACTTGTAAAAATGAATCTTGACTAATCTTTTTCCGCCCAATAGTCAGTAAATAGTCGTAAAAAGCACATAAAATGAAACCATTCAGACAAGAAAACACACAGTTGAACTAAAATTTCCGATGTGGCATTCATAAATAGAATTTGAATAAAATAGAATAACAAAATCGCTTTAAAACACTTGTAAAAATGGGTCTTGACTATCCTTTTTCCGCCTGTCAGTAAATAGTCGTTAAAAGTACGTAAAGTGATGCCTATTCAAACAGGAAAACACATGGATATTGAAAGGAGTGAAATATGCTTTTATGTATTACTTCAAAGAAACTTTACTTGCGGTCCATTCTTACAAATTTGGTAAATATGAGATAAGTCAAATTTTCACAATGGAATATATAATAATGGAATGACATACACAACATTTCGTCGTCAATCTGTCACGTTTCTACTATAGCTCTAATTTTGTCCGCGACGAAACGTTACTACCGTCAATACGGAGTTCTCGGTGAGGCGTCAGGAGTTTTAACAGGAATATATGCAATTTCTTGCTTCCGATGTGGAGCTTGCTTCAACCAATTTTGACATGCTCTCTTCAGTTTATTAATGTCACAATTTTCTTTTTTATTACACATCACAGCACCTGAAATGAAAATTTATATTATCGTGGAATTATTTCTAAAAATATCTGTAATCAACGTGCAGAAGAATATAAAAATTTACCTTGAATTAGGTCCCACATATGACATTGCTCAAGAGGAATTTTTGATAAATTGGGATCAAGACCTTTAAAATTTATGTTTTTCGACAAACAGTTGTACATTAATTTTTTCATCACATTCATCGTTGCTTTTGTTTCATCTGGATCACTTCCATAAAAACTAATATATTTAATCTATAAAAATATAAGAATAAAGGTCTAAGGTCTATTAAAAATTGTGGCAATTTATATCATGTCCGCACTTGCACTCAATATTGGAAAATTTTGGCCAGTCTTGAGTGATGTCCTTTCTAGACTGAAGGATGATCCTAATACTTGTGGCTAAACAGTTTGATGGGTAAAAATTATACTAAAGGCTTTTAATCGTATTAACCTAAATAATTTTTTTTAAATTAAATTAAAAAATTAAATAATTTTTTTTAATTAAATAAAAAAATTAACTAATTTTTTTTAATTAAATAAAAAAATTATTTGCTACAGTCAATACGATTAAAAGCCAACTTTAGTATAAATTTCACCCATCAAATTGTTTAGCCACAAGTAGGATCATCCTTCAATCTAAAAAGATTTTCTCAAAACTGAAACCAATTATTGAATGGCAATACTGTGCCAATCTCAAAGCCAGTATCGTACCAAGCTTAAATTCCAACTTCGGGCCGATCTAATTACTAAAAATATTCGGCCAGTATTGAACTGCAACATTGTGCCAATACTTGAAATCAATATCGGGCCAATCTCGATAGTTAGTATCTTGCCAGGCTTTAGAGCCAGCGTTGGTCCGATCTGATCACTCAGAATATTCGCCCAGTATTGGCTACAAGTGTCATGCCAATATCGAGTCTTGTTTGGCGATATTGACCCAATACTGGGCCGTTTGTCAATTCCTACATGGGACCTTTATCACATACACTCACACATGTATTCACGCGCGCGCACACATACATACATTACAAGACATAAGAGTACGTTCCGTTTCACGTATGATGCGCATGATGTATCATTTCATCCTTGTTTGACATTGCAAGAATAAAATGAACATCATGCACATCATATACGTGAAACGGAATATAGTCAGACATTCACGCACTCATGCATACGCACGCATACGCATGCACACGTACGCATACGCAGCATGCATGCGTGCACACGTACGCATGTATTGTACACGCACGCATGCATGCTTGATAAAGTGATAAAGAACAAGCGCGATCTAAATTCAACGTTTTAAGGATATCACCGAAAGTCTAACTTTTTAAAAAAAAGGTTATAAAAACTGTTGTATATCACGATGTTCATAGTATTTCAAAGGAAAAAATATACTGGGCATTTTTGTCGTGTTTACAGAGTGTTAATATAAAAAACTTCTTTATTGTATATACATATAGATAAAGCCAAAAATATAATACTTACATGACTGTCCAACTTTATCTTCGCCACAACCGTTCTTGCTAAATGGGAACAATGGGAAGCAACACAACACACGCAACACCTTTACGTATCGTAAAACAATCTGCACTAAAATTCCGCTAACATCGGAAAACAAATGATAGGGAGATAGCGCGCGTGTAGGCCGGCTCAGCGCGCTTGCTCAACGGTCTCGAAGTCCGTTCTTTTAGCTTTGCACATGTAAAAGGTTCAATTGAAAAGAACAGACCTCGAGATGTTGTGTAACGCGCTCACATTTTAAAAAATATATTTGATGGAATAGCTGCACCAATTTAATAATTGTAAACTACAAAATTGAAAACTGATCATTGATCCCTTATTTAATTTCTTAATATAATTATAATTAAATGTATAACTTCATTATTAAATAAAAATATTATATGTATTTACATAAATAATTTATAATGTATCGAAAGTGAACAAGAAAAATAAAATATAATAGTTAATGAGTTTTATGTTTAACAGTTGACAATTCTTGAATTTAATCGATCGATTAATTAAGTTAACCAGAAATAGTAAGATCAATAATGGAATTTCTATAAGAATGGTTTTACAGAAATTTAATTTTGGCAGTATTAAATTAGTCAGTAATTAATTTTACTTATTTTGAGTATTATGTACAAAAATACAAATAACATTGCTTTCAAGCATTTTCGAGAAAATTGCAATTAAAAAGTTTTGGGCATTTTATGAATAAGTCTTGCAAGAAATATGATTTGGACGACAATAGAGATGATAAGTTGAAAAGACGTCTATTCGACGCCAATGTCATTGATGGTTGATATTAAGGCGATGCTACGTCTAGCATCGCCTTAATATCAACCATCAACGACATTGACGTCGAATAAACGTCTTTTCAACCTGTCATTTCTCACTGGGTAACTTCCGGCATCTTTAATAAAGGATATTCATCTATATTAAAAACCATGCAGACGTTGGGAATCGTAATCGGGACAAACAGCAGAAACTTCGCTGCGAAGACTGACGAAAAGCGCGTCAAGTCAGCGAACGCGAGTCAGTCAGAGTTGATGAAAAAGGCCAGAATTGAAAAAATTAGCGCTCAAGTGCAGCAAAACATGCTCTTCGAGGATGAGGAAGGAACCCTCCCGTTAAACAATATCATGTTGCAACAACGTTTTTGTAACGTTGCATTGTAGCCATGCGACATTTTGCGTTTTGTCGCATAAACGTTTCAGTAACGTCCATGTAACCAGAAATGTCCCGATTCAATTACCTTACATATGCAACGTCACATTTTCAACATTCCTGCGACGTTTACAAAACTTGTATAAAACGTTAGAGAAACGTTACAGATGTACTTCCAGAAACGTTTTGGCAACGTCCAAGCAACCAGAGATGTCTCGATTCAATTACCTTACATATGTGACGTCACATTTCCAACGTTCTTGAGACATTTATGAAACTTGTATACAACGTTAAGGAAACGTTACAAATGTATTTCCAGAAACGTTTCTGTAAGGTCACAGGAACCAGAAATGATTTAACTTACGTTTAATTTGCAACGTTTTGTAACGTTAATTTGTAACGTTTTTGTAATGTTAATTTAGGGATTATAAATGAACAAGTACACATAATATTTATTCATCTGAATTGAGATTTATTGCAATATTAAACACAAATACACATATTGATAGCGAATATTCACAGATAGAAATATGATCTTATTAAACGTCTCTCGCATATTATATAAATTCAACAATGACAGATTATTAAATTGTTACATTGCATATTACGTCAAACTATGTTTTGATTTCCTCTTTTTCTGTTGGTCCTCTTTTAAATTTGTACGCCTAAAACTAACGCTTTAAATCGGCTATCGTCGTCAAACGTCATAACGAAATACAATAAAAGGATCTCGCTGAAATTCAAAACAGTCGATTATCGATTCTACTTAAACGTGACAAATAGATCCTTTGCAAAGAGATGGTTTTCAAGATAGATCTACTAATGCTAAACGGATAATTACAAAAAAACAGCGCATCTACACACCATATATTAAAAAGATTCTCCGTAAAAAAAGAACGTTTGCTGAGAATTGCAACAACGTGTAACAATAAATTATATTTTTATGAACGTAAATTTGTAAAAACAAGTAATTCGGTATGACTTACTCGTCACTTTAATATAAGCAAAAATTTCTTAATATACATGTATACGTTGTGACGTGGCGGTTTTAGCTGCCTCGCCACTCCGTTTTCCGCCTAAGCGTCGCGCAAGGAGGCGCGTATGACCGGGTCGGGCATTCTGCGAGAGAACGAAATCTCCGGCGGGACTGCATTGCGTATTATTTTATTTACTCATTCGCGGCTTATTTCATGTAACCGCGGGCACCTCGACAAACGTCGCCTAAGGACCAGCAGCGGCGAGGGAGACGGACCGCGACAGGAAAAGGAGAGGGCGATCGTCCAGGGCCGGCGTACGGGAAGCCGCCGACGGAGAGGAGGACGAGACAAGACGTGGCGACAGATAAGCGCCACGCAAAGGAGGCTCGCCAGTGGCACAGCTGATGGACAGGCTGGGGCGGACGAACGGCCAGGACGAGGGCCGTCGAATGCCGGCTGTCCATCGAGGAGGGTAGCGGCGAAGAGTCGTCGCTGGGAAAATTCTGCTGCTGTCGTCCGCGAGGACGACAAGAACGACGAGGATGTCGGATGCCGACGGGGACCGCACGACACCTGCGGAGACCCGACACTGCGCTGCCGTGACGTCACGGCTAGATAAGGGCGGCCGTTGATAGGCCGCGCCGCTAGGCGCAAGGATATCGCGCACCCTGTGGGAGGGGTAGCGCTCATCGATCGCGCATCGAGCGCGATCCTCTCGGCTTTTGCGTGCGACCCGTTCGACTGCGTGCGTGTGCAGAAAAAGCGAGCTATCGGTCGGCTATCGGCGTGTCCGCTATCGAAGGGAGTGCCCGGCCTTGGCGAGCTTCGTCGAAACGTGTTGAGGATCCACGAGGACCCTAGGGACCCGGAGGAGGACCGTGCTGAAGTCGAGGTGACCCGTCTAACCGCTGTGTAAAGCCCCGAGCTGTCGGTGTCGACCGGCTCGTGTTCTGAGGTGGAGCCATTAGGTTAGTGTGCGAGTGCGTCCGCCGCGTGGCGATTGAACGCACCTTGCTTCTTGGTGTTTGGCTGGCTCTCCACCTCAAGCCCGAGACCTCGTCGAGGCCCCCAGCTGTCGGCTGCCGCGTGTGTTTGAGCCGTCCCGCCGTAGAAGTTTGCGGGCGACCGGCTTCCCGGAAAGCCGCAAAGCCCTCGCGCACGTGCGCGAGTCGTGTTGCGGCCGTGATCGCACGGCCGCCCGGGCTATCGGTGCATCGGTGCAGCGTGCGTATTATATTAATTTTGTAATGCGGTTCCGGCGAGCCACGTAATTCTGAGACAAAAGTGCGTACAGTAAAAGATTCGCGCCGGCGACTGCGTTGTCGCCGGCGCGAATCTTTTACTGTACGTACTTTTGTCTCAGAATTACGTGGCTCGCCTTAGCGGAGGCTCTGCGTTCGCGTTCTTGCCGCGCCGGTCAGAGCGCGCGTGATTGGCTGCCGCGCTTCGCGCGGGACCAGTCGTCGTGATCGGCGCGTGTAGCGTAATTATGGTCTGAGTTGAAATAATTCCCGCGTCCGGCTTATTAATTTCTTTTTGTCAAATCCTTATCTCTTTGTCTCTCTTTCTTACGTTAACCACTTTTTTTTTCTTATTTTATTGTATGCCTTCTCTATTATGCACTGCAATATGTGTGTTCTCTGTCTGTTATATCGGCCTGACTTTACTTAATTTCTCGCCTACCCGTTGCCTCCCGTAAGAGAGCCGCTTCGTCCCTGTCTCCGCTACCCCGCCCCTCTACCAGTTAGAGGAGCTAGCTGGCCGCGTGCGAGCGACGATTTCGCGTTTCGGCATGACGCCGCATTCTCGCGTGTTGTCAATCCGTGTTTAGAGTGGAAAAGTGAACCCGGAGACGCGACCGGTATCATCGCGTCTGGCGCCCAATCTCGCGATTTGGTGCGAGCGTTTGGTGTTTCTCGGTTCGCTCGTCGCTCCCGCGCGTGTTTCGCGAGTCATTCCGTTGTTTGATCGCGTATTTCGCCGTTGCTCTCCGGCGTCAGGAAAAATACGTGACAACGTATGTGTGTATATGTATGTATATTAAGAGCAGTACGCTTTTCTTTAAATACTTTCTAGTTTTTCACGTTTTACACCGCTAGAACACGCACTTGGTAGTTTTCGAAATCCACCTTCTCTAAGTTGCCCTCGTCCATTTTCATTTTGAGTTCTCTCTCTTTGGAACTGACGCCGCTCTTTCTATATATACCCTCGGTATAGAGACCATGCATCTCGATAATTGTGATCAATCGATCTACTACGAGTGATACTGTGCCATCACCGCAGTCCAACTTGTATAAAGGTATACCAAATACTTTGCGTGAATTTGTTTGTCGCACTATATCGACACCTTTACATAGCACTTTTTGTGGCATGTCAAAGTTTTTATTCCGGTTGTACTTTTGTCTAAAAAAAAAGATATCCAAATATTATCTCAAAATAATTTATTTAAATAAAATAAAATAAATACCTGCTGTCTGTCATATCTTGTTTTAGCATACTTTAGCCATGCGGATACGTAGTTTTGCATCTGTTTGTCCGTTAAATTCGGAAAATGTTTTCGAGTAGCATCTACGCGTAAATGCAAAGAAAAATTATTAACTTTATTTAATTATTTTTAATTACAATTTCGAGCTAAATAATTTATATATTTTTGAGAAGTCTTACATTTTATTATCTCCATTATAATTACCATGTTTACTGCAAAGTTCCCTTTTTGCCTTTTTCATGACAACATTTCATCCCTAATTTGTTTGTGAAAATTTTTTCCAATGAATTTTTTATTTCGTTTTGGGGTGAATCCCCTCCTAGTAAATAAAAATACGTTTGAAAAATACAACAAAATACAACAAAAATGCAAATCATAATTGTTATGTATGTGTGTACATCAGTTTAATGCGTGCGCTCAAGAACTACACTTCTAGTAGCGCGCACGCCTAAAGCTCCGCGAATAGGCTCGCGACACGCGTGCGACGATCGCAAATCGAGCAGGATTAGGGAGATGTCGCGAGGAGCGTGCGCGACAGGGAGAAGACGGAAGTCGACATTGATTCGAGATCCTTCGTACACACACACACACACACACACACACACACACTCGCTGTAACGGTTGTCGGACATTTTCTAAATATAGTGCTGTTTAATTATTCTACGCCTCCTGAGTTTTCTTTATGGCGATTTCCTTAAATACACAACAACAATATTAATATATTTCTAACAATCATAATTTGTAACAAGACCATTTAAGTATAATACATATATAATTACAGAAACGTCAGAAATACGGTCAAAGCTGGATCTGTACTAACCAGCTGTTTTCTTTTGTTTGTATTAATCCTCAATGAAGTATTATACCCTTGCAATTTTTTAAATTTTTTATACGGTTTTGTTGGAATAGACAAGTTATTACAATTTGGGTCAGACTGGTGCGTTTTCTTTCTTTTGTTCCAAAAATGTCTTCTGTTCTTCCAATAACTTCCTAATCACTATTGTATTTTCCAAAATCTTGATGATATTCTGACTGTCTGAATTATATTATTATTCAATAAATAATAATTAAATCTTGACGTTTTGTATATAATACAATTAAAGACAAGATAGGCTTATATATGATCAGAATCTTGGCATTAAAATAATATTCATCATTTTCTTTCGTACTGTGTGTTGTCGTTACTTGCAGTTTGAAGCACACATCTCATAGTATTGATGATAAAATTGAGTGGTCAATTTTATTTATTATTAATGTTAACATAGCATCTTTTAAATTTCTCCCACTTTGGAAAATCACAAAGAATATTATTTCAGCGGCAAGATCCTGATTGTATATAGACCTATTTTGTTCTTAATTGTATTATATATTATTATATACAAATATTTAAATAACAAAATAGTAATAAATATTAAAAATACCTGATGGTAAATCTTCAAATAAAATGTTGCGTACGAAATTTGGTGTAAACATGATTTCCTGCGATGCATTCCCAATCCTATGATAGGATTCAAGATCCTCATTCTTGTTTTTTAAACAATCCAAATTGTTAGTTTTAATCTCGTTCGGACTTCGATTTTCTTTATCGTTATCGTGAAGATCTACATAAGTAATAAATTAATAACTACAGATATTAATACACTCATGTATCTAAATAATAGAATTATATAAGATAGATCAAAGACGAGCCGTTTATACTTTATTCTTAAATATTTTTAATTAAATACATTTATTTTATTCTTAACGTACGTCTTTGACCTTTTATATAATTCTATTTATAACTACACATACATTATGATATACTAACCATTATCATTTATTGTCTTGTCACTTGGAGCAATGTTTGTATCATCCTTTGGAAATACATTCCACGATCTATTGCGGAATCTAAAAAATAAAGTAAGTTATAATAAAATAAGTTATAATCTTAGTAATGTCGACCCAATTATTCGAAGCTGTAGATCATGAATAGCTTGGGTTTCCACGTGCCATTAAAATCGAGCTTTACTAACATACCACATAGTGTTGGAAGTTTTGGAGGAGGTGGCTTTTAGAATTGTCACTAAGCTTAGTGGTCATATAATCATTTAGGTTTTTTTCTTTTTGGTTTCCTTCTTTTATGAACTTCTGGAACGGATATATCAGTATCGGTTTGAGTTTTTTTAATTGCAAATTCCAAAGCAGACTTGTATGTATCTGTAAATTAAAATTATTCTATAACATAAGAAATATCTTTCTGAACTAAAAATAATATTAAAGACAATAAATATTACCAGTTTGAAGTAATATAGTTTTAATTTTATATATTTTCCAAAAACTTTTTGGGGCTGCACATTTTTTTATAGCTTTCTGAGGATTTTTGTCAGGCTATTTGCACGTTATTTCATTGTTGATAACTGAGATCCATATTGTTGGTATTACCTCGATAGCAGCTGATTCTTCCAAATTATCGAAAAATTCGACCACAGACCAAAGAACCTGAAACATAATACATTTTATTTGTAATTACGATGAGTAAAAAAATACAAGATCCCAAGGAACACACAAAAGTTAGGAGAATATCAAAATGACTTTATTTTGATTCTTAACATCAATAAAGTCAAATTTTCTAACCAAAATCATCATTTTCATTTTATATTAACTTTAATGTATTCCTTGTGTTAGTGTAGAACGTGAAAGTACTCTTACTTTACTAAGTATTTTATTATTGTGTATGGATTAATGGGATAATTAGAAAGGCATCTTGGTGCGGAAATTGTAAACATCTTGCTTCATTAATATTGATAGTATATGTAGCGTCAGAAATATTTCGCATCAGTTGTACATGAAATAGCTTTGAAGAGCAAGGTGAATTAAAAAACGTTGTTGATTCTGTGAACTTTTTTGCACTTACAAAAATTTCGAGTGTGTTTCTATTTTGGCAAATACTTTTTATGCATAATACAGACTTGTCCCTTATCATGACACAATTATCTTTATTTCCTATGGTAACTTCATATTTCCTAGTATCTACTTTCTTATAGTGTATGAAATGTCCTCTATCCGTAACTTGTGTTTTAAATTCTTGATATAAAATCGGATAAAGCTTTTCGTCTTGTTTCTTTATTTCATCTTCTTCTTTCTATTACAAATTTGTTGTAGGGGATGTTTTGTCGTTTGAATATTTTTTTTAATTTCATACAAATAATTTTCATATTTGAAGCAGCTGAATGTATTGAGGGGGCCATGCAGCAAGTGGTCTGCAGGTAAATGGATAAGGCCATGCACATTATGATTGACATGCTCTTCACCATAAAGTACAGAATATTTTTCAATAAAATAGTGAAGGAGTTGTAATGCATAATCATTGTATACAGAGTACAATGCAGGGCTACATAAAATGCGAATAGCAAATGATAAAGTCATGAAATGTGTGTACATATTCTTGTTTCCCATATTTTGTAAAACAATCGGTCCAATATACAATAAAAATTGTCTAAGTTCAGTGGCTTTAAAATATTCGATGTCATCCAAGCTTTTTGGCAAGCGGGCAAAGTCTTTAGGTACATAATTCTTTGAAAACAATATCTGATCATTAATGACTTTCCTCTCATAGGCAGTCAAGCAAACGTTCTTTTTTCCTCGTATCCAAAACATTATCATTCGTTTCATCACACCGAGAAATACTAAATGCATGCCATCAAGGGGTACTTGCAAAACCAATCCGATGTTAATGTTTTCGAAAGGACTTGTACCTTTATGAAATTCGTCGTCTATTTTGGTTTTGAAAGTTTCATCTGTCCTTAATTCAGCATTAGTTTCTAGCAAAGCTACCCTGTTATTAATAAAGCTACTTTCTTGAGTGCACTTAGTACAGCTGTAAAATCCTGTATGACCTTTCGTACATAAAACAAACGATTTCGCAGGAGCATCGCAAAGTAGTTTACTGGCCTTTAGTTTTACAACTTTATTGTATATGTTAAACCCATTGTCTTGTAAATTTTTAAACTCTGTAATAAAATTATTTAAATATTGATTCACATCAGGTGGTTTTTTGTACCCATGATAAATTCCAACTGCGAAAGGCTTTGATGCATTTTTACTCACTGAGTTTACATCTACAGATATAAGTATTGGCCAAAATTGACTTTTCGAACTGTGCGAAATTGGTAATCCGTCAATGTTTATATTAATAGGTAACACTACTTTGATTTATAAAATTTTGATTTATAAAATTTTGCGTGTAAATATTATTGATAATAAATTTACGTAATGTAGTCTCTATGCCAATGTGACAATATGATCCGGGAGGGACACTTATAATTTTATACGGGCATGAATTTGGCGTTTTTAAAAGAGTACGCGAGTCTACAGGAAACTTTGGATATGGTACTCGTAAAATTTGCAACAAGTCGTTAATAGCTTGTTGACTTAAGGACGTTCTCTCAAAAATCACTTTTCTTAGAATGTCCTTGAAATTTACACCATACGTCAATTTGAAGGTCCTCTATACGTGGCCGAAAGCGCAACATTCGTTGCGGGGTTAAATTTTGAGATATTCGACCTCAAAGTTTCAATATTTAACATAGGATCCATATGAGTGGTCTCTACAAAACGGACATTTTGTTTGATTGCGGAAAAAGTTTTCTTAGGATGTTTTTTAAAAACTAATATATGATGCATTAATATATAAGAAATATTATACAACTTCGAACATTATGGCATGCGGTACTCGTTTTCGAAAAATAACTGTGTAAAGTACGCCGTCGAGGCGTTTTTTCGGCCGGCTCCGCGTGACGAACAAGAGAAGCATGCGCGACTTGGCAATGTCGCATCTGACGAGAAGTTGACAAGAAGCTTGAACGCCGAAATCGTATGACTCGCAAGATGTAAAATGATTTCTTATTTTTATATGCAAAATATTACATATACATATTATAATAATACTTTTTTTATTTTTTTCACAAATCTACCGTTTTTTAGTCTGCTCGACATCGTGTATTCTTGTAAAAAATAACCTCTCTGTATTGAACCCAAACAGTTGATCGCGTATTTTACGGAAGTTAGGAGCAGAAGCGTATCGTTGCCAGATTGCTCAAAGCGACGCAGTAATACGATTTTTATACTTCTGCGCAAGATAGGAGGAGCTAAACTACGCAGTGACTCTCGAATAGTTTTCTTCAAGAGGAAGTTTTAATACGTGGGCAAGAGCTCTGTTTGAATGAGCACGACTGCGACGAGAGAACGTCCTTAATAAGTGTCTGTATTTGAGAAACCATTGTTTCATAGAAGCAAGTACAAAATCCTCAGTAGAAACTTCTTCAGATTCTCTAAATGTGTATGAACAATTAAAGTCATCCACCTTTTCTGTATACACTGTGTTCACATTATGTTCTACAATAACTGGAACTACTAATGAAGACTGATTTTCTGTCTGTACAAATTGGTTATTGCTTTGTTTTTGCACAGGTTTCAGTGTAATTGTCTGTTTTTTATGTATAGATATTTTATGTATAATAAATATTCATTATCTTCTAAAACTTGGATTAGTTCTTTTCTAACAATTCGACGCATGTATCTTTTGGTCATAAACTTTTTTATTTTGCCCATTTTATATTGTGTCAATGTATATTTATTTATTAAGGTAGGGAAATCAGGGATTTTTGATGGAAATCGGAGTTGTGATTAAAGGATGGGAATGACCTACAAAAAATAACATGTTACCGTAACCGTAACCTTTTTGTAAAAAGCAATTCATTAGAGTTATTCGTTACTGATTTAAAAAAGTAACGCATTACCATTACTTTTTGGTAGTGCTAAAGTTGTTAAATTTTAAACTTACATACCCACATAGAACTAAAACCTCCAATAGACGTCTAATGGACGTCTGCCGTGGAAGTTTGGACCTTCCAGTAGACGTCCAATGGACGGCCACAAGGCATCCACAGTTCCGCATTGCGCACGTCTATTGGACGTCCATTAGACGTTAACAACGGATGTCCATTAGGCGTTACGTGGATCATTAATAAAGGGTTCATAGAGCCTTAGTGGATGACAAACCGATGTCACGTGGATCATTAGTAGAGGCTTTATGGAGTCTCAGCAGACGTTACTTAGATTATTAATGGACGTGTACCGTGGAGGTTCGGATCTTCAGTGGACATCTAATGGACGGTAAAAAAAATTTTTTTAAAACAAATTTTATTATTTTTATAGCTTAATCTGTATTCACTGTTTCACATATAACATTTTAATTCACTAATTACAATTACGTATTATTTTATAAATTTTTGAAACGTATCGGCGCCGGCAGGATTCGAACCTAAGATCTTCGGAACGATAACCTAGTATCTTAACACTGAGCTAAACGTACACTTATCAGATTGTTAATAAAAAGTTATATTTGAAGTAAAGCTGATTTGAACAAGAAGAAACTGGCGTCTTGGGTATCGCGCAAACACTCTTATTAACCTTTTGTTTATTTAGCCTTAGATATTTTTAATATAAATTATATAAATAATTAAAACCTGTTTCTGCCCATGGCCAAATCAGTCAAAAAACAACAATTAGAAATAGTATCAAAGCATGAAAAAACATTAATGACGTAAAAAGCCCGTTGCCAAAGTTAATTTTGCAATTAATTGTTATAAACAAATTGTCAAAACTGACTGTAGAGGAGAACTGATTGCGCCAATCGATTCACCGAGAAAAATTACTAAAAAAATATATATGACGCTTTTTTAATTGTCATAGTTGTTATAATTGTTATAAATAATTAGTTGCATAATTGTTTTGATAAAGAGATAATAATCAAATTCCGTAAAGAGAGCGCATGATGTACGTAATATAACATTTTATCCTTGTTTAACTTCTGGTGATCAACAAGGATAACGTCATGCGCATTATACGCTTTACGGAATCTATCTGACTTCTATGATAAAAGTAAAATCTCATGAAGCTATAGAAATTTTATGGACTTCTAATGGACGTCCATCTGACTTCCATGATGGAAGTAAAATCCTATGAAGCTATAGAGGTTCAATGGACTTCTAATGGACGTCCATCTGACTTCTATGATGGAAATAAAATCCCATGGAGCTATGGACGTTGGATGGATGTCTAATGGAGATCTATCTGACTTCCATGATAGAAGTAAAATCCCATGGAGCTATGGAGGTTGGATGGATGTCTAATGGAGATCTATTTGACTTCCATGATGGAAGTAAAGTTCCATGGAGCTATGGAGGTTTCATGGATTTCTAATGGACGTCCATCTAACTTCCATGATGGAAGTAAAATCCCATGGGGCTATGGAGGTTTCATGGACTTCTAATGGACGTCCATCTGACTTCCACCATGGAGATAGACGTCCTATGGAGCTATGGAAGGGCGATGGACATCCATTGGAGGTCAATTTCTATGTGGGTAATTTAATCCTTAACTCCTGTTAAAAATTACAGACAGAAACTGACAGAAACAGATGACAAGATTTCTATCTGTTTCTAACTGCAAACTATCTGTTATATCTGCAAATATAACATGCGGATAGAAAATCCGCATTTACAGAAATAGATCCTATCCGTTCCCGTCCGCATCTTGTCTGTAATCACATTTCATCAGTATTTCTATTATGCAATTGCGTACAGAAGTTCTGTTTCTGTCTTCATCCTGTACGTACCCAGATTAAATAATCATTTTCTTATAAAAATGAATGAAGAAAATATATATAAGTTTTTCTTCCTCATTTTTAGATTTTTTTCTTTCAAATATGTCGTATTTTTTCATATTTCATACACAACATTTAGTATTATACTTTCTTACAATATCTCATAAAATTTATCTCACAATCCTCGAATTTTTTTATTCGTTTATAAAAAAAACTGTAATTTTTTTTATCTAATTGTAATTTTATTACAAAATTTGCAGATTTAAAATCTTATAAAATTACGATAAATTATAGATAAAAATTAAAAAATAATTTGAAAAATAAGTATAAAAAAAAAACAATTTTATACCGTGTTTTCTGTTTTTCTCATTTTAATTTTCCAAATTATATCTTTTTAAATCTTCATCTATAACTTACCGTAATTTTATGGAATTTTTAAGATTTGCAAATCTTAAGAACCGTGAAATCACAGAACTGGATAAAAAAATCTAATCTTTCTTTGTAAGCAAAAATAAAAATGTGAGGAAATAAATTGTATAAGACATAAAAATGCTGTGTATGAAAAAACACGATTTAAGTATATTATGTAAAAAGAGAAAATCTAAAAAAATAGAGGAAAAATTGTAGAAAAATTAATTTTTTCTTAATTTTTTTTAAGTAACAATTATTTTATAAGGAAATAAAAAATCTGAAAAAATTTAAAATATATTGTATATGAGACTATCTGAGAATGTATTAAATATGTGTATAATAAAATATAAAAAAATATTATACAAAGAGAAAATCTAACTTATGAGAAGAAAAACTATTAGTGAAACTATATTTTTATTGCATTTTATGAGTGAGAAAATGATCATTGTATGATTAAATATAACATGTTATCTTCGATTTTAATATTTTGATTTTTTTCTGATATTTTCTGATTTTTATTTGCATTCATTAATTTAAAATTGTCAATGAAGTCACGCGATTTTAGCCAACAAATCGCAGCAAAGAGCTTCTGCGCATGCATTTCGATGGTACATGGTTCTTCGTGCCGTAACGGTTATCCTGACTCGCCATCGTAACAGTGCAGTGTAGTTGAGTCAATTGAGTGTAGTGGTCATGGTCAGTGGTAATGGTGTAATACTTTGCAAGTGCCATGTTCTTATATGTAATATTTTTACATTGAATTGGAGTATTTTGCATAATAGGATCTCCGTGGATAAAAAAAACCTCAGATAATTATTTAAAGTCTGAGTCTTGAATTTGCTTTTATGTGTAGTATATTTTTTACTTGATATAAATATAATTTACAAATATATTTTACATAACCTAACTTTTTTAATTTGCATTTCTATTTCAATAATTTTTAAACGCTTTCTTGTCAAAATAGTTTATAAGTACTAATTTTTTATTATTACGAAATTTTTACTTATTATTATGATTATTATTATTATTAATAAACTTTATTAAATTTTTGTAAGGGCAAATTTATTTTCTATAACGATTAAATGATAAAGTGTAGAATACTTGTAGAATTATCAAACTTAATTTTCATACTTTGTAAATGTTTTAATTTTTATATATTATTCTTTTCCTTGTTTCTAGGAAATTGTGGAATAATATTGCCAAACATTGGTAAATTAGAACTTCTGGTTCAACGGCTACTACCAAGGTCGTAGAGTATAAAGATAAATAATTAAAAGTATTTATATTTTCTATAATATTACAAGAGCAATTGTAATAAAACCGATAAAACAATTTCAATTTGTTAATTTTTTTAAAATTTTATATTGACTTATTATTCATATGATTCAAGTATGAAGATAGAATTTAATTTCGTAGTACAGTGTATTTGCAACGTTGACTATAACGAAATGATATTTGTAGAATACTTGTAAAATTATCAAACTCGGTTTTCATATTTTGTAAATGTTTTAATTTTTATATATTATTCTTTTCTTTGTTTCTAGAAAATTGTGGAATAATATTGCCAAACATTGGAAACAATACGAGACCAAGCATTTCATATTTTATTGTTGACAGACCTCGCATATTTTATTTTATAAGTTCTCTCAAAGAGATGTATGGATGGTTTGTTTTATGAACATATATAAAATATGTTAGATATTGCTAATTGAAAAAACTATTATTTAATTACATTAAAATTAAAATTGTAGAATATACAATCTCTAATTATTATAAGCTTAATTCTACAAAAATGTATGTATTTTTAACTTCAAATATCTTTGTAACTAAATTTTGAATTAGAATTTCATTAAAGTAAAATTCACTAGAAAATAATATCAAAGTATTAATTGTGTACATGTTAATTTTTTTTTAACCACGTTGCGATCCATCAGCCATTCACTGCAGTGCTTGAACAGTAAAAAAATTCTAGACCCTGTGAATGCAGTGGTCAATTGCAACGTGATAAAACAAGACCCTCCCATATATTAACAAATTTACAAAATACTATATGAATTTCCAATCACTGCGCATTTTTTTCAAGCACTTTTTATGCTTTTAATACTTTTAATGCTAATTTATTAAAGATTGTATATAATAATATTAATTTTTAATTGTAAATCAGAAAAAAATGAATAAAAATATTGATATGTAATGCATTAAAAGTATGTGAAAAAAATGGGCAATGATTAGAATTTTTGAGTGCCGTATGCATGCATGCGAGCAATATAAGTCTCATTTGGAAAACGCATTTGAGGCTCATATCGCTCGCACGCATGAGTACCGCACGTGTGCGATCAATATGAGTCTCATATGATGACGCATCTGTTGGATGCCGTGAGCTCACACCGTGCGGATAATCCGCACGGCATCCACGCTCCGTGAACTCACTATGCGCGCATTTTGTTATCTGGGTAATGACATTTTACCTGTATAGAAATATTCGTTCGAAAGCTTTCTGTCCAATCAAGACTCTAATGCGTAATCAACGCGCTATTTATTGAATAAATAGAAATACGATGAAAGTAACGGCTGAATTCGTTACCGTTACTGTAAAAATGTAATGTAATGTAAAAATGTCATTATAAACCAAAAAAGTAATGATTATTGCCGTAAAAAAGTAACGAAAATAGTAATGGGTAATAGTAACGCGTTACTTCCCAACTTTATTATATTGTAATAAACAAATAAAGTGTCTTACATCAATCATATGTACATCTAAAGGTGAGCAGTATTTGAAATACGTTTTTAAACACATTTTGTATTCAAATATATTTTTGGAAAGTATTTTGTATTTCAATCAGTGTTGGGTAAAAACCTGTTTTTTTTTTAAGAAAAACCAAAAAATCAAGTTTTTGGTTTAAACCATGCCAACCCTGATTTAAATACAATTTTTAACATACGAGGTGTGATCAAAAAGTAAGGTGACTTTTCATTTTTATAAAAAAATATTCATTTATTCATCCAAAATTATGTTATCCCCTTCAAAATAATCCCCCTCTGATACAATGCATTTGTGCCAGCGCTTTTTCCAGTCGTCAAAACATTTCTGAAATGCACTTTTGGGTATTGCCTTGAGCTCCTCCAGCGATGCAGCCTTAATCTCCTCAATCGTCGCAAATCTTCGTCCTTTCATAGGCCTTTTCAATTTTGGGAAGAGGAAAAAGTCGCAGGGGTCCAAGTCTGGTGAATACGGTGGCTGAAGCATGATGATAGTATTGCTTTTGGCCAAAGAAGTACTCACTAGTAACGACGTGTGCGCAGGTGCATTATCATGGTGCAGAATCCATGAATTTTCTTTCCACACTTCCGGACGTTTTTTTCTTATTGATTCACGCAAACGCCGCATAACCTCAAGGTAATACGCCTTGTTTACCGTACGATCTTTATGGTAGGAATTCTTGATGCACAACGCCATGGTAATCAAAGAAAACTGTGAGCAAAACCTTCACATTCGAACGAATTTGGCGTGCCTTTTTCGGTCTTGGCTCTCCTGGGCTCTTCCACTGGGATGATTGGGCTTTGGTTTCGACGTCATAACCATATACCCATGTTTCATCACCAGTTATAACCCTTTTGAGCAGATCAGGATCATCATTGACGTCGTTCAACATGTCTTGGGCGATGTTCATGCGACGCTGCTTCTGATCAAAATTAAGCAGTTTTGGAACGAATTTCGCTGACACACGTGTCATACCCCTCAAAACATCCGTTAAAATTGATTGGCATGAGCCAAACGATATGTTAAGCTCATCAGCTATTTCTCTAATCGTGATTTGACGATTTTTCAACACAATTTCTTTCACTTCTTGAACATTTTCGTCGGTTTTTGACGTGGTGGGGCGTCCAGAGCGAGGTTCATCGTTAACATTTTCTCAGCCCTCTTGGAATAACTTATACCATTTATAAACATTTTTTTTGCTCAAAGTTGACTCACCGTAGGCCACTGTCAACATTTCAAGAGTTTTTGAACACTTAATACCATTTTTTACACAAAAATTAATACAAACTCTCTGCTCCATTATTTTCAACAGCAAAAAATCGCCGAGCACGCATACACGAGTCTAACCTTTATGCCTCTCACATAAAAACAACACATGCTATATAGTCAAAACTGTGAACATATGATCGTGACGAGTGTACCAACACAAAAAAAAAAAATTTTGAAATTAGAGTGTACAGAGCGCGCGAAATTCAAAAAGTCACCTTACTTTTTGATCACACCTTGTATTTTGGCTCACACTTGGCTAGATCTTAGTGCTAATATTTATTATGTCATTTTATATACCTTATAAAGTTCACGAAATTGCGCGCCTAATTAATTTTCGGTCTTAAAACACAATGATGAGATAAACAAAAATTAGTAATATCACGTTATTAAATTGAAAATCAACTTAATAGTAAATGATGCTAACAAGCATCTAAAAATATGTATAACCCTTTCTCCCTTAATAAAAACTGTAAAAAATTTGTTGTTTATCTTATTTGTCTTGTTCATCCTATAATTATGTTTCAAAACCAAAAATTTAATTCGGCGCGTAGTTTCGTGAATTTAAAAAGATATATAAAATCATAATAAATATTATAGATTAAGATCTAATTATAACCGATGTAAAGCATTTTATTTATTGTATTTCTCACATATCAGTCAATGTTTTCTATTTAATTTAATTTATATTGTAGTACTTACATTTCGTTGCAATAACGCTTGGATTTGATCATTTATAGCAAAAACAGTCTCCATAATTTAAAACAATCTATGAATTGTATAGTCACTTTATCCAAAACATTCACAAACTCTGTCAAAAAGAAAAAAATAAACAATATTATATAAGTTATTTAGAGTAGTGCCTCTTATACATTTATTTTATCAATAATATTGAAGGTATTAATTAAAAGATTTTAAAGATAAAGTTTAAGTTTAAATCTTAATTTTTTAAAATTTTAAGATTTTAAAGTTATTCTACGAGTTTTTCCCAAGCCTGGTTATGAAATAACTCCTCCAGTAGAAATCGGAAGAAGGTAATAAATATATTTACAATTAATATTATTTTATTTTACAATTTATATAAAATGAGACATTTATCAATTTGAAAAATTGTTCAGCTTGGGATAAATAGATAAAAAGATATACGTATGAATATAAATATATCTATAAATATGTATGAATATCTTACCTTAAGTGCCTTTTTAGCTATTAATTTTAAAATGTTTCCCTAACGAAGTCTACTATTATTTCCTTTAATTCGTAAATAAATTGCTAATGTTAACAATTTGTGTCTATTTTTATAAGCATCCCTTTGATTATTTAAACAGTACTCAATCAAGATTATATAATTTATATACTGTTAATCTAACTTGAAGTGGTAATATATCGACTTTGAATTCATTCAATATTTGGAGCAATTTAATAAGATCACACTCTTCTTTAATTTTTATGATATCATCTTCGATGAAATCGAAATAAGTTCTGTAACAATTATTTCCATGATTCAGATTAAATTATTATATACAATTATTATGTCAATAAGTTACTTACTTAGCTAAGCTAGCCTCTCTCTCTCTTTTTCTAAGTTAATTATAATTAATATCATAAACCAAACATCAATGATGGAAAATAATAATAATCAATAATCACAAGCGTTGGACATGTCGGTATAAAACGTTGATTTTTATCAAAATAATGATTGTTTAATAGTTTGTTCAATATTAATCAAATCACATTATAAAATCAAAAACTGTTTGAAAGCAAGAAAATTTCTGTCACTCGTATAAAATGTTAAAAGATTTTCCATATACGACAAGACTCGTTATCATTTTGCCCTTCCTTCCAGGAGTTGAGAAGACTGTCCCTCCTGCGAGTTCAATAGAATAGTAACGCGGTTAAAGGTGTAACTCGAGAACCGCCAGCTTACAGAGCTATGTCGTACAGTTCTGTGACAATATTTTCAATATCTATGACAATTCTCATTACAAATTTTCTCATGGACATCGGTAGCGACCGTAAGTATTGTCATAGAACTGTACGACATAATTCTCTCCTTTATCTCCGATAACTGATGAACTAACCATAGTCATGGAACATATGGGAAATCTTTTGACATCTTATATGAGTGACAGATCATCTTGTTTTCAAACAAAAAATACACAATATTTGAGAGAGAGAGAGAGAGAGAGAGAGAGAGAGAGAGAGAGAGAGAGAGAGAGCGGAAAGAGAGGAGAGAGAGGAAAGAGCAGTGAGAGAGGAGAGAGAATACGGGGAGAAAGATGTGATTCAGTCTATCTTAGAGAGCGGAGAGAGCGAAGAGAAAGGAGAGGGTGGGAGGGAGGGAAAGAGAGAGGGAGAGGGGAAGGGGGAGAGAGAGAGAATACGGAGAGAAAGATGTGATTTAGTTAATCTTAGAGAGCAGAGAGCGGAGAGAGAGGAGAGAGACAGAGACAGAGAGAGAGAGAGAGAGAGAATACGGAGAGAAAGATGTGATTCAGTCAATCTTCAGACGAATACTAACCTTAAGGCCACAAGGCTCCAAAACTCGTAAAAAAATTCGTATGTCTCGAAGTATATGTCTCCAAGCTCCAACTTCCTTCCCTGGCAATCACTCGATTATTATCTCGAAGTCCGAGCTCCGGCTTCTCTGGCAGCCACTCACTTCTCCTTCCGGAATTGCGTGCACGCACAAAATAAAGAAAGTGCAAAAGAAGAATCAGAAACGGAAAAACCGGGCCACGTCCACTCGCCGTCAGAAGCAGAGAAAAAAAAGATTCAGAAAACAAAACGCGAAAGCCCGCATCTGTGTCGTTAGCCGCGAGACCTCCGCTGGCCGGTAGAGCACTCCTTCAGCGCCTTCACACCGTATCCCATGGAGTGCGTTCAGAATAAACGTCCATTGCAGGTGCGCACAGATGTTTTATCTTTGTTGTTTACCAAATGTTAAACAAGGATAAAATGATGCCTGGGTGCACTTAGACGTTCATTCTGAACGCAGCCATGCAGACTCGCTACAAAGCGCGTTTATTTAAACAATATCATTTTTCTATATATAATTCTCTCATGCAAAAGATGATGCTGCATGCACTTATAGAGTGCGGTGAAAGTCTTGCTACAAATGATTTGGAAGCATATGATTAACCAATCAGAGTAAAGAATTTTACAAATTGACCAATCAATGCTTCAAAGCATTATTTGCAGCATTATCGTAACCGTATCCTTAAACGCATGCAGATGATGCACATTAACGCGGGGTTGTAAGATGTTTCAAAATTAATGTTTCAAACGAAACCTTTACATTACGTCGCAAATTAACGTTTCAGAAATGTCGCATTTGCTACGTTGGCGTTTTTGAATGTGTAAAAGTTAACGTTTCAAAGGAAACATTGAAGAAACGTAGCAAACTGAATGTTTCAGAAATATTGTACGTGTAACGTTGAGGCAATGTTTTTAAAGTTATAAAAAAAAAATATAAAAAAATTTTATATAAAACATTACTGTCATGTCACAAAATGTTTCTTTTGTAACGTTCCAAAGGGTCACATTTAAGGTGAAAATGTAATGTTTTTGACACGTTCCATGGACTAACACAAATAGAACGTTACTTTTAAACGTATATAAAATTTGTTATTTAACCTATACATACAAAACGTTACAAATTTGCTAAATTAGAGCGAAAACGTAACGCTCCCTGAAGGTTTCATGTTTAGCGGGCTGTATGGTGCTGGAATAGCTGATTAGATGTAAGTGTCAAAAAACAAATATTACTTACGATTTTTTCTTCCTCAAACTTTAGACGCGTTTTTCTCGAAACAACTTTTTTTTGCGCGCCGCACACGATTCCGCTTCAACGACTTAACCAATTTCGATATTTGAGGGCTCAAATTAAAGCTTATTCAATTTAGGGGGCCTTCAGGAAGCGTTTAAAAAAAAATTATTTATTATTGTTTTTTTAACGTTAAGCAAAACAAAAAAAAACGGGAAAGAGGGTCTTCTTTTTCGTAATGGCCGTCATTTCTTTTTGAAAGGGTTTTTTAAAAATCGGAAAATCATAAGGCCCCCCAAATTTCATCTATTTTAAGAATATTTTTGGTTTTTTTGTTTCAGATCACTTGGCAGGGCTGTAGAGTGTGCAGCGCACATTGCTTATCGCCGCGCACGGCTTTATTCAGTGAGGGCTAGAGCCGCCATTTTGATTTTTTTTTTTTAGAAAAAATGTTATTTATATTTTCAAATATGTACTAATAAATGCAATAAAAAGTTTTTTCAAAAAACATTTACGTTCGCTCAAAAAAAAATCATGAAATTACGTTAATTTTCGGGTCTTTTGACTAGAACGTCCCCTTAACGTACTGATAACTAAAAAGTATAGACTTCGAGGTGTATATGTTTTATGAGAAAGTTCATATCATTCTTTTTTGCGAAATTACACTTTTTTGAAATTTGCCTATTTTTGGTTTGTAGAATATACACACGTGATGCTTTAATTTTGTTGTTGAATTACAATAATAATACTATATAATGCTAATTATGTAATATAACCTATTATAGAATTTCCGAAAGTGACAGAAAAAATGCGAAGTTTAGAAAAGACTGCAGAGCGAATTCAGAAAATATTATCCAAACAATTAAAGCAACTTAGTGTGTCACATGTCCATGAGCAAAACAAAACTGACGAATATACTAAGACTGTTACGAAAGTTTGTAGTGTAGCACCGCGTAAATATGTAATATTCAGGTATAGGAAGTAATAAGTTGCAGTAAGTAACGCTGTTATTCGTTACTTTTGTATAATTTGGTTATGTTACAATCTTCAATAATAGTAATAATAACATGTCACACAGACAAATTTTAAACGTAAGCAGTAAGCAAATTAGCCAATGACAGTCGGGAATATATAGCAGTAGCAAATCCAACGCGTTGATTTTCTTACTACATACGTTTTACTGTTTGAACTTTTCTGTTGGATCCTTTAAAATAGTCACTTTTGACAAACAGCTCATTATCATTATAAATTACTCATTAAAAAATACTTGTAACTTTATTCGTTATGTAACGAGTCAAAATAACGCGTTATTTTTGCATTTCTTTTGTTTTTACATGAGTGAACTAACCTTTTTCAATGAATAATGCATGACAATAAATTGCTTTTGTTAAAAGTGATTGTCTCTAAACATCTTAGCGTTATTATTACCATTATGAAAATTTATAACGTCATTACTAAATTGTTATAAAAAAATAAAAGTAATGATAAAGTAACGACTCCCTATCCCTCGTAATATTTCTAAAATATTTAATACTTTAAAAGTCATCAATTTAATAAAATCACTTTAATAAAGTATTTACAGAATAGCAATCCACTTGATGATAACAATACATCAACAGAATGCCCTGCGATGATAACTGGTACAAAGAGTTTAAGCGTATTAGAGGTAAAAATTATTACTTATTTGTTATTTCTGTGTTGTAATAAATCATTACATGGAAATGATCATTACTTAATAATCAGTATATCATTAGAAAATTTATTTTTAGGGCAATAGTGAGAACAAAAAAGTTGAAGAAAAATCATATGTATCACTCATTCAGGGTGCAACTGATGAATGTATGATATTACAGGTAAATATATTGTAGTGCGTACGTACATATAATATGTATTTTATTTCATTAGAATATGTTAGAGTATATGGGTTTAAGATAAAAGTGTAAGCGGGTATTCAGTACTACAAAAGGTTTATTAAGAGTAATACAAAAACGGATAGGATGCAAGAGCACACACAAGCAATAAGCAAGGTAGGGGAAAGCACCGCCGCGTAGCGGGAAAGAACATAGACAAAAAAGGAAACATAGAAACGAAACTTATAAGACCTAAGTTACTTTACCAACATTCAGACATGGCGACTATACATTGCCTATCTCAACACTCCGCCTCAATGTATGCAAATAAGCAACAATGTGTTTAAATTTTACAAACTCCAATATAAGAACGAAATTTAACGAACTGTCCTCTTTCAAGGCTCTTTGTCAGCATGTCCGCTATTTGTTCTTTAGTGTTCAAATATTGCACATCTATTTCCTTGTTTTAATACATATTACGAACAAAATTGTACTTTATGTCTACATGTTTAAGCCTACGATGATCCAATCTACCTAACAAATGAATAACAGACTGATTGTCCTCAAACACCTTGATTGAATCATCAACGTGTACACCAAAGCTTTCCAAAAGTCTTTTCAACCAAATCGCATCAGTTAATGCTGTTGCCAACGCAATATACTCTGCTTTTGGAGAGGATAGTGTTACTTCACCCTGCTTCTTTGTTGACCAGTCCACTGTAGATCCGAAAACTTGAAGTAAATATCCAGTTGTTGACTTCCGGTCATTATCCGTGGCCCAATTTGTATCAACGTACATCTGGAAGGGCACTTCTGGATTTGAGTCACATTTAAAGAGTAGTCCATAATTTAGAGTGCCTTTAATGTATCTAAGGATTCGCTTCAATCCCTTCCAATGTGCAAATTTAGCGTTACTCTGGAAACGACTGTAAAAATTTACAGCAACACTCAGATCAGGTCGTGTAGTGAGCATAAGATACATCAGGCAACCCACGAGCTCTCTGTAAGGCTTCAACTCGATCACACGTTCCTTCCTTGAGGTCTTCATGTTTTCCGAGATTTACTTCCATCGATGTCTTCGAAGAATTACACTCTGTCATTCCGAATCGAGAGACGATATTCTCCATATATGTCTTTTGACTCAAAAACATGCCTTCCACCGTCTGCTCGATCCTTATCCTAAGAAAATTTTTCAGTTCACCCATATCTTTTATAGAGAATTTACCCCTAAGTGACTTCACAAACCTGTGTATCCATTGTGCATTATCTCCTGCGATGATAATGTCATCCACGTATAGTAGGACAACAATGCGATGATTGCCTGAAAATCCTGTGTAAAGACAACTACCTCGTTCTGATCTTTCAAAACCTTGCTGTAGAATAAATTCATGAAACCTGGAATTCCATGCTCGTGGTGCTTGTTTTAAGCGAACAATTTAACTTACAGGCAAGACCATTGTCCTTAGCAAACCCTTGAGGTTGTTTCATATAAATCACTTTGTTGATTGTTCCGTGTAGAAAGGCATTCTTGACATCTAGTTGTCTGGTCTTCAACTTGAATTTATTTACAACTGATAGAAAGGTTCGTACAGTTGTTAGACGTGCAATAGGTTTTATTATAATCTAGACCTTTCCTCTGCGAGCACCCTTTAATTACAAGCCGTGCTTTATATTTATCGATATTTCCGTCGGGGTCTCTTTTAATTCTGAACACCCATCTGTTGTCAATAGCTTTCTTTCCAGGGGGTAATGGAAGCAAGTCCCAAGTCTCATTCTCAATGAGTGATTTCATTTCTTCATTAACTGCACTCAGTCATTGTTCCTCATCATCTCTTCCTTGGATGTCATCAAAATTCAGGTACATTTTCCACGAATGATTCCGCATGAAGCGACAAAATCGTATAATCTTTCAGATATTTGGACTGCTTTTTCTTCCGTGTGCTTTTCCGCAGATTGTTGACGTCCTGCTTCTGTGTTGTATCGGTTTTGTCCGACTCGGTTTCTTCCTCTTCTTCTCCGCCTAAAGTCGAGGTTTCCTCAGCATTCACAGCTTCCTTTAGATTCCTTTGAATTGAGCCGTCATAAAAATTCCTGCTTTCAAATGCGAACTTTGACTCATTAAAAACAACATCTCGTCCAAAAATTATTTTGTTGTTTTCAGGACACCAGAATCGATAGCTAATTGCACAATATCCGACCATCTTGCAATGTTTAGAGCGGGACTATGATGGAATATGAAGATATGCATTACATCCAAAAACTCTTAAATTGCGAAGATTTGGTTTTTCTCCAAATCAAAGTTCAGCTGGTAGTTTCCTTTCAGCGCAATTGTTGGGCTACGATTAGTTAGATAGACTGCTGCTGTTACCGCTTCCGACCAGAATGTTTTATTCATCTTAGAGTTTAAGATCATACACCGTGCCTTTTCAATTATGGTTCGGTTCATCCGATCAGCCACTCCATTCTGCTGAGGTGTATAACGAATGGTGAACGGCGGAATTTAAAGATTTCATACATTTTTTGGAAAAAATAAATTTAGGTTGAATTAAAAAATAGTACCACTTGAGTTTTTAAAAAAAATTAAAGATAAGATGCGCGAGCGTACAACATAAATTGGCACCTTTTTTTACCTTTTTTTGAAAAAGTAATTTTGTACTGATATCACGCGTTTTTGTAGTGTTAAGCAATATATTTATTTTTTGTGATGTCATGATTTCAACTTACAAGTAAGATTATAGTGTGTGTGTGTGTGTGTGTGTGTGTGTGTGTGTGTGTGTGTACACACACACACACAATATATATATATATATATATATATATATATATATATACACCAAGCAAATCAAAAACTGCTTACGTAAATATAATTAAACTCAACTCCCATCCACAATAAATAATATGTAAATAATAAGGTGCATCCGATCTAAATGTGCACTTTGTAAATCATACCGGCTAAACATGAAACCTTCAGGGAACGTTACGTTTTGACCCTAATTTAGTGAATTTGTAACGTTTTATATGTACAGATAATTAACAGATCCTGTAACGTTTAAAAGTAACGTTTTACTTGCGTTAGTTCGTGGAACGTGTCAGAAACATTGCATTTTTACCTTAAATGTGATCTTTTGGAACGTCACAAAATAAACGTTTTGTGATGTAACAGTAACGTTTCATATAAGCCGTTTCTTTTGCAACCTTAAAAACATTACCTTAACGTTACATGTACGATGTTTGTGAAACATTCATTTCGCTACGTTTCTTCAATGTTTTTTTTGAAACATTAATTTTTACGCATTCAAAAACATCACAGCAACGCAGCATATGCGACATTTTTGACTTTGGCATACTTTCCTAACCTGCATTAACGTTGTTACATCACTCAAAGGTTTAAATTTATTAACTACTCTATAGCAGCAATAATGTATTGTATTAAGACAGTCTTGAAATAAGAGTCGACTATAAATACCGGCCTTTGAGTCAATAATTATATTGTATTATACATTTAAGAAATAAATTTTTGAAAAAGTTTGTTTTAATTTTTAATCACGTATTATATATTTTTATTAAATATTTTTTAAGTATTTTTTTTTATAAAATACTTGTTTAAGAAAATTATTTCAATAAACATTTTTTAAATGTTTATTTAATATTTATTTATTGTGCATTATTGTGTATTCAACATTTAAACTATTTATATTTCAATTATTATTTATTTTAAAACATTTTTAAAAAAGTTTAAATTTTAATTTATTTTACAGAATTATTTGGAATAACGGTTTAAAATAAAACAATAAGAATTTTTTTATATTTAATTTAATTATTGTACTATTTTGTTTTTTTTTTATTGTATTCTTATTTAAACGAATATAACAGAAAAGTTCAGATGCTTATTTGTAAAAATCAGTAAAAAAACTGTATTCTTATATATGTTTATATAACTAATATGTTTTAATTATATGTGTTTCACCTTTTTAATAACGTATATTTACCTGATCTATCAGCGATATACATGTATTAACGCAAAGTGTTCAGGGATCATCGCTAGAGATCAGTTTGCAGCGATCATGGAGGTCAAGCAACGTTTACCGGAGTCGCGACTTGGATGGGTGACCACTTGAAATTTCCGAAAAAAATTCTTAAAAAAAAACTTCTGCGAAGCTGGCACCTCCACAATTTAAAAAATTAGGAATAGAATTCTAATTTCTCACAGAAAAAACAATTCTCTTTTGATTTAAAAAACATATTTAAAATATTTTTACTTGCTTGGGTAACGTTTCCCTAACATTGTATTACAAGTTTTAAAAACGTCGCAGAAACGTTGGAAATGTGATGTCGCATATGTAAGGTAATTGAATCGGGACATTTTTGGTTGCTTGAACGTTACCGAAACGTTTATGCGACAAAACGCAAAACGTCGCATGGCTATAACGCAACGTTACAGAAACGTCGTTGCAACATGATTTTGTTTAGCGGGTATCTTCTTATGACAATCGAAAAATTTTATACGTAGCACTCGTAGGAGTATAATATAATAACATTCACTTTAGTTAATGCAAAATATATATTTTTAACTGCACATATTCATTAATAATAGGCTTATTCAACGCATTTTTGCACCACGCGAAAGAATTCGGTAGAAAAATGTGTTGTTTGCCCCGCGAACCGAGATATTATTGACGATTCAGGTTACAGGTTAGGAAACCTGTCATACACGCAATCATGATTGCGGTCACATGATGCACATCACATGGTCGCATAAATGCTGATAGTGTACTAGCGAGCGCCGCACTGTGTCGAAAATGTGAAAGGGAGAATTCCTGAGGGCGACGACCAAGGAGCCGTATCTTACAGAAAAATGTAGAGAGATTAGAATTTGCATCGCGACATCTCCGCTCGTACGGCACGGAGAGAAAATATAAAAACACTTTTATATATGCAATTTTTCCCAAGTTATCGAATGAGATGACTTTGAACTTGATCGGTTCAGCCGTTGCTGAGATCTGATAATCTCGTTATGCTTGAACTCGCTGACTCGCGTAAAAGAGGCGTCGGTCTTTCTCGCTTTTTTTTTTTTTTGAATTGGCACGAGACGCGACCGCGCTTTTGGATAAATCAATAATTATAGCAAAATGTCGCAAAATGGTATAAGACTTTTTTGTCCATTTTCATCGTCTTTATATTCTCAAAACGGTAGGTTCCCTAGTTCCCAGACACCCTGTATATATATATATATATATATATATATATATATATATATATATATATAATACATTATTTGAAATATTACAAAATATACTTTTGGGATGAAATGTCTACATTGTATTTTGCTTATAGCCAAATGTGACGTGTCAGGCGATTGGCTGTGTTGGTCGCGCGGAGCGCTGCTGTTGCGTGATGCGCTCGTCTTGCGCCGTAGCGACAGTATCGGTTGGTTGCATTTTTTGTATCTGCCGTGCTCAGTACAAGGTCTCTCTCGCTAGCAGTAAGCTTTTTGTGCAACATATACACGTGCTCTCAAAATATACACTTTGTTCGTTAAAATTACTTCGTTGTGGCTTATTCTTCTTTCGGTCAGAGTTCCTACTCATGTTAAAATCTACCATTTCAATATAGTAGCAGAACGTGGTTCTCTGTAAAAGTGAATATTGCGTTTTACCGTGATAAAACGAGCAGTTCTATTCCGCAAGTTTTTTTTCCTGAGTTTCATTGTCGCGTCGCCATTGTCGAGTAGGACAATTGGAAACATGGAACCGATGTTATCGGAACCACGGTATCGAGAAGTTAAGCGCGGCCGAGAAAACGTGGTGCACGTGGAAGTTCGCCGTCCGCAACTTACTGCGAGGTACTGACAATGCATACGAGGTATGCAACGGTCAAGTGACCAAGCCAGCGAGATTGAGGGAGAATGCCTCCTTAACGCATCAAGCAACATACAATGCCGCGCTCAAGACGAGGAACAAGGCTGATCGCGCGGCAAGCCAAATCCTCGTTAAAACACTTGAGTCGAAAGTTATGGCATTATTGGTGCAATTCTGCAATTCTGCGCGGGATATGTGGATGAAACTCCACGCGACTTTCGAACAGAAAACGAGACAATCAGCACACACGGTGCAATCGGAATTCTTTAATTTCCGCGTGTGTGCTGGCGACAACATGGTCGAGCACATCGCTAAGTTCGAAAATATTATCTATCGCATAAAACAATTAAGTGTCGCTCCGGATGAGGCGTCACAAGTTGTGAAACTAGTGGACACCTTGCTAGACAGTTTCGATGTTCTTCGCCAAGCATGGTGGGCAAGACAGGAAGAACAGCAGACATATGCAAATTTGGTTGAGCTCTTGACTTCCGACAAGCGCAGTCGCAACGACCGGAAACAACGCAATGACGAGTTGGTGGTGCTAGTTGCGGCCACTGCCGCTAAAGTCAAGAAGGAAAAATCGACAAATGGCGCTGCTGGGCAGCAGCGGAAATCTGCGAAGAAAAGTGGGTGTGGCCCACGGTGCTATAAATGCAATGGTTTTGGTCACATTAGTAAAAACTGTTCTACACAAGCAAAAAAGGAGCAATACGAGTGAGAAATCGAAAAGAGCCGTTACAAAAGCACTGAATGCGGAAGTGCTCTGTCCGGAGAGTGAATATGATACTTGGGTGCTTGATTTCGGTGCATCATATCATATGTCGCGACATCGCGAGTGGTTTGTGAACTACAAGTTGTTTGATACGTCAATCAAAGTGTATCTCGGAAATACTAAGGCAACTATGGACGCGATTGGCGCAGGGCGTATTTATTGCAAATCGATCAATGGAGAATGGCTGCTACGCCGAATACGTACTGCACGTGCCGTCGTCGCGGAGAAATTTATTGTTGTGCCCGTTCGGCCGAGCTTGAGAAGCTGGCCGAAGGAAGACCTATCGATCGGACAAAAGAAGCGCAGCCGGCTTTTGTTCTGTTCTGGACGCGTAGCTGTCAAGTGACATTTGGATAATTTTGCTTCCAATAAATTGTATATAATTACTTAATTAAAGTCAGTGTTCTTTTGTACAAAAAAGAGAGTGTAGTTATTTCGTGCTGTGTGCTTGCGCGAGTGTTTTTGTGTGCTCGTCTCGTCGAGCATAACATTTTGGGGGCTCGTCCGAATTTGGATCACGTAATGGACATCTCGGAAGATTTTACGGCAGCGTCTCCTGCGAGAGCGGAGAAACGTCTTCTTCGTAAGAGAATGCGTTTCCGTACACCTGCAAAACCTCGACTCTCCACCGAAGCAAATTCTCTTCGGGCGGTCGCCGTGGAGTTGCGTCAGTTTCGTGCTGAGAGACAAAGGCAGCGGCAGCGTGAGGAGGAAATGCAGGCACTGCTCCAGGAACGCGACGAGAAACTTCAGCGTCTAGAGGAGCGGCTGCAACATTTTTCAGGCCAGTCGTTGCCTTTTTCTGTTTGTCCTCCGACCGCGGAGATTCCTCGGGATTCCGGAAACGCGGGCGTCAATTTTAAATTAAAGCCGGATATTTTTGACGGGAGTGTTCCGCTGCGCGAATATTTTACACAATTTGAATTGATTGCACAAGCGAGTAACTGGGAAGATTCTACGAAAGCGGTCGCGTTAGCCTCGAGTTTGCGGGGGAAAGCGCGTTCAGTTTTAGACGGAATAACGGAATTAGAAAATTTAAGTTATGGAGAAATTAAATTAAAGCTTGAATTACGTTTTGGAAAAGGTCATTTATCTCAAACATTTTACACTCAATTTACGAATCGTAAACAAAAATTTGGAGAAGATTTAGCTTTGTTGGGAGCCGATTTAGAACGATTATCACGTTTAGTTTATCCGGAGTGTCCTCAAGAAGTGTGCGACAAAATTGCTTGTGCTCAATTTATTATTGCAGTCTCCGACGGATTTTTGAGACGCATTCTTCAACTAGAAGGAATTTCTTCCTTGCGTTCTGTAATTGAGAGAGCGAAAATGATTAACGCTATTCAGGAGAGTAGTTTTTCTCACGTTTCCTTAAATAAAGATGGCGGAAAGAGAAAATTTTATCCTAGAGAACAAATGAGAGAAGGAAACGAAAAGGAAGGAATTTCTTCACAAGATTTCTAAACAAAAAAATTTTAATAAGTGGAGGGCCGATAAAGAGTATTGGCAGTGTGGTGCAAAGGGACACTATAGATCAGAATGTCCTGCGGTTTCTTCTTTAAAAAAGGAAAACTAGGTTTGGTCGAGCTTAGCGGGGTCGACTCGACCATTCGAAGAGAGACCCTAACATTTTCGGAAATTAAAAATTGTAAGAAAATTAAGTTAAAAAATTATTTTTGTTATCCTGGTTTTATTGATGGACAGGATTGTATTTTTAAGATTGATACAGGGTCAGACGTCTCTATATTAAATAAAAAATTTGTACCACCACATATTGAAGATGTTAGTGTGAATTCTTTATAATTAAGATATTCCACTGGAGAGAAAGTTCCTATAATTTCTAAAAAGGAAGTTAAGGTTGTTTTAGGAGATCATAGCTTAGAATTTCCAGTCTTTATTGCAGAAATCGAAGACGATTGTATTTTTGGAGTTGATTTTCTTTGTAAGTTAAATTTAGAAGGAGTTTTTGATTTAAATTTTTGTTCTCCAAAATCTAAGGAGATACAAAAAAACTTTTGTGCTCGAATTAGTAGAGGTGCAGTTCCAGACTTTCTTGAGGATCTTTTTCTTAAGAGTTTCGAGAATTTGGATGATTCTCAAAAGAAACTTTTTGCATAATTTTTTTTTGAATTTCAGGACGTCTTCTCAGGAGAAATCGTTGCTGGAAATTGTAAAATTATTGACCATTCTATTCAAACAGAAAATTGTTCTCCTATTAAGCAACTTCCTCGTCGAGTTCCTTTACAAATGAGGAAAGAGGTGGAAAAAATCATCGAAGAAATGAGGCAACAGGGTGTTATCGAAGAATCAAATAGTCCTTGGACCTCTCCTGCAGTTTTAGTTAAGAAAAAAGATGATTCAATTAGATTTTGTGTAGACTACAGAAAGTTAAATAATGTGACTCTTAAGGACTTCTACCCAATTCCCAGGATAGATGATTTAATGGATCGTTTCTCAGGAAATTCTTGGTTTTCCACTCTGAATTTCAAGAGTGGTTATTGGCAAGTTTAAATTTGTTCTGAGGATCGAGAGAAAACTGCTTTTTTAATTGGAAAAGGGTTATGACAGTTTACAGTTATGCCTTTTGGATTTTGTAATGCACCGGCTACCTTTGAACGTCTTATGGAAAAAGTTTTTCAGCAGCTACTTTTCAAAATCTGTATAGTTTATCTCGATGATGTCATCATTTTCGGAAAATCTTTTGAGGAGATGTTAATCAATATAAAAAAAGGTCCTTTTGTCTTTACGAGCAGCAAATCTTAAACTTAATCCTAAAAAATGTACTTTCTTCGGAAAAGAGGTTAAATATTTGGGTCATGTCGTCTTAGAGAAGGAAATCACCACTGATCCTGAGAAGATTGTTGCAGTTAGGGATTGGCCGATTCCTAAAAGTAAAAAACAAGTCCGAAGCTTTTTAGGCTTTTGCTCATATTATCAAAAGTTTGTGAGGGGATTTTCCCTTATTGCTAAACCTTTATTTGTCTTAACTGAAAACTTGAGTAAATTCAGATGGGATAATGCCTGCCAAGAAGCTTTTGAGTTGTTGAAAAAATTTTTAACTGCTTCGCCAATATTATCATTTCCTACTGAGGAAGAAAGGTTTATTTTAGATACAGATGCTTCGGATCATGGAATAGGGGCGGTTTTATCTCAAAATCAGGGAGGAGTAGAAAAAGTGATCGCTTATTTTAGTAAGGTGTTGAAAGTCTGAAAGAAACTATTATGTAACTCGGCGTGAATTATTGGCAATTATAGAGTCAATAAAATCTTTTCATCATTATTTGTACGGACGAAATTTTTTTTCGTCAAAAAGAACAGATTATGCTTTTTTAAGTTGGTTACTTTCTTTTAAGAACGTTGAGGGACAGTTGTTCCGTTGGCTAGAACATCTTCAAGAATATAATTTTATAGTAGAACATCGAGAAGGAAAGTTACATGGGAATGCTGATGCCTTGTCAAGGCGCCCTTGTGCTGAAAAAGGCTGTAATTATTGTTCTAAAGTTAATCTAAAAGAGAAAAATTCTTCAGTAGAATTAGTAGGACGAATTGTTTTTGGAAAGAATAATCTTGAAAATTGGAAAAATTTTCAGTAAAACGATCCTTCGTTGTCTATTTTCTTGCTAGGAAAAAAGCTTGGAAGGCGACCGACTCGTCAGGAAATTGCCTCTGAAGAGAAAACTTCTAAAATTTACTGGTCTATTTGGGATTCTCTCATTATTAAAGATGGAGTGTTGTTTAAAAAATGGGAATCTCCAGATTCTAAACGTCAAATTCTTCAAATTATTGTTCCTCGGAGTTAGGTACAGCGTGTTTTAGAGGAAGCTCACGATTCTCCTTCTGGTGGTCATTTCGGTGTTAATAAAACTTTAGATAAAATTTGAAAAGATTTTATTGGGCGACTTGTAAGCAAGATGTGGAACACTTGTGTAGAACTTGTGTTGTTTGTTTATCCAGGAAAGGTCCTTCCTGGATAAAGGAAAATCAGCATTGCAAATTTATAATTCTGGTTTACCCTTTGAAAGAATCCAGATGGATATTTTAAGTCCCCAATCTTTTTCAGGAAATAAATATCTTTTAGTTATTAGGAGTACAAATTGAAAACCGCCGTTTTTTGTCAAAATTTGAGGATTGATTGTTGAAAAATGGTTACATACTTATTCTTGAAAGTATTGTCCATCGCTGGCCACTACTTTCTCCCACCTTTCGGGCAGCATACGAATCCCGCGTCGAAAAAACTGCTCGTCTTTTGCGGCGATCCACGAATCGACCCAGTTTTTGGCCTCTTCGTAATAATGGAAGTGCTGCTCAGCCAGGCCATGCGCCATTGATCGGAACAAGTGGTAATCTGAAGGGGCGATGTCAGGAGAATACGGCGGATGAGGTAAGACGTTCCATTTCAATGTTTCCAGATAAGTTTTAACGACATGTGGCCGTTGTCGTACAGCAACATCACTTTTTCGTGTCTTTGCTCGTATTGTGGCCGTTTTTCCTGCAATGCTCGGCTCAAACGCATTAGTTGTGTTCGGTAGCGAGTTCCTGTGATGGTTTCACCCGGTTGCAACAGCTCATAATAAATCACGCCGAGCTGGTCCCACCAAATACACAGTATGAGCTTCGAGCCATGTATGTTTGGCTTGGCCGTCGATGTTGATGCATGGCCGTGGTAGTCCTACGATTTTTTTCGCTTTGCATTATCATAATGGATCCACTTTTCATCGCCGGTTACAATACGATGCAGAAAACCCTTCCGTTTTTGCCGTTGGAGCAGTTGTTCGCACGCAAAAAAACGCCGTTCGACGTCTCTCTGCTTTAATTCGTATGGCACCCAGTGTCCATGCTTTTGGATCATTCCCATGGTTTTTAAACGATGTGAAATAGCTTGTTGAGTCACGCCCAATGAATCTGCAAGCTCCTGTTGCGTTTGAGATGAATCTTCATTCAGTAATGTTTCCAATTGTGCGTCTTCAAACTTTTTCACCTGTCCGGGACGCTCCTTGTCTTCTACGCCGAAATCACCACTTTTGAAGCGTTGGAACCATTCTCGACACGTTCTTTCACTAATGGAAGCCTCACCATAAGTTTTTACAATCATTCGACGCGCCTCAGCCGCAGATTTTTTCGAATTGAAGGCAAAAAGCAAAACTTCCCGCAAATGACGCTTATTGGGCACAAATTTCGACATTTTCGATCACAAAAAAATATATAACGCAGATAAAAATTCACAACTGCAATGATAAGGAATTGTTGCCAGATGCCCAACCTTACATTTAAAATTTTTGATCTCACGTTTGGCGTCAGCATTTACCGCTGGTGCTATCTACTGGAAAACGGCGGTTTTCAATTTGTACTCCTAATATTATTGATTGTTTCACAAAATGGGTAGAGGCATTTCCATTAAAAAAATTTTATAACTAAAACTGTTGCCGAAGTCTTCGTGAGTCAAATAATTTCTCGTTTTGGTATTCCTTCGGAATTACATACTGATCAGGGGAGAAATTTTGATTCACGAATGTTTTCAAAATTGGCACGTTTACTTGGAATAAGAAAGACCAGGACTACTCCTCTTCATCCGCAGTCTAATGGTCAAGTGGAACGTCAACATCAAATTTTGTTGGATTATTTGGCAAAATTTATTACAAAAAATCAAAAAGATTGGATCGATGGATCGATGGATTCCAATGAGTCTTTTAGCGTATAGGTCTTCAAGGCATGAGGCCACTGGTTTAACCTTTGCGGAAATGAATTTTGGTAGGGAATTGAGACTGCCTTTAGATTTACTCCGTGGAAAACTTCCTGGTTCCGATTCAGTTAATTCTAGGGGAGATTATGTTTCGAAATTAAGAGAAAAACTTTCTCAGATTTATATCGAAGTTAGACAACGTTTAAATGTTAGGTCTCAAAAAATGAAAGAGATTTATGATCGTAAAGCTCGCTCTATTCACTTTGAGTTTGGTCAGAAAGTTTGGTTTCACAATCCTCGTAGGAAAATAGGTAGATCTCCTAAACTGCAGGGTAGTTGGGAAGGACCGTTTGAAATTGTTGAAAGATTAAATAATGTAGTTTATCGTATACGGAAATCGCCTAGGCATGAAAATAAAGTGGTACACTTAGATAGGTTAGCTTCATTTCAAGAGAGATAAATTTTCTTTAGGAAGAAATACTCTGAGTTTACTTAAATTCCTTATTTTATAAAATTGTTTTCTCGCATGTATTTTTGTTTTTTTTTAAAGGCAAAAAGTCCTATTCAGACGATTGCTGAGAGCCGCTTCTTTTTAGGTGTTTGAGGATGAACTAAAATTATAAGAATAAGTCTTCTGGTTGTTTAAATGAAAAAGAAGACTGCCTCGCCCCAGGTTTTTGAGCCGTGGTTTTCCCTGTGGGACTGAGGGCAAATGCCGAGGCAGGAGCTTGGTGAGTCTTTCGAGACGTTGGGTCCACAGTAGATACCCCCACCTTGCTCAAAATTATTTTGAAGAAAGAAGATTCCTCAGAAGAATTCTTCGAAGAGAAATTTCTCTGAAGAGGTTGTTCTTCGAGAAAGGAGGATTTCTTCTGTGATTAAGAGTTCCAGGATGTTGTTTGAATCCAAGGAAGAGTGGCTTGGAATCTTGAAGCAGCAGCTCAAGAAGGAGAGCAGTAACGCTTAAATGGGTCCTGGAGACGACAGAAGGTCCGGAAATATAAGAAGACTTCATGCTTGTTGGGACAACAAGCTTTTAAAAAGGGGGGCAGTGTTGTGCCCGTTCGGCCTTGAGAAACTGGCCGAAGGAAGATCTATTGATCGAACAAAAGAAGCGCGGCCGGCTTTTGTTCTGTTCTAGACGCGTAGCTGTCAAGCGACATTTGGATAATTCCGCTTCCAGTAAGTTGTATATAATTACTTAATTAAAGTCAGTGTTCTTTTGTACAAAAGAGAGAGTGTGGTTATTTCGTGCTGTGTGCTCACGCGAGTGTTTTTGTGTACTCGTCTCGTCAAGCATAACATTATTCTCTCAGTCGTCTGTGCTCAATAAAGGAATGGACCTAAAATCCTCCAATCAAGAGTGTGAATTCACAAAAAATGGCAAGGCCATGGTGCGCGGTGTGCGCAGTGGGCGCTTATTCAAGATGCTGTTGCGGGTCGTCAAGCAGAGTGAGTTGTGCGAGTCAAACGTCGCAGAGCCACAGTCGTTGCAAATGTGACACGAAAGACTCGGGCACCAAAACAAACAACACGTATAAAGGTTTCTAAAAGAACCCGGCGTTGAAGTACTTGACGATGACAATTCTTGCGCTGCATGTGTGCAGGAGAAGCAACACTGGAGCAGTTTCAAGTCGCGACAGCAAAGAGCAACAACGCGAGGTGACGTCATTCACGCCTATTTATGTGGTTCCATGGAGGTGGATTCCTTGGCTGGAACGAGATATTTTCTATACTTCACGTGTGACTTTACAAGGTATCACGTCGTTGTCTTTCTCAAGGAAAAATTGGAGGCAGCTGCGAAAATCGACGAAATGATAAGACTAGTGTCCAATCAGTGCGGTTGATCAATAAAAGCGTTGCAATGCGATAGTGGATTGGAGTTCAATAATTCCAAAGACAAGTCAGTGGTTAAGGCGCAAGTCGTACAATTGGTTATTACAAATCCGTATACGCCTGAACAAAACGGGTGTGCCGAAAGGACCAATCGGACAGTGGTGGAGTTAGCACGGAAAATGATGGTGGCCCATAATATACCCAAGTTCTTGTGCGCAGAATCAGTGAACACTGCAGTGCATGTTCTAAACCGCACGGGACCAAGTCAAGTTGTCGGCAAATCACCGTACGAGGCATTTACCGGCAAGAGTGCTTGGATCAAAAAGCTTCACGCGTTCGGTGCCATGTGCTTTGTGCATGTTCCCAAGGAGAAGAGGAAGAAATGAGATTCCAAGGGGCAACGCGGCACATTTGTCTGGTATAGTGACGATATAGATGACTATCGTGTGTACATACTGGGTGACAAGAAGATTGTTTGCAGTAAAAGTGTTGTATTTGAATCAGAAAAACCAGGTGCAGCGTATGCCCTGTTTCCAGTGGAAGAGAAAGTAGAGAACGTTGCCGCTCAGAGTGATTCAGAGCGCAATGATGACTGGTTCGATGCCGACGATAAGGCTGTGCAAGATAATAACGAGACCTTGCGAGAGGAATCACTCCATAAGCCGCCATACATAAGTCCACCGAATCTGTGGGACAGAGCGACGATCAAAGCGCCTGATCGTTTCGTTTATGCAATGCCGAGCGAGATTCCAAAACCGATCAGCTATCAAGAGCTATTGAATCAGCAAAGACGCAGCAATGGAAAGAGGCGATGTGAGAAAAAATAGAATCATTGGATGAAAACTTGACTTAGTCCTTGACTAGTCCTTGGTCAAGCTACCAAAAGATCGCAGGACGATCTCCAATTGATGGATCTTTCGAATCAAACCTGCGGACCTGACGGCGAAGTCTTACGCCATAAAACGCGACTGGTGTGTTGCGGCTTCAACCAAAAGGAAGGAGTCGACTTCAGTGAAATATTCAGCCCTGTTGCTCGTTTCGACACAATTCGAGCTGTGTGGAGTGTCGCCGCTAGTGAAGGACTCGAGTTAGCGCAGTTTGATGTAAAGACTGCCTTTTTGAATGGGCTCCTGGAAGAGGAAATATATATGGATCAGCCAGAGGGATTTCAAGATGGCACAAATCGCGTTTGTAAGCTTGAGAAAAGTCTCTACAGACTTAAGCAGTCGCCGCTGCTGGAACAAAAGATTCAAGAAGGTGCTATTACATTTTGGACTAAGTGAAAGCGAGGCTGATCCCTGCCTGTATTACCGGACAGAGGAAGGTCGAAAACTGTTAGTCGTGTTGTAAGTCGATGACAGCTTTGTAGCAGCTTCAAATCAAAAAGACAGCGACGCATTGCTGAATTGTCTCAAGGAGAACTTCAAAATTACCCACAAGCCACTTGGGTATTTCTTGAGAGTAAACATCACACGCAGAGGTGATGGCTCCATCTTCATCAATCAAAAGCTGTATGCTGAAGAAATGCTGCAACGATTCCATATGGCGAAGGCAAGCTCGGTGTCAACAATTGTGCAGCACTTACAGGCGAGTGAGGTTGAGAATTCACAATCAACCTCAGCACCGTACGGAGAGGCAATTGGTTGCCTAATGTATCTGGCCGTTGCTACAAGGCCAGATCTCGCATTCAGCGTAAGCTATGTGTTGCAGTTCCTCAAGCAACCATCAAAGCTGCAGTGGACACTGGTGAAGAGAATCTTCAGGTACTTGAAAGGATTGACAGACAAAGGCATCGTCTACAGGGCAGATGAAGCAGAGCTGCTGTGAGGAGTTGTTCCAATTGAGTGCATGTATGAGTGTACTTAGCATTTGCTGTAGTTAGGCACTGATCTGAAGGTGACAAATGTATAGGCTATACAAGAGTTTTGTATGTGTATGTGGCGTCTGTAAAACTTCTAAAAATTAAATGTAAAATTTCAGGGGAAGTGTTGGGATAAAATGTTTACATTGTATTTTGCTTATGGCCAAATGTCACGTGTCACCAGGCGATTGGCTGTGTTGATCGCGCGGAGCGCTGCTGTTGGGTGATACGCTCGTCTTGCGCCGCAGCGATAGTATCGGTTGGATGTACTTTTTGTATCTGCCGTGCTCAGTACAAGATCTCTCTCGCTAACAGTAAGCTCTTTGTGCAACATATACACGTGCTCTCAAAATATACACTTTGCTCGTTAAAATTATTACGTTGTGGCTTATTTTCCTTTCGGTCAGAGTTCCCACTCATGTTGAAATCTATCATCTCAACATATATATCTATTGTTAGTATATTCTATTTAAACATTTTACAATCATAATTAATAATGATGAACTATCGAAATTTATACATAAAAAATGCAATACTTACAAGTAATAAAAAGTACATACATGAAAAGTAAAGTGTATAAAATACAGGAAATTACGAACTCTGAAGCTTTAATTAATCTTGTATACATTTGGCATAGCGCAAACAAATTGCTCAGTTCCTATGTCCACGACAATCATTTTCGAACGTCATGAATTGAAATTTAAAAGTCTTTCGCTTATCTCTTCCAGGGATATCACTTTCTACATATGTGGACCATCTATTTCACCAATTGTTTCTAATGTGTTATCTGTAGATGTTGCATTAGCATTGTAATCATCTGCACGCAGAATTATTTTTTCGACAATAAATGTAGTGACTAAGAAGTGACATCCTGTTTCAGCATTAATTATTTCATCAATCCTAACAATTTTTCCGCATTTTAACCGTGTAACAAAGTTATTCCATTTTTCGATCGTTTATAGCTTTTACTATGATACACTTGATTATTATACACACATTTTTTTGTATATCCGTCCTGTTATAGCTGGAACGCTATTTGAGACATGTACATCTTTCAAGTCATAAAATATTACTCCATCATTTACCTCAACATTTACAATAAACCGATTTTTGTTAAATAATTGTTCACAAAATGCTTTTACATGATTTGGCGATAAACTACTGGACAGCTTTACTTTATATGTCAGTCTACTTATATGTCACAAAATCTGTAATGATTTTTTGGCTATTTGCTGTTCAATACCCTTTGGTCCATTAATTAGTCGCTTTAAAAAAATATATATTACATTCAAAAGAAAAAACTGATGTAGCCCGTAAAGGTCCAGACTTCCGAACAGACTGAACAGCATGGAGTAGCATATGAACATTAAACCGCATGAATTCTTTTCCATATAGAATCTTAAACAAAGCAACAAACGTCATTAAATCTTCCTCGCACTTATTAAGTTCAGAATTTGTGATATTCGTTTTTAACCAAATATAAATACACTTCACAAGTAAAGCGTAATGGTGTAAATATTTTTTAGGAATGTAGTCTAAACATACTGGAATGCTATAATATAAAAATTATGATTTCCAATCCTTTGCTTTATAATTACTTTGATCGGATATTACATGTGGTAACTCTCTTACGTCATGAGATGTTTTGATTTTAAGCAATCTGTCATCAATATTCTTTATTTTAGCAGTAGTTAAATGTATCGACGGTGTTTTTCCCATAACTCCCAAACATACCCTTAACAGAGTTGTATGCATGTAATCGAAAGGAAAACCTCATACCATATCAAAATTTGAAATTGAAATCAATGTTGAATTGCTTTTTACTCCACGAGATTTTATTAAAGAGCGGTTTGAATAAAACTTTCGTATATCTCGCAAATGAGATTCATAAGTTCTCAATTCGGGATTTTCGTTTACAAAAGGATATCGTACGGTTGATACGTACTCTCTTTTTTGGTAACAATAACTACAGCCAAAATAACTGTTAAATTGTACCCGCCATTGTACCGACGCTAGTGCGACAGAATCTGTCGAAAAGCATAACGTGTTGTTGGTGTGAGTGTAATTCGATCACTACAAAAATCATACTCACAGAAATATCTTTTCCTCTTAAAGCATTTGTTTGTTCTACAAACATTGTAAGATATAAATTCATCAATTCAGGACTAGGTTCATGCTTTATAACCATGATACCCGCTAATAGAACATTTTCAAACCTCATCTTGGGTCGCAAATCGTTCAAAACTATTGATAAAATACTACGTTTCGTCTTAAAGGTGCTCTGTGTTGACGTTGTAGCTTACAACGTCCATTGAATCAACAATTATTTTTTTATGTATTTCCCCATCGTATATGTCATTAATATAATATTGCTGTATACCTTTTCTTGCATTTACACTCCGCATATATGCTGTACAAATATTTTTAGCCTTTAAAAGTAATTCTATTTGATAACGTAAATTAATAGATAGAAAAAAGTTATCGCACGACAAATTTAAATTATAATGTCTACTACAAAGCTCGCAGAATTTAGTTCCATTTACAAACTTTTCTTTTGTAGTACGATATATCTCGCGATAATAATTTGTACAATAGTAATGAAACAGTATTTTGTCATTGGGTAGATCAAATGTTTTATCAAAATAATAATTCGATACATTAAGAAAAATTAGGCTCTGTACAAAATTTCAGGAAATTAATTAAACTTTTTCTCGCATTATTTGAAAGTCTAAAACGTAATGAAAATCCTGCGACCATACGCATAACATTATCGACTGATAAATTAGATTCTTTAAACATTATCTTACTTTTATCACGTTCCGAATTATTTGCTTCTACAAAATCTTCAGTGTTTGTCGTCAAATTAATTTCTTCTAAATTATTGTCATCTTCTGATTTTTTATTAATACTATCTTCGTCCGATTTCATATCTTCAGATGATTCATTTTCGGCATAATCATCATGATTCTTACAAGATGTAGATGAAATAATAGTTTCAGTGCAGTTATCTGGAATCCATACAAATTTATAATATAACCATTGCTGATTGGGAGGTATGCAGGTGTATCGTTTAATTCTTAAAAAAAAAAATAATTAAAAGGAGCAATAACCGCTAACTTGATACTATATTCTCTTACACAGATAAATGTTAAAAACACTTTTCACATGTTAAAAAAATATAGTATGAATAAAATATATTATAAATTAAATGTTTTAAAAGTAAAAACACGTACATGTTTAAAAAAAATGTTGTATAAGTAAAACGTATTATAAGCAAAATATTTCATAAGTAAAAAAAAACAATAGTACCTAAAAAACAAGAATTTACACAAACATTTTACAGTAACACTTTTTGCGTGAATTAATAACTTTTATCTTCTTTTCAAATACATTTGAACAATATAATATATAACAGTTTAGTACTGACGTTTCAGCTCTTGAGACATACCAAGGTAAAATTTAAAAATCACGTTTTCACATGTCAATGTTATTTATTTTAACTAATTAGTAAAATTTTATAATTAAAAACATTTTATATACATTCTAATGATTCTTTTAAATGAAAAAGGAAACTTATTCCATTAATTTTAATTAAACATGGTCTGCTTATTGGGAAATAGCTTATAACGAATTAGATTGGACACACTGGCGCACATAAAAAGGAGGATCCCGTTTGGAAACGATACAATTGGCCACAAACTACTCACAGCGGCCGGTGTCTACAGAATTTCTACTGGTCAAGCATTGTGAGTGACTTGTGTTCAATTGTACCATCTACCGAGTCAACAAAATGTTAGTATGTGTCAGCAAGCTGGCGGCAGATTCGATCAAGACGTGTTGGCAGACTGAACTCAACTGATCTCAAATTCTGCTTACGTTCTATTGACAGAACCTGTTGATATTCTATGTAAGTGAAATGACAGCACCAGGCGAGCACGTCGTGCTGCCAGTACATGACGCCAGATAGGTGGCAAAATTTGAACATGACATGTGCAACACAATCTGCGGCAGATTGCTAGCATAAATCGAGCACCCCGTGCTGACAAGATCTGCTGTCACGCTGGCAGCAGAAATCAAGCATTTTTATTCAAAAATTTTTATTATAAAAAATTTTTTTTCAGTTTTATTGCAGATTTTATTTTTATTTTTATTATGAATTAATCTAATTTGCATATATTCTATTTTACTAATTACGATTACGTATTATTTTACAATTTTTGAAAACGCATTGAGAGCCGGCTGGATTCGAACCTAAGATTTCGGGATAATAATCTGATATGCTAACACTGAGCTAACATACTCATACACTTGTGATATCGTTAATAAAAAGTTATATTTGAAGTAAAGCTGATTTAACAGGAAGAAATTTATCGTGTTGAGTATCGCGCGAACATTCTCAGTAGCCCTTTAATCATTTAGCTTTAAATATTTTTCAAATAAACTATATAAACTGTATAAACTGTATAAATTATATAAATAATTAAAACCTGTTCCTGCCCAAAGTAATATACTCAAAAAAACAACAATTGGAAATAGTACTAGAGCATAAAAAAAACATTGGCGTATAATGTACACTTGCAAAAATCAATTGTGCAACTTATTGTTATAAACAAATTACTAAAAATTGATTGTAGAGGAAAACTGATTACTCCAACCAATTTTACGGGAAAAATGAATCAAGAAACATGCATAACGCTTTTTGAATTGTTATAAACAAATTAGCTGCAAAATTTATTTATTCAACGTTTCTTTAGTAATTTTTTCTGTAGAATCCATTAGCGCAATCAGTTCTCTTTTAGAGTAATTGTTTAATAATTTATTTATTCCAATTGATTACAAAATTGAGTTTTGCAAAGTCCTTTTTTCGTCAATAATACTTTTTTATGCTTTGGTCCTATTTCAAATTCCAATTTTTTTGACTATTTTTGTTAGTCAAACCATGGCCAGGAATGGGTTTTAATTATTTATATATGCGGGCAGATGCAGATAAAAATCTAGACACAATACATGCGGATAGATACAGATTTCTGTACGTAATCGCGGACAGGTGCAGATAGAAATTACAGCGTATAGAATGCAAACAGAAACAGACAAAACATATACATAAAGAAATTGATTGGTCCAATAATTAAACAAATGCATAAGAAAATGGATCAATCACTTTTTTTATGGATATGTTATTTATGCATGCAATCATGCAAGTTTGTTTAAATAAGCCCTTAATAAATTCATAAAGAGTGATGTCACATTTGAAAAATATGCAAAACAGCTCGGTTTGCTTGATTTCTGCTGCCAGCGTGACGTCAGATCCTATTAGCACGGGGTGCTCGATTTGTGCTAACAATCTGCCGTCAGATTGTGTTGTACAGATCTTGCTCTAATTCTATCGCCTATCTGACATTAGGTGCTGGCAGCACGGCGTGTTTGCGTGGTGCTGCCAGTCTGTCGCGTCGATCCTGCTTGTTTGTTACCGCCAATCTGACGCTAGGTTTTGTCAGCACGTGGTGCTCGATTTCTGCTGCCAGTCTACCGTCAGATTGTATGGCGCAGGTTGTGCTTGATTTCTACTGCCAATCTGACAACAGTACTATCAATACTATTTGCTCGATTTCTGCTGGAATTAAATGCCAACAGTTTCTGTCCTATTTCTGACAGCAGTTTGCTGACACCGCAGATATTGCAGAGTCTGTATGAAATCTGTTGCTTTTTTAGGAACAGGAATTGATAGCAGACTCTCCGAATGATCTGTTCGTTCATGTTTGGTTGATGGGGTAAACAGTACTCATCTCATATAAAGCTGTCATACACAACACAACCTGAAGAAATGTAGTATTTTTATTATACAGGTTAAATAAGTGTGAACTTTAATGGTATCAGCCCATTAAAGCTATCATCACTAGTGCAATCCAATCAAATTTGCTATTAAAAGAAAACAAGTTAACTATGTAGTCACAAAGTGGGTCGGTGCTTGCATACATTTAACATATAAGCATATATAAGAAATCTATACAGAGTCGAAAGTTTACCTTCTTTGTTTATATTAAGTAGCCTTGGTAAAATGTCATCACGTATTTTACTTAATTTAGGACGAGTAGATATCGATAACAATTTTTTGTTGTACATCGGATTCAAGCTTCCCACACAACACGAAATCGACTATGAGCCGACTTTAAGCTGATTGTAAAAGGCAAGAGTTGACTTTTAAGTCAATCTGTCAGTCGACTGTGAGTCGACTGACAGTAGACGAATGTCCCAAAAGTAGTTGACTGTCAGTCGACTTTTCAAGTTGACAATAAGTTGACTGTGAGTCGACTATTAGTCACTACAATTTATATAGTCGTGTAAAATACGTATTGATAAATCAATAATTTAAACGTAATAAATTATAGTTTCTAAAAAAATATTTCTTCCTTTTCGTTCAAAAGGATTAAATAAAGATTAAATTTGAATTAAACATTTATATACAAGATTTAATAACAATACAAATTATTATTTACATGTAAAAACATAAAATTTTATGTGGAACAGCGAACATATACACATCACGTTTGAAGAAAACGAGAGCGAAATTCGTCTCGAGGTTATACCAATTAATTCCCAAAAATTTTACTGAAGTGCGATTTAGAAAAACACTCGCGGTGGCGCCTAGATATAATGCTTGTGGCCGCACTCGACTCACGAGAAAATCCTCCGCGGCGTGGCCACCTAGTGGAAGCGCGCAAGCCGCAAAGGCGCAAAGACTGGCGTCGCGAAAAAACTTTGAGACCATAGACATAGTACAAAGTCTATGCTTGAGACTCAAAACCAAAGCAAATCGCTTGATTTTTGACAGCATCGTAATATGTTTTTACGTGTAAAATAACTATTAATAATTGAATGTCTTGGATTTTAACCATATTCGATATTTCTGAAATGATTTATAAATGTTTTTCATTTCATAAATAATATACGTTTTCAATAAACCTTTAATTAGCTATACCGAATGTGTATAAAATACGTTTATTATTCGTTTAAATATTGTTGCAATAAAAACATATAAATATAATTTACGTTTAAATTTTTATTAACATATTTAAAAAATATATCATACTTGGATATTAAATCCTATTTTTGATAGATTATTTAAAGGGACAACTTTTACAAATCATAAACGTATTTAAGAAACGTTTATTTAATTAGTATATAATTGTATGTAATAGTATTTTTATATGTGTTATAAACGTAAATACATTTCTGGCATTTTATAAACCATTTTTTAACTTATAAAATACGTTCCGTATTATATATACGTACTAAGAACGATTATTATAAACGTATATTGCACTAACGTATAAAAACCGTTTTACCTATATACATATCTGCTACATACCTATACCTGTTTTATACCATACTTGCATTTAATAAACGTATATAAAACGTTCCAGTTCTTATTGGGTTTATTGTGAATAGTCGACTAATAATCATTTATATATTAACTTTCTTTATTTATATATTTATATATTAAAAGTAGTGTGCTAGTGATTATTGTAAATAACCTGATTATGAAATCAATAATCATTTCATAAAAGAACTATTGAGGAATGATTATTGCAAATAATCTCATTATGAAATCAATAATCACTTATTCAAAAACTATTAGGAAATGATTAGTGTGAATAACCCAATTATTAGATGCTACATAATCACTATTAGAGAATGAATAATCACTATTGTAAGTCAATAGTGATTATTGGCTTTCCAATAGTTTATTTCCGTAAGGGACGCTAACGGGCTACGAGCGAATTAAAACTAAGATTTCTTTTTATGTTAATTGTCTTTTCGGCAAGATAAAATATCTATCATTTATATCTTTTCGCTTTGTCGAAAAGATATAAATAACTTAAAAGAGTATAAGATCTTTTGTCATAAAAAAACAGTTTTCGTCGACTTTGAGTCATATTTCAGTCGACTATTTATTAACCATCTGTCGACTTTCAAAAATCGACAAATAGTCAATTGCTATCGAGTTATAGTCGACTGTTGAAAATCGCTTTTAAGTCAACTGAGAAAAGTCGGTTACCAGTCGACTAACAGTCACGCGTGTTGTGTGGGTTCTTTCGTTTTCTGTATGACTCCATTTTCACTCTGTGATATAGCATGTTAACGGATAATTTATAAACCGTTGTATGCATGTATAATAGTACAAAAGCATATACTAACATTTATACTACCTTGTACTTACCAATTCAGAAAGTTCGAAATGCATGTATTTCACCTTATCGACTACTTCTCTATTTTTTCTTCCTTTTAATAAATATCCAATGATTCTACTACAATTATATACACTAAAATCACTGTAGATATGTGAGATACGTGCGTTTATCACGACGGCTATAATAGTTGAAATAAACCATTGAAATGAAACATTAGAGTATAGGCTTGTTCTTTTTAGCTGAACTGGCTGCACTAGTTCAGAGTTTATCTTTCTATTTTCAACGTGGAGGAAAGAAGAAACTGTTAAAAGAACACCTTATAATATGAGCGAGGATGCTTTCTAGCTATTAAACTTTAATTTTGTAATTTTTTTTCTGTTATTTACTGCCGTACCATAAAGGTTAGTTTATGCAGGTAATAACCGCTAACTTATGCCGGAACCGGTAAAAAATTGACCAATCATAATCGACTATTCTTTAATAAATCGATTATGATTGGTCAATTTCTTACAGGTTCCGGCATAAAGGTCTCTTTCACCAATCTCGGTTAAGGCTAGCCAAGAGGTTAGACCATTGGAATTGATCGATTGCATTACCCGTTGCGTGAAATTACTGATGCGATTGGTCAATTCCAATGGACCAACCGATAGGTTAGGTTGGTGAAGGAGGCCCTAAGTTAGCAGCTATGGGGACGGCGACATGACAAGCTCAGCGCAGAGGGCAGCACCGAAATTGGGGACATGTCATAACGTTTAATGAGTTGAGAGGTTTGGAGAATAGTGATTGTGCAGATTGATACAAAAATTAAGAATGGATTTTTCTAAAATAAAAATTGCAAAATTGAAGGAAGAATTGAGGAAGAGGGAAGCACCTTTGAGAGGAAGAAAAACTGAACTTGTAGAAAGGTAAGTATAAGGTTTTGTTTGTCAAGTTATTATTATTTTAATGAAAAGTGGTCAAAAAGAAACATTATCTCAATATAAAGATATATATTTACAGTTGTTACGTCCTGCGGAGTAACGATTCTTTCCTTCGCAACCAGCGGATATTCTAATTAACGGGCGAGCGACGGTGATCTCACCCCGATCCCAAGAATACGATGACTCTCACGGCAATAACCGGATGTCACGAATTAAGTAGTTATAAATTCATCAATTAAGGAGATCTGAGGTGACACCGTTGCTCGATACCGGAAACACCCAAGATAGTAAAATCAAGGAGCTGGAAGACGCACGTGTGCACCCCTTTGAGTTCTGATGCCCGAAACCCGCATAGCAAGAAATCAAAGAATTTTTTGACATTTAATGCTTCTGAGAGTTCAATTGTCGGTGTATTGAGGAGGAAATACACCGGATCGCCGCCCAAGTCAATCGACTTTGCCCCCCTACACTTCGGTCGCACCGGAAGAAGAGCGACTTCCCCCGTTCGCATTTTTCCCCCACTCCCCCGTAGATAATTTTCTTCGCGCCGACTACCCCGTAGATAGTTTTTATTGCGCCGACTCCCCCTTAGATAATTCTCCTCGCCCCGACTCCCCCGTAGAAAATCTTCTTCGCGCCGACTCCCCCGTAGATAATTTTCTTCACGCCGACTCCCCCGATTCTCAAATAACTTATAGAATCTTCCCGGACTCTCCCGTTTCGCTCTCTTCTCAGGGATCTCAGATCCCTGAAATTCACAATTTGGAGGAAAACCAACCTCCTGCGGATTTTCTAAACGTAGGGCCCCACGAGGAGAAGGAGCAACCTTGTTCCACCCCTCCGATGCGTGGATCGCATGATCTCGAGGACGAGGATCGTTCTCCTAGCCCCGCGCTTAGTATAGAGATCGTAGAGGAGCTACCTCCACCTCCCCCACGTTGTTATTTTGCTCCTGGTCCTCTTCAATCGCTAGAGTCAATTCTCTCAATGTTTCCGATCTCTTCTGTCCCACTCCCTCCTGGCGTGTTCTCTATCGGCCCCGAAGAATTTGACCTCGAAGCGGTCCGTGTTTTCCTTTCTCGGTCTCCCCCCGATGCACAGTCCCCGTGTAACTCCCCCATATATATCCAAAATATTATTTAATTCCCAAATTAATATTTTTAAATCACTTCCGTCCCAATACCGCCGTATTAAATGAAGTCCCAACATAGGCACACATACACACGTGCAAATACCCTCGTTACACTAGAATATTATAAATGTAAATATATATATATATATATATATATATATGTATATATAAATGTGTATAATCGTAATTGTTAATCTCGAGCTTTTTATCACGAGTCTGCAGATTTTTCGTTTTTTTTTTTTTATTATTACTAAATTGTGTTTCTTAACAGCTCTAATTTGTAATAAATTACTTTTACATAGAATTAATCTTTTTTTTCTTATATATATTTATCTTTCATATTTTCTTTTAATAAATCGATGATTGATTATAAGAAACTTGATTGATTTCTCAACCTGACTCATCATCCCTCGCTCTATTAAGCCAAGCACTAGGTCCGATCCCGAGGTAAAGCAATTAAATTTGCTGCCTCAAAACAGGACCACGGGACGTGAGACACCCCCGGGTGTTTGTCGTTGGCCCCCCCGCTGTGGTCCCACTGATCCATATACCCTGGGTTGTCGATGCGGCCTGTCGTGCCTTCTGTGCACATTCTCAAGTTGTTACGTCCTTCTTTCTCCCTCCACATCTTACCTATCCTTCTTCAACTCTGGACGTAACACAGTCTTCAACTAAGAACCTTAATAAACTGTTTGTAAGGCAGAAAAGTTTGAGGTTAGAATAATGTTACTGTGCAAACTGTCATTAATCTTTATTTCTACCCTCCAGCATATGTAAACAATAACAATTTTAATGTTGAAGTTAATTTAGATTCAGTCCTTCCCCAGTTTGATCTTCCTCCAGACGAACAATTTAAGGATATAAATGGTTCAACTTTACCAAAGATTACCAAGCTTTATATTAATCTTTATACAAGCAGGTAATTTGCATTTTGCAGTTGTATAAAGTATTAGGAGTATAAATAAGTTTCCGCCGTTTTTGATCAAAAATTGAGCATTTATTGTGAAAGAACGGTACCTAATGTTTTATTCGAAGTACTGTCCATCGCTAGCCACTACTTTATCCCATCTTTCTGGCAGCATACGGATACCGCGTCGAAAGAATGCTTCATCTTTTGAAGCTATCCACAAATCGACCCAATTTTTTGTATCTTCATATGATGTGAAGTGTTGCTCAGACAGGCCATGCGCCATCGATCGAAACAGGTAGTAATCAGAAAGAGCAATGTCTGGTGAATACGGGTGGAGTAAAACTTCCCAATTGAGTATTTCCAGGTAGGTTTTGACCGGCGCCGCAACATGTGGACGAGCATTATCATGCAGAAGAATAACTTTGTCGTGTTTGGAGTAGTAGTGGGCACGTTTTTCCTTGAGTACTCGGCTCAATCTCATCAATTGTGTTCGGTAGAGAGCCCCAGTAATGGTTTCATTCGGTTTGAGCAACTCATAATACACAACACCAAGCTGATCCCACCAAATACCCAACATGAGCTTTTTTCCATGAATGTTCGGCTTGGCTGTCGATGTTGAAGCATGGCCAAGTGGTCCCCATGATTTCTTCTTCTTTGGGTTATCGTAGTGGATCCATTTTTCATCACCAGTGACTATACGATGCAAAAAACCCTTTCGTTTATGCCTGGCAAGTAGCATTTCACATGTGAAAAATCGGTGTTTAACGTTTCTCGGCTTCAGTTCATATGGAACTCAGTTTCCTTGTTTTTGAATCATTCCCAATGATTTTAAGCGATGTGAAATTGCTGGTTGAGTCACTCTTAATGTAAGTGCAAGTGCTTCTTGCGTTTGGCACGAATCTTCATCTAATAATGTTTCCAATTCCGCGTCTTCGTATACTTTTGGCCTTCCGCTACGTTCTTTGTCTTCGACGTCAAATTCACCATTCTTAAACTTGTGAAACCACTCACGGCAACTTCTCTCATTTAAGGCAGCTTCACCATATGCTTCTACAAGCAATCGATGCGCCTCGGCTGCAGCTTTCTTCAAATTAAAGAAATAAATCAAAAACTCCCGCAAATAATGCTTATTCGGCTCAAAACTTGACATTTTTGCACGAAAAAAGATATATGATGCTGATACAAAATCGCTAATATTTTAAGGTTATGTTGTTGCCAGATGTTCAACCTTACGATATAACGTTTTACAACAGACAATTTCAACCATAACGTACTAGTGGCGCCATTTCTTGTGAAATGGCGGAAACTTATTTATACTCCTAATAAAAGTATGTCTACACTTGTTAATTACCCATATTTTTTTATTCTTAGGTTTGAGAAAAAAGATGATATTGGTGAGGCCATGTACAAGGATAAGTTTTTAGAATATGTCAGATGCTGCAAGAGGGATGACATTTTTTTTTTAAAGGACTGGTACATGCCTAGATGTACAAGAAAGTGACCTACAACGTGTATGTCAAGATTATAAATAAAGCTGTAATAGAAGCCAGTCATTGCGAATGTGCTGCAGGAGAAGGAGGCTCAGCTCACTCCAAACACGTTATTGTGCTGCTCCTTGGAATTGAACAAATGGTACATGAAGGTAATATAATATTGAGACAGGCATGTACTCAACAGTTACAAACTTTCCATAAACCAAAGAAGAAGTACCAAGGCACTCCATTGAAAGCTGCTTCCCTGCAAAGGAACCATTCTTTCAATCCTATTCAGTTTTATCCCAGACCTCCGAAATACAGGGGGAGATATAGCAAAGAATGACTTCTTAATTTGTGTGCATCATTCAATTTGAGCATGCCTTTTAAGCACCTTCTTGTTCCCGCAAATCCCTATGGCGTGGAATTGGATCATACATATTCACGAGTGAATCCTAAAAATAAACTACTTCAATCCATGCTCCTTCTTGATGTGGCAGATAAAAATGTGGTAAAAATAGAGATAGAAACTCGTGGTCAGTCTAATAATCCTCTATGGTTTATTCGTAGGAAAGTTCGTACGGCAGCTAGTCACTTTAAAGATTGCTGTATGGTTAATCAGAAGAGGCTGCGAGATCACTTGCTTTAAGACTGCTGAATCCAAAGAAAATAATAATAATAATAATAAGAGGAAGAGGGCCATAGCGAACAGCCGCCAGTGCGTCACCGCGACCTAGTGAGATCTATTGTGACATTGCCCTAACTTAAAGTTGCGTTAGGTCAAGGCTTTTGAAAAACCTCACGACCCGCCGGGGATCTAACTCCTTGATTTGGTCAGGGGTGATGAGTACCCCTCCCATAAATTCTTGCCTGAGATGGCCGATAGCCGGGCAGTCACACATGATGTGCTCAACCGTCTCGGCCGTCTCCATGAAGAAACGGCAGTCGTCATCCTCAATTTTGCCAATTGTGTTGAGGTGGTATTTGAGTTGACAGTGGCCAGAAAGAAGGCCTATCAGAGTGGTTAAGTCTCTCTTGTCCAAGGAAAGTACATCCCGTGTTCTTTGTAGCGAATAGGTAATAAACTTTTTGGCCTGGGCCAGTCCCCTAGTGTCGCTCCAATATGAGGATTTTAGTTCGTCCTCCAGATTGTTAAGTGTTTTTTGATGTGGCTGACATTGACCCCGCACCAGGGGCTCCGGTCCTATCGGGAGTGAGCGTGCCTCTTTCTTCGCGAGTTCATCTGCTTCGTCATTACCTTTAATGCCCTCATGCCCCGGAATCCACCAGAGTGTAACGTGGTTATCCTCGGCTAAGAGTTTGAGGTTAGTGATACATTCCCAGACCAGAGCAGAGTCACACGAGTAGGCTGTGAGAGCCTTGACCGCAGCTCGGTTGTCTGTTAGTATGTCAATTGTTGCGCCTTTCATATCTTTGTCTCGGTTGATCTTGGCGCAAGAGTTGATGGCAGATATTTCTGCCTGGAAGATGGAAGGCGTTACTCCCATGGAGATCGACGTGCGGCAGTTAGGACCGCTGATACCGGCTCCTGCTCCACCCTTTGCTGTTTTGACGCCGTCGATGTACCACTGTAGGGCACCCCTTTTGAAGGGGGGCCCTCCCAGTGCCCACGTCTCGTTGTCTGTATAGACAGCTTCGTAGTTGCGCACAAAGTTGAATTTCATCTTCATCGCGTCCATGGAGAGTTGAGCAATGTTGCATAAGCCGTCAGTTATAAGTATTCTCATATGTCCAGTCCGACTAGTTGGCATAGGTGTAAGGTGGTTCAGTAGACAAATTGCTGAGCTGGCAGCAACTTTACGAACTTGTAGGTGGAGAGGTAGAAGGTCCAGAATGGCCTCTAAAGCTGCAGTGGGGCAGGTTCTCATGGCCCCGGTGACACTGAGGCATGCAAGCCTCTGAATCTTTTGCAGCTGTAGTTGCGCCGTCCTCCACTCAGTTTTTGGCTACCATATCGCAGCTGCGTAGGTGACCATTGGTCTAACAATCGCCATATATGACCAGAGGATCATTTTTGGCCTAAGATCCCAGTTCCTGCCCAGGAGTCTGCGGCAGGTGTGGAGTGCTAGGGCAGCCTTGGACTGCACCTTTTTCAGGTGGGAGTTCCATGTCAGTTTCTGATCCAGGATGACTCCATTTGACTTCTGTTCTGAAGTCGACCACTGTGCCATCCAGAATGGGTGCTGTGGAGCTTTCTTCTTCTGGTAAAAGGCACGATGGTGGTTTTCTCGGGGTTGACGCGTAGTCCCTTTCTTCTATACTTCTGCTGCGTGATGTTCAGGGCTCTTTGCATACTGTGTGAAACGATGGCGTCCATCCGATCTCTGATGGTGATCACTATATCATCGGCATTGCACCTCGTATCCGTTTGCTGTTAGTGTGTTCGGGAGATCATCCACAACCACCGACCAAGAGAAGCGGTGACAATAACTCTCTTTGGGGGGCACCCCTTTGCCGTGGTGATGGTTGTGGTCTCCCCAGCCACAGTGGCTTTGACCCTTTGTTCACTTAACATGGCCCTGATCCAAGTCGTGACAGTAGGGTGGAAACCTTTTTCATTGGCCGCATTCTTAATGGAGTCATATGACGTGTTGTCGAAGGCTCCCTCTATGTTCATGAAGGCACACAAGGCTATCTCTTTAGCCTCATGGGTCCTCACTAGTCGATGCAAGGGAGTGGTGGTGGATTTTGCCTTTTGGTAAGCGTGCTGATTTTTGTGGAGAGGTGCATGTGACAGCACCTCATTTCTGAGATACTGGTCCAGCACCTTTTCCATGCCCTTTAGCATGAAGGAGGTGAGGCTAATCGGTCTGAACGAATTGGGTTGGGCACTGGAAGCCCGCACTTAGCCCGCCTACACTGCTCAGGGATATATCCCAGCATAAAGCTGTGTTTGTACAAATTAGTAATGTGCGGCAGCAGATAGAACAGGCCCTTTTGAAGTAGAGCCGGAAAGATCCCATCGCCGCCCGGAGATTTGTATGGTTTGAAGGATGAGATTGCCCATTTTACCCTGTTGGGCACAAAGATGTGATTGGTAAGTCTTTTGACTCTGCGGAGTTGGGGGTGACGGGGCAGCGAGGTCCCCTCCTCTCTTTTCGATTTGTCCTCGACAATATAAGAGCCAGGAAAATGAGTGCTTAGCAAAAGCCTTAACATCTCCCCAGCGTCATCTGTGTATTCGCCATTTGCCCTGCCGATTTGGTTGGAGTGGTCTTTCGCCATTACTCTTTGTAGGCGAGCCGCAACAGGGAAGTCGCAAATGTTTTCACAGAAGCTCCTCCATGATTTCCTCTTAGATCTCCTCAGTTCTTTGTTGTAATCGGTAAAGGTCTTCCTGTACCAATCCCAATCTTCTTGACATTTGGTCCTCTTGGTCCTATTAAAGAGCTTTCTGGCCGAGGAGCGCAACTCCTCCAGGCCTTGATTCCACCATGATGTTGTGGAAGAGGACCTTATGTCTTTAGTAGGGCAGCAACTTTCGTAGGCCCTATGAATGATGTTATGCAAGTCGGTTGAGGCACTATTCAGATCCTCTATGCCTGTTATGGCTACCTTGGAATCTTCTAATTTTCCCCTTAGGAGCTCCTGGTAGAGCGTCCAGTCCGTGAGCTTAGGGATTCTTATTAATTCCTCTACAGGGACCCTCACCCTCAGATCGAAGACTATATGCCTATGATCGGAGAGCGAAGCTTTCCGGGATACGTGCCAGTTGACAATCTTGGAGCCAAGCAGGGGAGTGGCCAGCAAGAGGTCAAGCACCTCCTGCCTGGCTCTTGTGACGAAAGTGAGTTCCTTTTCACTATTGACTATATCTAGATTGGTTTGGCACAGGTACTCAAATAGACACTCACCTCTATTGTTGATATCGGTGCTGCCCCAGACCTTGTGGTGTGCGTTTGCATCGCAGCCGAGGATGAGGCCTCTGTTCCTTTCTCGGCAGTATTGGATGAGGTTTCTGACTTTGGTGGTGGGTTCTCGGCTGCATGCCCTGGGAAGTAGGCCGAGGCTATTATCGCCTCTTGCCATCCTCCATCCGTGGGTAGCATCACCTATACTGCCATTAGGTCTCTGCAAGTAAACCGAGGTAATGGTAGGAATTTAACGTGTTTTTTGAGGAGGACTGCGGTCTTTGGCCTCTCAATTTCTTTCCTATAAACCAGCCTACCTGCATTGGTTGTTAGTCTGCGGACTAGGCCTCCATAAACATAGGGCTCTTGGATTAGAGCTATGTCTATTAGCTTGTCAAAAGTTCTGCACAGCACATCGGAGGCCGTCTTGTGCTGCAGGATTTTGAAGGCGTCGGTTTAGAGGCCCTGACCGGGCGCGGGAGGGATACGGGAAGGTGCTTTAGCACTTTTAGCCCCAGTAGTCCTTTTCCCAACGCCCCGGCTTCCGACGCCATCCTTAGCTGAGTCGGACTGCTTCGAGGCTGCTGCGGCTCTTCTCTTCTGATCCAATTTCCCAGCTACAATCGTGGGGGCGGTAGCAGCCTTCGGTTTTCCAAAAGTGGTCGGAGGGTTAGCCGGAGGCTTTGCAGCGCTCTTCGGTCTAACCCCTACCTGACCAAATTTGAAACTGGCTTTGTAGCCATTTTTCTTTAGGGTTTCATGGAAGGGGCCATCTATCGACATCGTGAAATGTACGGTAGATCCCTCTTGCGTCCTTCTCAGGAATCTTCAGTCAGTAGTGCTCAGGCTTTCATTCTGGCTCTTAATGAGCTTGAGGATCCTCTCGCTCTTGTCTTCCGCGTTGTCTTGGAAGAAGGCGTTGACGATAATGGCCTTGGGCAAGTCCTTTTTCTCTGGGCGGGTCCGTTTGGAACCTTTACCCTCCGGATTAATTTGCTGGACGGCTTGAATCCTGGCCTGATCCTCAGGGATCCCCTGCTTCAGAAGCCATCTTAGCCTCTTTCGCGCAGCCCCGCTGAGGCATTTATCGCAGCTTGAGTCGTTCGACTAACTGATGGAGCTGAGCGGTGTCCTCCACGCTGTTGCTGCCTTCTAGGATGGTTGTGGGGGCAGTTGCTGCCTCTTCTACCTCCATTTCAGTTGATGCATTCAGAGTGGCATCCCCTTCTTTGTTGTTGTACTCAGATTCCATTTTTGGTCCCACGAGAAGCTAGGGAAGGGATGGTCCGCCACGGCAGAGCCCCGCATGCCGCAGTAAGGGAGTTTTGAAACTGGAGGTCCCCTAGTCTCCAGAGTCCGCATGCTAGCGGCCGAGCACTCCCTCGGTTATGCAACCATGGGCACATGCTGTTCCACCACAGGTTTGAGGTTTTTTTTTAGAGAGGTAGTCTCCTCTAGGTCCGAGCGTTAAAGCTAAGACTCCCTCCCCACTGCCCGCGAGACGTGACCACAGACAGCAGTGACCGGTGTGGTCCTACAAGAGGAAATCACAACATCCGGCGTTGTAATCCCCGGTGCAGTACTCATTAGCCACGACACAACAGCTTGGAGCGGGGGATGGATTTTCGACCTTCTCTGGTCTAGATCCGTGGTTCTGCGAGACAGGGACACCTCGAGGTAGATTGGGGCTCATCACCCCGCACCACGATCTTCGGCAGAGAAAGGCTAGGAGCCTAAGGTTCTATATTGCGCAGCATCTGCCGCTGGTTAAGGTTAACCTTACCCCTAGATTCAAAGAAAATACACAATGCGGCAATGGATCATGGTATCATTAATGAAGAGGTTGCCATCAGGAAATATATTGAATATACTGGAATTAAATTTAAGGTAGAAGAGTTAGCGTTAATTGTGTCAAAGAAACGCCCATATTTAGCTGTTTCACCAGATAGATTGTCGGGACAAAATGATCTAATTGAAGTAAAATGCCCATACTCCTCACGTAATAGTGTGATAAATCCATTTACTGTGCCATATTTGTACTTTGATGAAAAAGGTTCTCTTTGTTTGAAATCTGACCATCAATATATGTATCAAATTCAAGGTCAGTTATCAGTTGCGGAAAAAAAAGTTTGTTACCTGGTAGTTTATACCTATTGTGATTTAAAGATAATATTAATTGAACAAAATCCTATTTTTATTAGTGAAATGTTATCTAAACTTGATTTGTTTTATAAGAAGTATTTTTTTCCAACTCTTTTAGATAAGTATTATTACAGACATTACTCAGAGTATATACTCAGGTTTTTACTTAAGCAACTAAATATCTTATATATTTTGCGGAAAGAAAAATGTTTAAAAACAATATTTTATTTTTAAGTTATAATCTACCGGCATCAAGCCATGTTTTACAGATTATGGTAGTTACTTTTAAAATTATAACTTTTTTACATAAAGTCAATCAAAAATGAATATGATACGACAGCTATGTAAAGAAGAAAATTGCAAGTTTAGTTTTGTTTTTAATACTGTATCTACAGAGAGAGATGCTATATATAATTATTTATTATTAAACCTGTAAAAGTATTATTTTATATTTTATTCTACGTTGTCTTTTGTTATGTTTCAAATGTTTTGTATTTTATATAGTTTCATAGAATGTATTGTGATGTAGCTATATTGTTTTATTGTAAAATGTATAGCAACAAGATTTTAATACAGGCCTTTTCAGTATTGGATTGTATGTTCATGTGTAACTATGCTACAAAAAAAAAACAGTTTGCATTGCATTTATTTTGTATTTTATTTAGTTTATACAGAAAATTCCTGTGCAACATACCCAAATCCTTTTTCAAATAGATATCCTTTTTCAAACCTTACGCATCTGCACTTACAATTTTTTCTCGAAAATTACAAAGAACAGCACACATAGAAAATTTCACTTTCTAAAGTTACATAGCAAACAGGAAGTTCAGTTTTCAAAATTTTGTATGTCTTTGTTAAGCCTATGAGTCTCTCTATGTGGACTCTTTTGCTGGCAAGTTTGCGATCTTTAAGAAGAGTCATACCTGATAACTGAGTCCTGCCCTTTAGAAAAGCTAGAATATTTATTGATACTTGTTTTGGCGCTAACAAATCTTGGACGGTAAATCCACGATCAGCCATTACAGAGTCACACTTCTTAATAAGATCACTTTTTTCAACTATTGCTTTATCACTCACTGATCCCGCATAAGCTGGCGAAATATAGGAAATAAGTCCACTAGGCGTTGTACCAACTAATACTTTCAATGTGGTTTTGTTCTTGTATGTGCTAAAGGTTGCTTGCTTAAATGTAGGATTTGTAGGAGCAGCGATAGGAAATTCTGTTCCATCTACTATAACCCTAGTTGACGGATACATCTGTTTAAATCCTGAGGGCATATAATACATTATGAGATCCTTGCTAGGCCATATGTCTATTTCAGACCACTGACAATACATAAAGTATATCCATGTAATAACAATATTCTGAATCGTCTTTTTGCTGACATTAAACGTGTAAGCTAAACCTAAATCAGGTATGGCTCTCCTCAACTTAATGAGAGTTATAAATAATTGATCCTCAAAACTAATATTTGATACCGTATTATAGCGATACTTTAGCTCATAAGCTGCTGGCCCTAAAATACCATATATAAAACTAATTTGAACTTCTTTAAAGATTCAAAACCAGTATAGTACAGCACACCGTCTGGCTTGTTATCAAATGTATCTATAGTAAAAATATTATTTAAGAAGGTTTGAGTGGCAGCGTTAGCAAAAGTTTTATTTTCAGAAAGTTTAGCTTTTGCTTTAAGACAGGATGCTCTTTCTTCGATGCTTTGATTGACACTTGCGTTACATAAGTTTGAGGTACTTCTCACTTCAATTTCACAACCGATAGAGATGTCAATTATGTAATGATTAGTGTTTTCATTAGATAGAGGGAGAACTGGTTCCACAAGCTTGTCACTTTCTTCAATATCAGCAACTAGACATAAATCGGAAATGGGGCTCCTAACCATCAGCCTGTTCTGATTTAGTTTGAGCTCTCTTTGCTTCTGTCGTCTGGAACGAACATCTTGAAGCGAAGTGTCCAATTTTTTTTTCCATGAAAATATGGATGCCACTGCATTTTTTTTCAAAATGTTTTTCACCGGTGTAACACCTGCGGAAAAAATATATTGTATATGACAGGTTATGTAGCACTGTTGCTACCGCCAACTCTGTATAATAAAGAAGCTAATCACACTAAAAAATAATAAACAAAAACATATGTTTCATTATATATCTATTAATTTTATTGTAAACTCGCCACTTTCTAAGCCGGTAGTAATATAATCTTCAAGTCTAAAGTGGTTTGTGCACAGTCGCGAATCTGTATTTGGACAAAAATTGTCGCGTTTTATAGCGGTGGTCCACCGTTTTTTCATTGCCTTGTCGCTCGGGAACCGATACCCTCCCTTATTTCTGCAACCGTATGCTGCACACATTCCCGACATGTTTAAAAAACGAAATATTCACACAGCTTTTCTCGTTAATGACAACTCGGTGTGTCTCCAATTTCGCTAGCGCCCCTAGCGGCTAAAAGTGGCACGCGCCGTCCCCATTGTCTACATAAACTAGAGTCCCTAGAAGTAGAGAGTCTGGACATCTGCCCCTAAAATGTCGGTAATGAATATGTCAGTGTATGTACGTGAGCTTTATGTGTGTGTATGTTTATCATTGTGTGCACTTGAACGTATTGTATACTGTTATCGCATTGGCTAAAGAGGATTAAACAGGGATCCGTATTGGTGCTGCCATTTTAGGTGCACAATCACGTGCATACAATCACATGGAACTCCGAAATGTCCAGACTCTCTACTTCTAGGGACTCTAATATAAACAACCTTTAACTGCGCTCTATAGTCAATTGTGTGCGAACGTATCGAAACGTGTAGAAAATTATTGATGCAATATATCAACCGTGATAGTAAGTTAGTTGTCTTTATCGGAATCTGAAATACGCATAGATGCATGTAGCCGAGCCATAAGCTGTCGAAATTCGCAGTTCTCTTCCAAATACTCGGATAGCTAGTAGATTATTGCTGAGTCAAATGTTATGTGTTTTTGTGTTGGACGAATTTGAATTCTTTGTACTTTTTTTTTGTTACGTTCCAAATACTTTTCCTACGTATTCGTCGAACATTACACAATACTGTTTGATACCATATTGTGTATATCTTATTGTGTAAATTTAAGTTTAAAATGTTTGCTTACGTGAAATTCGTGGGTTTCGGCACTAATTCATCCTGTATGAAGGTAGTTGACGTTAAAGACATTAAAGTGGAAAACGTGAAAATTGATCAAAATAAACATTGTAAAGTGAAATATCTAGTAACAGGAAAATATTTGAATGCACAAGTAATTCTTGTCAAAGGTATTAATATTCCAATAAACAATTGTACTATATTTGTAAGTCTAAGCAAATAAAGTCAAATTTTTGCATTTACATATCATTTTCAGAGTCGTTGGAAGAATTGTCTAAGATAATTCAATCCAAAAGACTTGTGGTGAAGCCCATTAAATATGTTGCGTCGCCATCAGACAGCTTCAGTTCATCAGCGGAAGAAACACCAGCAAAATCAAAAAACGTAAATTGTATTTTATGTCTCTGCAAGTGTACATGTTTCTATCAACTGATAAATAATTATTATTTGTAGAATGATAAGGTTGCTATTATTAATACAAATTTTTAAAAACGTGCGGAAAAAGCATGTTAAACAAGAAATGATGGAAGCGACATAACAAGCAAACATTGAAGTAGCATCGACACCTATTACGTCACCAGTATTTATTTAATTCAGTATAAAATCTGTAATGACAAACTAAGAGAGTTTGTCAATGCAATGTCTAATATTTGTACAGTACCATAATGTGTATGAAATATAATTAACAGGTAAAAGATTCAAGGAGAAAGCGAGATGATTTCAATAATTATATGTACTGACATGTCTCATTTATCTATTAATTTATATATACTTTTTTGTACTTTTAGATACAATATAGTGCCAATAATAAATTAAAGTGCCAATATAAAGCAAAATTATCAGCATATAAAAACCAAATTAATTATTTTAAAAATGGTTTGCAATCCATAAAAGATGACTTAAATGCAAAAGAGATAATGTGGGCGGAAGAGAAAACCGCATTGTCAAAAGAAATTCTTCAGAAAAAGAAAAAATTGAAAAACTCACAAACGAGCTATGTGAGATAAAAAACCTAAACAAAGAATTGTAAAAATCTGCAATTCAACATTTCAGCCAAATAAAAGGTTCTTATTCAACTTTCTTGCATTTAATGAAACATTATAAGTGATTAATATAAAGTTATAATGGAATTACGAGTTTTTGTAAGAAATGTTATTATGTAAACAAACAATTGTTTCCTTCAAAATTTATAACAAAATATACATTATAAAAATAAAATGTATATGCATATAAAGTATATACCATGGCTATTGGAGTATAACATTGTATGATTATTAGAATATACTCTTTTGTTGCAGTAACATTGCAGGAATTCAAAGATACCGGAACTGCAGACATGCTCAATAGGAAGAAAATAGTGGGATATATTGATACGGATACTGATAAGGTAAATTATTTATTGAAATATGCATGTATATTTTTATAATATACTTTCGCTATTGGTGTACTATAAATACGTTCTAGCATTTACAACAAATAACTAAAAACATTGTTTATCTGTGACAGATGTATTCCATTAAAATATAACAATTGTTGCTTTCAGTACTTGCAGTGAATATTGGAACGCATCCTGTGTAGTCATCAAGTAATTTTATGCACGCACGCACGCACGCACGCACGCACGCACGCACGCACGCACGCACGCACGCACTCACGCAGGCACGCATACACGAGGGCGGTTCGATTAGTACTTAGCCTCACCGCCTGATGGTGCCAGTATCGCAAGAGAGATTTACTATCGTGTAGTACATTCTCGTAGACGGCTACTGTCAAAATTTCAGCCGAATCGGACTCGCAGTTTTGTTTTGACCGCGTGTGGAAGCAGGCGTGTCCGCGGATTTTAGAAAAATGGAAAAAGAGCAATATCGGTCGGTGATTCGATTCTTGTTTTTGGAAGAGAAATCGCGCAGAGAAATCAAAGAGCGCTTGGATGCTGTGTACGGTGACTCTTCTCTTTCGATGGCGACCGTCAAAAATTGGTTTAATGAGTTTCAACGTGGTCGCACGTCGGTTTTTGATGAGCCACGCCCAGGTGGCCCAAAAATGGCTACCACGGAGGATAACGTGACAAAAATCTACGATCTCGGCAGAACGCCGCTTGTAGGTGCGCGAAATAGCTGAAACAGTAAGCATTTCAAAAGACCGCGTGGGTCATATCCTGCATGAAATTTTGGGCATGAGAAAGCTGTCGGCGTGATAGGTGCCGCGTTTGCTCACTCCGGACAACAAGCGCAACCGTGAGACCACTTCAGAGCAGTGTTTGACGCTGTTTAAGCGCAATCCAAAGGAGTTTCTGCGTCGTTTCCTGACCGTCGACGAAACATGGATCCACTGGTACACACCAGAGACTAAGGAACAATCGAAACAGTGGACTTCACGCGGCGAACGTGCTCCGAAGAAGGCGAAGACTGTCCTATCGGCCGGAAAGGTGATGGCCACCGTTTTCTGGGATTCACAAGGTGTGATCTACATCGACTACCTGGAGAAGGGCAAAACGGTCACATGGCTCTACTATGCCGAATTATTGGGCCGATTCGACGCCAAATTGCAGAAGAAACGGCCCCATTTGGCGAAGAAAAAAGTGCTCTTCCACCATGACAACGCACCGGCTCACACCTCCGCCGTCGCCATGGCCAAATTGGTCGAATTGCACTACGAACTGCTGCCCCATTCACCGTATTCTCCAGATTTGGCCCCGTGCGACTTTTTTTGTTTCCAAACTTGAAAAAGTCACTCGCCGGGCAGAAATTTGAGTCGAATGAAGAGGTCATCGCTGCCACGGAGGCCTACTTTGCAGACCTCGAGAAAACGTATTTTTCAGATGGAAGGATTAAAGAAGTTGGAGCATCGCTGGGTCAAGTGTATCGAGCTAAAAGGAGACTATGTTGAGAAATAAATCGCCACTTTTCCAAAATTTTCGTTTTTCTTTTGTAGGCTAAGTACTTATCGGACTGCCCTCGTACATACATACATATATACTTTTGAAATATATATATTGAATTTCTGAATTTATTTGCATACAATAATTACATTTTTTTTGTTTTCTAGATATATTTGGGGCATAACATATGGATATTGACAAAAAGTTATGCTTTAGTGATTGGTACTGCCACGACACCTAGCATTTTTGTAGCTGAAATGATGCTAGTTCTGTTTTCTCATAAAACATTACTGAACAGTACCTTGTCAGAAAAGCCAAGCAACAGGACAAAAACAAACGCTCAGAAATCGTACAAGAAACTAGATCCAGTAAAAGGCGATAAAATGTAATAATTACTTGGTTTAATTTTAGAATAATTATTCCTGTACAATTTTTTCAGCAGAACTTTTCTTTCACATTAAAAAAAGTTCCACTTTGTGCAATATTGATTAATATTTTGTAATTTAGAATTGTAAGAATATTTACACTTTCTTTCACGAACGACTTTATAGTATTTTACATTATTTAATGTTTTTTATTAGCGGTGCTTCGATCAATTCTGTTGGTCAAGTGTTTTCGTATCCTTTTAATTGTAATTAATTAATTATATAATGTACTTATTAATTGTATAATGTAATTAATTATATAATGTAATTTGCAGCAATATTCCGCCATTGGTTATTGACCGAAAAGAGGATGAGCGAAAGTGAAGCGGATGAAGAAATAGACAGAGCGAAAAATTACAGGAAAAGAAAATTTTCAAATATAAAAGGTAAACGTTTATAATGTTACGATGTTTATATGTATCTACTATGTATATTGCGAAATTGTACGAGTAATAGTGAAATATAAGCCCACATAAAACAAAAACCTCCAATGGACGTCTAATGGACGTCTGTCATGGAGATTCGGACCTTTCAGTGTACGTCCCATAGACGTCCAATGGACGGCCTGTAGGCATCCACAGTTCCGCATTGCGCATGTCCATTGGACGTCCATTAGACGTTAACAATGGATGTCCATTAGACGTTACATGGATCATTAATAAAGGGTTCATAGAGCCTTAGTGAATGACAAACCGACGTTACGTGGATTATTTAATAGAGGTTTTATGGAGTCTCAACAGACGTTACATGGATTATTAATGGACGTCTGCCGTGAAAATTCGGACTTTTTAGTGGACATCCAATTAATGGTAAAAAAATTTTTTTTAACAGATTTTATCATTTTTATAGCTTAATTTGTATTCACTGTTTCATATATAACATTTCAATTTACTTATTACAATTACGTATTATTTTATAAATTTTTGAAACGCATCGACGCCGGCGGGATTCGAACCTAAGATCCTCGGAACGATAACTTAGTATCTTAACACTGAGCTAAACGTACACTTGTGAGATTGTTAATAAAAAGATATATTTGAAGTAAAGCTTATTTGAGCAAGAAAAAACTGGCGCCTTGAGTATTGCGCGAATACTCTTACTAACCCTTTATTTATTTAGCCTGAGATATTTTTAACATAAATTATATAAATAATTAAAACCTGTTTCTGCCCATGGCCAAATCAGTCAAAAAACAATAATTAGAAATAGTATCGGAGCATAAAAAAACATTAATGACGTAAAGAGCCCGTTGCCAAAGTTAATTTTGCAATTAATTGTTATAAACAAATTGTTAAAAATAACTGTAGAGGAAAATTGATTGCGCCAATCGATTCACCGGGAAAAATTACTAAAGAAACGTATGACGCTTTTTTAATTGTCATAGTTGTTATAATTGTTATAAACAAATTAGTTGCATAATTGTTTTGATAAAGAGGTAAGGACCAAATTCCGTAAAGAGAGCGTATGATGTACGTAATGTAACATTTTATCCTTGTTTAACTTTCGGTGATCAACAAGGATTACGTCATGCGCATAATATACGCTTTACGGAATCTATGTGACTTCTATGATGGAAATAAAATCTCATAAAGTTATAGAGATTTTATAGATTTCTAATAAACGTCCATCTGACTTTCATGATGAAAATAAAATCCCACGGAGCTATAAAGGTTTCATGATCTTTTAATGGATTGGCCTTCCATAACGGAAATAAAATCCCCTGGAGATATAAAAGTTTAATGGAGGTCCGTCTTACTTTTATGATGAAAGTAAAATCCCATGGAGCTATGGAGATTAAATGGATGTCTAAAGGAGATCTATCTGACTTCCATGATAGAAGTAAAATTCCATGAAACTATGGAGGTTTAATGGACTTCTAATGGACGTCCATCTGACTTCCAAAATGGAAATAAAATCCCATGGAGCTATGGATGTTTCATGGACTTCTAATGGATGTCCATCTGACTTCCACCATGAAGATAAACCTCCCATGGCACTATGGAAGGGTGATGGACATCCACTGGAGGTTAATTTCTATCTGGGAGTGTACTAAATTAATAATATTTTTAGAGCCGAGGCAATTGAAAAAAAAATTAAGTTAATCAAACGTGAATAAACTGAAAAAACAATTACAAGAGGTAAACTCCATAATAGAAAATGATGCAGATTTATTATATGACGATTTGAGCACAAACTCCACAGCTAAACATACTTGTAAATTTGTTACAATGTATAGAGTTGGGTACTAACTAGTTAAAAAATTAAAATTTAAATGTTAATAAATTGTAACGGTACGCGGTTTCGGTGAGTGACGGTGCGGGAATTCCGGGATCGGTCCGGATAAGGATCGTCGGTTGATCAGGTGTCCGTAATGATCATACCCACACAGCACAGAAAATTCCAGCTACGTTGCAATGTTGCAGATTGCAATGCAATACGGAGACATTGCAGAAACATAAATTAACAATATGCCTGCAACATCGCATGGCATATGCCAGTAATATTCCGGAAATATTGCAATATCATCATTTTTTAATAAAGTAGTGGCAATAAAGAGCCAAAGCAGAATATTCGCGTATAATAATATATTAATTTAACTCATCCATAATTATTCATCCGCATTTAGCAAACTAAGTTCGGGCGACGTTACTAAATTTTCCGCTGAATCTCTACATTCCCTAAGAATACAACCGTCCATGTATCGACTGTAAGTCAACTCATCCAAGTCAGGCTTTCAAAGTTGACTGCAAATCGACTTTGCATAGACGTCTGCAGACATCCTTCAAATGTTGACTCTAAGACGTCTAGAAAAAGGTCCAGTGGTGCTGTGTGCATCATAGTATTGTTAAGAAACATAAATATTTATATCAATAAATGAAATAGGTCCATATATGAAGAAACCTCGATCTACAGCCCAATAAACAAACAATATTTATTAATTGTTTTTTTAATAAAAATTTTTTTATATTTATTTTAATTATTGTATTATATTGATATATTATATATTTTCTAATTGCATTTTATTTAAACAAATAACAGAAAAGTTATTCCAGATGCTATTCTGCATTTGCAAAATTAGTAAAAAAACTATAATTTTATATTTGTTTATATAAATGTTGTGCTTTAATTACACATATTTCATTTTTTCGATAACGTATATTGACCTGAACTACCAGTTATATATACATATCAGCATAAAGTGTTCACAGGTCATCATGAGGAATCAGTTCGCAGCGATCACGGAGGTCAAGCAACGTTCACCAGAGTCACGACTTGGATGGGTGACCGCTTGGAAATTTCCGAAAAAATATTCCCGAGATTTTTTTTTGCGAAAAATGTTTTTAAAATGTTACACAAATATTGTTTTGTTTATTAGAATTATGTGATGTAATAATATTTATGTAAATATTTTGGAAAAATGGGAGTTCAATGCAATATTTCAAAAAGCGGACATTTTAATGTTGCTGCAATCTTCCAGCAATGTTGCAGAAATGTTTCGAAATCAAAATGCAATATTACAATGTTTCAATGAAATCATTCTGCAATGTTCCTGCAATCTCTCTGTGCTGTATGGGTACCCAGAGATTAGAGTAAAAAAAAAAGAAGATAATTTATTCAGAAAATAAATGGTAGTCGTTGACAAGATAATAAGCATGATATAAGAGAGTTCGGTATGTTAACAGAAAAAGAGAGAGCGGTTCGCAGGTATCCAAACAATGATTACTTATCCGATCGCAAGCGAAGCGATGTGCAACGGAGTTACTTAGAGATAACGCGCAAATGGAAACTTAAGACGCGTGCACAATCGGCAGTAATACTTTGCATATAAAATCAAATAAAAGAACTTACTCAAATGCTTAGGCTAGAATAATTCGCGGTGAAATACTAATTGGTAGATTATGCGGGTTGCTCGCTCGTACGGTCGGGGAGTCGCGGGGCCTGACGGGATTGGCTAGCGCGGTCGTGTGAGCGCGTGCGTGGGACACCGCGAGTGCGGGCTGTTGCCACTTTCGCCTCCGCGATTTGCCCGAGCGCCCCGTGCAAATGGGCGCTTGATCAACAGGACGCGGATGCCCTGCCGATGTCTAGGTTACAAAATTCGACTCGGTGTCCGCGTGGCGATTAAGGTACTCGATAGTGATTGGTCGAGAATGTTCGGCCGATGATAGTGACGAGAATGCTCGTCGAGGATCTCGGACGTGATTGGTCGAGAATGCTCGGCCGGTAATAATGACGAGAATGTTCGTCGAGGATATCGGAGTCGACTGGTCGAGAATACTCAGCCGAAAATAACGACGGGAATGTCTGTCGAGGAACTGGAGATCGACGAGTACGCTTGTCTTGGGAGCGATGCTCGGTCGCCTGGACAGGTCGGAGAGTTGGACGGATCTGATTTCTGCGTTTCCACTGCCGGTTTATATACCGGTTTATATACGAACGCATTCGGAAGCTCAGTGGCAATGCTATAAACATTTAAGAAACACTGTTACCGCTGCTATCAGAAGGGAGAAGCAGGCGTTTCTGTCCCTTGGTCTTAAGCAGGACTCTCCTCGTCAGTTCTGGCGTAATCTTTCCTCCATTGGAGGTCACAAGTCATCGTCAGCTAACATTCCTTCTCATCTTCTTAATCCCACAATACTCAATGACTACTTTATCTTTTCTCTTCCTACTAATACGTGCTCTTCTTCTATCCTTGATCATTTTCTCTCCTCCGAGCCTGCGGTAGACGTCTCCTTCTATTTTCGTTCTATCTTTATGTCAGATCCGTACGGAGTGCTAAAAAAGGTTAGGCTCACCTCAGCTGGTCTTTTTGATCTCTCCGGGGTTATTCTCTTTCACTCCATACCACACTGTCTTCAACCTCTTCTTCATATTCTGAACTTCTGTCTCTCCGAAAATGTGTTTCCTTCATCCTGGAAGCTATCTACTGTCTTTTCTCTTCCCAAATCTTGTGATCCAGATTCCTTGTCTTCTCTCCGTCCTATTTCTTTTCCTCTCTTCCTTTCTAAACTTCTCGAATTTATTTGTTTCCAACAATTAAACTCTTTCTTAGTAAGAACAGACGTTATTCCCAAATTTCAGTCCTTGATTTTACCATCTGCACAGTACAGCTACTGCCTTACTACACCTATCTGACACAGTCTTTTCTAACCTTGATAAAAGTTTACTGTCATCTCTAATTACGCTTGATTTCTCGAAAGCCTTTGACACCATAAATCACGAACTACTCCTCGCAAAGCTGCATCATTACGGGTTATCTAATTCTGCTCTCTCCTTCTTTCGTTCCTACTTAATTAATCGTTTTCAACGTGTAATAACCTACAATCCGTTACCCACCTTCTCCTCCTTTCGAAAGGTTCAGTCCGGCGTCCCACAGGGTTCCATTCTTGGTCCACTCCTCTTTAGTATTTTTGTAGCTGACGCTACACTGCTACCACTCTCGTCTCACATGTACTTATATGCCGATGATGTGTTGCTCGTCAACTCGTTTCATAGTACTGACTCGCTTGGCATACAGTCCCTCCTAAACGCTGATCTCCAGATAATTTCTGACTGGTCGCAGGCAAATGGTCTTTACTTAAATCCTTCTAAATCCTTTCTCATGGTCGTCGGCTCTTCTCAATTTTTATCCCGCACTCCTCCCCTCACCGTTCACTTAAATTCGACTCCCGTTACCTTTCCTCTCTCTATTAAAATCCTGGGCCTGCACGTGGATCCTCTATGTCTTTTGAAACCCATGTAAAGATCAAGTGCAGAGCTGCGTATCTTCGTCTTTGTCAACTATATCCTCTACGAAATGTCTTGTCTATTTCGCAGAAACTCCTCGTCTCCCAACTTCTTGTTCTGTCTCTATTCGATCACGTAGATGTTGTGTACATTAACCAAAAACCTCTTACGTAGAATCCAACTTATACAAAACTCCTGTTTGCGTTTTGCGCATGGCTCCAGGAAATTCGATCACATTACGCCTCTTTTTGCAGCCTCCGGATGGTTAAATACCTACCAGAAATACGTGCTTCACTTGTGCTGCCTCGTTTTTAATGTACTACATAACAACACTCCTCAATATCTTCGTGAGCGGTTACATTTTTGCAGTGAATTTCATTCTGGCTCGTCCTCTAGTACAAGATTTCAATCCCTCCTGTCCTACCCTGTTCACAGATCGTCCAGGTTCCAATCTGCGTTTTCATATGTTGCTGTCAAGCACTACAATTCGCTGCCACCACATACATTCTTCCTCTTCTCTCCAAGCATTTAAAACTGCCGCTTCTAAGCATATCTTACTGCACTATTAGCAAGCCACTATTCTGTATAGCATTATTAATATTTCTGCATTCTTTGATTTGCATTTTGTACTTTTATTACTTTGTATATCGCTACTATTATTATTTTTGCGTTCTTCGACTTGTGCCTCGTACCAACATTACATTACTTTATATTTTTCGTTGTAACGATTATTTCTCGCGTCTAGGCTTATCTCGTGTGCCACTATCACTATTCTGCATGCCTTTAATATCGCTTCAGCGCTTAAATTGAACTTTATACGGTTACTTGCTTGCTTTCTATTTAGCTACTATTTTGTACACCATTACTACTATTACTTTTGTGCTCTTCGTTTGCGCTTTATACTCTTATACTCATCTTATATTACATTACATTTCTTGAATTGCGTTTCATACTTGTACAGTACTCTTAATGTCATTAGTATCTTAAAAGCTCAGGTTTCTATACAGCAGTCTTGCTAATACCTCGCCTTTTGATGTGCCTGTAATTTTTTCCAAATTTGCCATGCCTCTGCTATTGTACTTACTTGCACTTCAATAAAGATAATAATAATAATAAATCCAAACGCACGGTTGGGCGAGCCAATCCGCGCGCTCGATCTGTTAAGCCGGAGTGGGAGCGTTGTGAAACGCCACGGTCGGCGCGCGTGTCGCCGCGTGGTTAAAGTCACTAGCATGGAGTAGGAGAATAGGAGACCGAACTCGATAGCGCGCGCGAAGCAAAAGTGTTCCTGATTTATGTACCTTATTGGAAGAAAGTACGCTAAACGGAATAACTTCTTAGCGATGGTCGCCATCTTTAAAAGTTTCTCACACATGCAAAATGTGATGAATTTACGATCATGCATACATTGCATACACGAGATCATATACGAGATGCCAGTTGTTATTCCGATTTTGAAAGAAAATGTTGGAAAATATCATTTTTATTGCAACATTTTTAACAAAGTAATATTAATTGAAAACTAATCGTAAATTGTGTACATCGTGTTACAAGCTGAGTCCAATAATCGGAAATGGAAAATAGAAGTTGCGTCAAACAAGCGACAGAGAGGTTATATTATGAAAAAGTACATAGTAATTATGAAATAGTACATTTGATTAGTAATTAATACGAAAACTTAAATTTTAGGAATATAATAGAAAGAAATTTCACGGAAATATATCATGCATCAGATGAAATTAAATTTAAATATTTGCAACAGAACTTGAATTTAGTGGAGCTGCCTTCTTCGGATTGGGGATTTTTGACTGGAAACGACAAATTCTTTGGTTTTACGAAAATTGAAAGTGATTTTAGCATAAGAAAAAGAATTGCTGTCTTTTCAAATTTACATATTAATATTTATATCGATGATGAGATTATGCTCTTTTCAAGATATATTAAAGTATCGAGTATTAATAATTTAAATGAAATTTTGAAAACATTAGATACTGTTTAATTTATACTTTTTTTAACTGTGTATATATTTATGGTATATATATATATATATATTTATACTCCTTGTAATTGTATATACCGGGTGTCCCAGACCACCCGTCCCACCCGATTTTTTCGTAAACGTGACATTTTAAAGAAAAATGTTTCAGACAAAAGTTGTAGGGTTTTAAAAGATCTATTTACTGATTTTATCAGTTTGACCTTGGATGGCGTCGCCAAGGTCAGATCAAAATAACATTAACTTTTTTAAATAGGACACCTCATTTTTGGTTCCAGAATCTAATAGATGGTGTCAAGACCTTTCCAAAACACTATAAGAAAGTTTATTTTTTTTCAGTACTTTCCGAGTTGTGAGGCTTGAAAGTTACGGTGTACTGTTACCTTCAAGCGTCATAACTCGGAAAGTCCTTAACCAAAATAAACTTATTTATAGTGTTTTGGAAAGCTCTCGAAATCGACTACAAGAAAATGCAATGAAAAATATAAGCAGAGGACACCGACTTCGCCCATGGTATCACGTCGAATAATGCTTTCTCTCTCGACCCAGCGTCGAGCGAGGAGGATGCACTATCGTAAAGCCCCCCACCACTTTCCGCCCGCACCCCGATCGTCGCCGCGCAGCCTAGACACACGTACGAGCGCGGCTCCGCGTGTGTGCGGCAGCCGAGCGCTAGCGTCGAGAGACACCATTTCTGCCGGTGCGTGTACCTATAGTCCTACGCGTAGAGTTTTGAAGATACCTAATTACCGAGATCTCTAACATTCGGTACAGCTCTATAATGCCGTTTATTCTTGATTTATTAATATTAATCTTCATTTAATGTTGATTATTGTAGCAATAAAGTAATTTTCACGAAAAAGCACCCTTACATACCACTCCTAAAAGTCATTGCTTAGAATTCATAATATTACGCAACTCGTCACCAATTCACGTTTTCTAATAAGCAACCCGGTCGTAAGCGTAATTTGTAGTTATGCCTTACCCGAACGAAGAAGCTGCGTTAATGATGTCAGTTTTGGGTAGAGCTGGAAGTTTTCGAGCAGCTGAAATAATGTGGCGAAATGAATATCCCGATCATACACCACATTCGCGCAAAGTTTTCAGTCGCTTACAACGTCGAATAATTGTAAAAGGTATTGTTCAGCCGGATCATAATAAGGGAAGGCAAATTCATCGATCAGTTCGTTCAGTAAGAGCACCTGATGTAATTGCATCTGCCTTTGTAACCCCGAATGATTCTTTAAAGCGACGAGCAAGAGATAGTGGAATAAGTCGAAGCACGATCAGTCGAATTTTTCGTGAAAATTCATTCCATCCATATTGAATGTCACTTCACCAGGCCATGACATTGAACGATCATAGACAAAGACTGATATTCTGTAATTGGATTACTCAACAATTACCTAATTTCCATAGAAGTATTTTATTTTCTGATGAGTGCACCTTTAAAAGTGACGGCGAAATAAACACACATAATTTTCGTTATTGGGCACAAGAGAATCCACATTGGTATCGAGAAATGGATCATCAACGTATCTGGAAAGTCAATGTTTGGTGCGGAATTGTTGATACGCATATCGTGGGACCATTTTTCTTTCAAGAGAATTTAAACCGTTTTTTATACGCCGATTTACTCGAAAACGAACTTCCACGTTTACTTGAAGATATTCCACTCCAATTACGTCTAAATATGTGGTTTCAACAGGATGGATGTCCCGCCCACACGTCTGTCATTGCTCGTCATCAACTGAACCGCATATTTCGCGGCCGATGGATAGGTAAACATGGTCCACATAATTGGCCACCACGATCACCGGACCTTACAATTTTAGATTATTATTTGTGGGGACGAATAAAAGACCTTGTATACCGCGAACGACCTACGACTGCAGAAGATATGAAAAACAGAATTCGACAAGTCATTCAGTCTCTAGATACTGACGAAATTCGTCGGGCGACGGATGATTTCCAAAGTAGGGTAACAGCCTGTATAAATGCACGTGGTGGACATTTTGAACATCGAGACTGAACAACATGCGTATGCACAAAGGTGACGGCAAGGGGAACCACCTTATGAAAGCACCCCGACAAAGGTGACGGCAAGGGGAACCACCTTATGAAAGCACCCCGACAAAGGTGACGGCGAGGGGAACCACCTTAAAAAAGCAGCCCGACAAAGGTGACGGCAAGGGGAACCACCTTATGAAAGCACCCCGACAAAGGTGACGGCAAGGGGAACCACCTTATGAAAGCACCCCGACAAAGGTGACGGTGAGGGGAACCACCTTAAAAAAGCACCCCGACAAAGGTGACGGCAAGGGGAACCACCTTATGAAAGCACCCCGACAAAGGTGACGGCAAGGGGAACCACCTTATGAAAGCACCCCGACAAAGGTGACGGCGAGGGGAACCACCTTAAAAAAGCACCCCGATAAGGTGTAAGTACGATCTTGTTACCTACACGTGGTACACCTTAGGTAACGCTAATACCTACAGGCGGCACCGATTATTTCGTTTTTACATTTTAAAAATGTTACTTTGACTTATACCTTTATGCCCAAGATCGATCTCAAGGTCGAATTCAAGATCATCATCAGGTTGATCCCTCGAAATCATGCAAATTTTGTCTGAGCCATTTTTTTGTACAAGCACATCCCTACGTTTTAAAAGGGTGGGACGGGTGGTCTGAAACAGGTATATTTTTCATTGCATTTTCTTGTAGTCGATTTCGAGAGCTTTCCAAAACACTATAAATAAGTTTATTTTGGTTAAGGACTTTCCGAGTTATGACGCTTGAAGGTAACAGTACACCGTAACTTTCAAGCCTCACAACTCGGAAAGTACTCAACAAAAATAAACTTTCTTATAGTGTTTTGGAAAGGTCTTGACACCAGCTATTAGATTCTGGAACCAAAAATGAGGTGTCCTATTTAAAAAAGTTAATGTTATTTTGATCTGACCTTAGCGACGCCATCCAAGGTCAAACTGATAAAATCAGTAAATAGATCTTTTAAAACCCTACAACTTTTGTCTGAAACATTTTTCTTTAAAATGTCGCGTTTACGAAAAAATCGGGTGGGACGGGTGGTCTGGGACACCCGGTATATTTTAAGGATGAAATAAGTGTGCATCCAAGGAAATTAAGGAAATTAAGGATTTTACATCGATAATTAAATTTGACAAGTGAAATGGAATCGATCAAGCCATTAAAGAAAATCAATAATCAATTTCGATTTTTGAAGACTATTTGTTTATTTACTCTGATATCAAATAGTTTAATATAAGGTCTGAGATTTATATTTCAATTTGTATCGAAGTAACTTTAAGTCTTTATAATTACTTAATGCTGTATGATAAAAGTTTATTTGATATATCTATTCAACCTTTTTTAAATGATTGTACATTTTCATTATAAGAGAATATAAACTTAGTGGTTCATTAAATATCCGTTTCTATGTTCATTTCCTTTTTATTTATCGCCATCATATAGGGTGATTCAGAACGACCCATGTGTCTCTGTAAAGATGTGTTCTTGAATAAGTTCTGAGACGATTTTTCCTGTATGAAAATTTTGTCCGACACTTACTTTTTGAATAATAAGAGGATAAAGTTAGCGAATCACGGGCCGTGTACACATGGTAGACAAAGGCGGCGCAACTCACCGTCCGACGGGTAAGCGCTCGCTTGCTATGTTCGGTTCTCGGTGTTCAGTGGACGGAACGGAGGCGCGCGGACGGTGGAGGGGCGTATCGTTACAAAATTAAATTTAATTTTAAATATTAAAGTTAAAAAGTTAATAACTTTTAACATAATCAATTTTAAATAATTTAATCTTTAATTTCAACTAGTGATTTTTTAAATATATAAATTTTTTTTATTATTAACTTATTTCTAAGTTAAAAATTTATCTACATGAAAAAAAAACATTTGCATATAAGAAAACAATATTTCTTTGTTATTTCATAAAAACTTAATTTACAAATAAAATATTAAATATGTATGATAATCTATATTATAAATGTTTTGAGTAATCTAACTTTAAAAACTTGTGAATTTTTTATTTTACATAAATAATACTTTTTGGGTAATAAAATTAACTTTAAATTTAGCTTAAGTTAATTTACTCTTAACGTAATTTCTAACTAACTTTTTGTTCATGTAACTTTGAATATAACTAAATTAATTTTATAAACTTTAATTTATTTAAAAAATATATTAGTTACTCAACCTTGCATTGTGCTATACATGGAAATATTGAAGGCTTTTGCGCCCATACAATAAGCCGCTATTGATTAATTTAATATGTACTCAGCATTAACAAATAACGAGTGGCATTATATTAAGACAAATATGTATATTAAATTGTTTGTATTTTCAGATCCTTTGCAAAAATCTATTGAGATTACCGAATTAATGAGTGAAAAAGACAATAATAATAATAATGCATTTTTATCAAGGGATATCGCCAATTGCGTATCAAAAAAACTCGACAACCTTGGTGAGAGTAACGGCAAAAATGTCTGTAATGACAATGAGAATGGCAGCGAAAATGTTGATGAACATGATGGCGAAAATAACGGCGAAAATGATGAGAATAATGACGATGAGAATAACGGCGAGAATAACTGTAATAATGATGAAGAAAATTATGAATATACGGAAGAAATTTTGTTCATGGAGCTTTCTGATGTTTAAATAATAAAAAGACCAAAACTCTATTAACTTTAATTTATTGTTAACATTTCTTTAAATACTTAATACAAATAATAATAACTATAACTGAAATTTAAAAAAATGCTACAAAGAATATTGCTATACATTATTTTATAATACTTAAAATTACAATAATAATTTTAATTGTATTTTTCGCAACTATTAATATTGTTAATAGTATTTGTAATATTATTTCAGAAAAAGATTTTTATATAATTTATATATCACTAAAGGTCAAATCTTTTGAATCCGTTTTTACGGATTCATATGTCCTACTCTAAATCCACATCTATCCACTCGAATTAATAGTTTTCTATAACTACAAGCATAGAGAACGAATTCATATTTTCATTTCTGAATCCACTTGAATTCACTATTATATATTTAACTAGAGATATAGGAAACGGATTAAATGTGTTCAGTTTCTATAAAATTCAATACTTTTTTGCGGATTCAGAAACATGATTCATATGGATTTACCCAATTCAATCAGTTCTCGTTTGCTGGGTTATATTTTTTTTGAAAAAGTGTGAAAAAATATTAGAAAATCTTAAAATTTTTTTATATTTTTTTATGGGATTGTTTTCTGATCTTATTGTGATATTATGAAGCTGTGTATTTTATGTTTTAGTGAAAAATGTGAAAAAATTTGTGAAAATTTTCACACAAGTTCATACAATTACTCATAAATTGTTGGCATGACACATTATGAGAACTTTTATAGAAAATTATGATAGAAGTTTTTCCAGGGAAAACTGTACATACTCCGTTATATTTTGCATTTATTACTCAGACTATTACTTTCATTTATTAATCTGGTTACTAAATAAACGTAGTACGTAAAACGTAAATTAAAATACTAAATACATTATATATCTACATAATTTATATTGCAACTTTTCAGTACTTGTATTTCTCTGAATTTAAATATTATTATTTCTAAAGTACTTTAAGTTTAAAGAATTTCAGAAATTTATAAGTAATTATGTGAACTTGTGTGAAAATTTTCTCAAAATTTTCTCTTTTTCATTAAAACATAAAATATAAAGCTTCATAATATCATAATAAGATCAGAAAACAATCCCAAAATATAAAAAATTTTAAGATTTTCTAATATTTTTTCTTACTTTTCTAAAAAAAAGACATAACATAAAAAATCACATAATTTCTCAAAATATTCGCCTGTAAAGTTATGTGAAATTCTTCAGATTTTCTAACATATTCTTCCAACATGAAATAAAAAATACCATAACGTCTCGGAACAAATCCATAAGTATGAAAATTCTTCATATTTTTCTCGAAAACATCCCTGATAAAAGTTTTTCTCGTAATCTTTATACGAATTGGAACATTTTGGAAATAATCAGAATTACTTGGAAAGTGTACATCTCCTCTTTGAACTTTTCATACGTGTGAATTCTGAAATGTTTTGAGATTTCTCATCCTACAATTTTTATAAAATACTGTTAACTATTTTAATTTTTATAACATTTTATCTGAAATTATACAAGAAAGAATAATAGAAATCTTAGGATACTTCATAGTTAACACATTTAAAAATTTTAAGAAAGGATGTAGACGTTCTAAGTATTTATGAAAAGTATTCCAATTCTTATGAAAAAGTCTGAAAAAACTATAAAATTATACAGACATTTTGAAAAATTATATAAAAGTAATCTGAGACAAATTTTTTAGCAGGGGCCAATACCCATACAGCGCAGAGAGATTGCACAAACATTGCAAAATGATTTCATTGAAACATTGTAATATTGCATTTTGATTGCAAAACATTGCTGCAACATTGCTGGAAAATTGCAGCAATATTAAGATGTCCGTTTTTTGAAATATTGCGTTGAAACATCCCATTTTTCCAAAATATTCACATATATATTATTACACCACATAATTCCAATGAACAAAACAATATTTGTGTAACATTTTAAAAAAACATTTTTTGCAAAAAAAAAAATCTCGGGAATCTTTTTCAGAAATTTCCAAGCGGTCATCCATCTAAGTTTTTACTTTGATGAACGTTGCTTGACTTCCGTGATCGCAGCGAATTGATCCCTCATGATGACCTGTGAACACTTTATGCTAATATGTGTATATAACTGGTAGATTAGATCAATATACGTTATCGAAAAAATGAAATATGTATAATTAAAGCACAGTATTTATATAAACAAATATAAAATTATAATTTTTTTTCACTAATTTTGCAAATGCAGAATAGCATTTGGAATAACTTTTCTGTTATTAGTTTAAATAAAAATGTAATTAGAAAATATATATCAATATAATACAATAATTAAATTAAATATAAAAAAATTTTTATTAAAAAAATAATTTAAAAATATTGTTTGTTCATTGGGCTGTAGATCGAGGTTTTTTCATATATGGACCTATTTTGTCTATTAATATAAATATTTATGTTTCTTAACAATACTATGATGCACACAGCACCACGGGACCGCATGCCTTTTTCTAGACGTTTTAGAGTCAACATTTGAAGGATGTCTGCAGAGTCTATGCAAAGTCGATTTTGAAAACCTGACTTGGATGAGTCGACTTACAATCGATATATGGACGGTTGTACTGTTAGGGAATGTAAAGATTCAGCGAAAAATTTAGTAACGTCATCTGACCTTAGTTTGCTAAATGCAGATAAATAATTACAGATAAGTTAAATTAATATATTATTATACGCGAATATTTTACTTTGGCTCTTTATTAGCACTACTTTATTAAAAAATTATGATATTGCAATGTTTCCGGAATATTATTGGCATATGCTATGTGATGTTGCAGGCATATTGTTAATTTATGTTTCTGCAATGTTTCCATAATATTGCATTGCAATCTGTAACATTGCAACATTGCTGCAATGTTGCTGCAATTTTTTGTGCTGTATGGGTACGTACGTATCACTCGGCACTATGTGAAGTACAGGTTTTAGGGCTGGTGTACACAGGATTAATGAGTCGGTGGTACGATTGATAATTAACAACTTAATTTATCATTAGATATACAACATTACAGATGTACTACGTACTTCTTAACGGAACAAAATTGAATACTGTTAATGCATATATATTCTATTGAGATAGGAAACTGACTCTTGTACGGGAGTAGTCCTATGCGAATGTTCTCATTGGTTGAGACGTTGGACAAGAAAGGAAGGTCACCCCCCTGCCCACTGTTTTATGTAATAAAACTAACAGTCTTATTTGCTTTTGGACCAGAATATGTTTTCAGAGTTGATTTTGTATTTGATGTTGATGGTGACTGGGATTGGAATACATCAGGTTCTGTTGGACATACCTCGTAGTATGCTGATTTTAGACGTTCAGTAGAGGTGGTTGTCGGTTCTCCCTTGACGATGATTTTAAACACGTGGTCTGAGATGCGTTTGATGATTTTATATGGTCCTTCATATGATTGTTCTAAAGGTCTCTTGACGGCATCTACTTGGATGAAAAGATGTGTGCATGAATACAAACCCTTGAGGGCAAAAGCTCTGTGTTTGATGTGATGCGCCGATGGACTGGTGCGTACTCTGCGCATATGTTGACGTAGATGTTCTAAGAAAATTTGTGGGTCTGGTAATTAGTCCTCGTCTGTGAAAAATTCTCCAGGTAGGCAGAGTGGAGTTCCGTAAACTAATTCGGCTGCACTTGTTTTAATATCTTCTTTTAGACTGGCTCGTAGACCGAGAAGCACTGTGGGTAGAATCTTTACCCAATTTACATCTGAGTGAGAGCGGATGGTTGCTTTTAAAGAGCGGTGGAAACGCTCAATCATACCGTTAGAGGACGGATGATATGGTGTTGTTCTTATCCCCTTTGCTCCGAATAGTTTCGTTAATGCTTGGAATAATGTAGATTCAAACTGCAAACTCCTGTCTGTTGTAATGACAGCCGGTGCTCCAAACCGTGCGACCCAAGATGTGTAGAAAGTTGTTACGATGCTATCTGCTGAGATGTCTGACATTGGCGTGGCTTCTGGCCATCGGGTAAATCTGTCGATAGTTGTGAGGCAGTATCTGTACCCTTGAGATACAGGTAACGGGCCTACAATGTCGATATGCACATGATAGAATTTTGTATCCGGCATTTTGATATGCTCTGGGATGTTATGGTTGTGACGTTGAATTTTGGCGCGCTGGCACGCTAGGCACGTTTTTATCCAATTTGTTATATCCTTGTTAATATTGAGCCAGACAAATCTGCGAGCAATGAGATGTTTGGTGGCTCGTATTCCTGGGTGGGAGAGGCCATAACTTACATTAAAAACTCTTCGTCGCCGAGAACCTGGGATATACGGACGGACATCTTCATCGGATACGTCAAAAACGATTGTGCGTTCGCTGTTGTCTAAGTATAGCTTGCGTAACTTTAGACTGATTTCGGATTGCAGTAAGAATTTTAGTTCCTCGTCATTTGCTTGAGCGTCAGCTATTTCCACTGTGAACATTATTACAGGCATGCTTATTGGTTGAATACGTGAAAGAGCGTCTGCGGCGGTATTTTCTATTCCGGGCAGGTGTATGATTTTTGTAGAAAATTGTCCGATATAGTTGAGGTGACGCCGTTAGCGTCGAGATGCTTTGTCAGCTTTTTGATTAAATGCGCACGTTAACGGTTTATGGTCAGTGGCAATTATACAATCATGCCCTTCTAATATATGACGAAAGGTTACATGAATCATTGTCGCAGAAAATAACATAAAGCTGGTAAATATGAGTAGCAGCAAGTATTAGATACAATTAATTAATAAGATTAACGCAATTATAAATCACAAAAATGAGTCTAACGCAAAAATGAATTAATACAGATAAATACGAGGTGTGTTCAAAAAGTATCGCGAATTTTGAATTTTCACGCGTTACGTATATTCGAATTTCGATCTTTTTGTGGCGTTATGTTGGTACTCATGTCTCTCACTTATGCCGACAAGCTCGGCCATTTTGAATGTTCACTTAATTGTTGACAGCTGCTTTGCTTGCACGTGTTTTGGATCGTCTTCGATTTTTACCTATTCAAAAAAATGGATCAAAGAACCTGTATCAAATTTTGTGTGAAAAACGAAATTAAGTGCGCGGATGCATTCCGAATGTTGACTGTGGCATACGGAGAAGCTACCTTGGACCGAAGCAACGTTTATCGGTGGTACAAAATGTTCTCAGAAGGCCGAGAAGATGTGAACGACGAAGAGCGTGCCGGACGCCCGAGCACTTCAACAACAGACGAAAAAATTAATGAAGTGGAGAAAATGGTATTGGCTAATCGTCGAATCACCGTTAGAGAAGTTGCTGAGGACCTAAACATATCGATTGGCTCGTGCCATTCGATTTTTATCAATGATTTGGGCATGAGACGGGTCGCCGCGAAATTCGTACCAAACGCCCCTGCTCACACATCGTTGCTTGTGCGCGACTTTTTGGCCAAAAACAACACACTAATGATGCCGCAGCCACCGTATTCCCCAGATCTGGCCCCCTGTGACTTCTTCTTGTTCCCTAAACTGAAGAGGCCCATGAAAGGACGACGTTAGGCTACGCTTGACGAGATAAAGACGGAATCGAAGGAGGAGCTGAACAAGATAAAAAAAAATGATTTTTTGAAGTGCTTCGAAGATTGGAAAAACCGTTGGCACAAGTGTATAATATCTCATGGGGATTACTTTGAAGGGGACAAAATAGATATTCATGAATAAATAAATAATTTTTGAAAAAACACAAAATTCGCGATACTTTTTGAACACACCTCGTATAAGCAAAAGTGAATGCTTATTAAGAGAAAATAATTATCATTAGTAAGCGCAAAAGAATATTATGTAAATAAACACAATTAGTTGATGCAAAGAAATAAGCGCAAAAAGATTACAGTGAAAATAAAGTGATATGCAGTTATAATTACTTATATAATATTTGGAATTTTGCATCAAATATCAATTGTATAATGTGCATGTTGTGATAACTAATTACAGTTTTTGTAAATTCATATAAAACGGAACTAAAATATTTAAATATTTATATGTTACCGCTATCTAAACAATGATATATTATACTATAGCTTTGTATCATTATTATTATTTTTTATTTTGTATATATTTATATAAAAAATTTTTTTTTTATAAATACGTTGAAAGACGAAAAATAATACGTGAAATAATAAGGCGGTGGAACTGAGGCAATTAAAGTGCTAGGATTGTATGTATATCTATGCGTATATCTGGGATTTATCCCTATATACACTTAAATATACATATGATTTTTAATAGTGTGGCAGGTTTTGCAAATTGACAGCGATAATCATTGCGATGGGATTTTTAAATAAACAATAATAATTATAATCATAAAAATTTAAAATAATTATATAGTTATTACTTGTTAAAATTTACTGTAAGGAAGGAGGTGCAATAATTATCGGTGTAACTTCAGAGCTAAATTACAGATTGTAATCATAGCAGTGGAGTGTTCTATTGCATAATTATTAATTGTTATGTATGTAAAGGCAATACAGAAAGAAAAAAAAATTTTCTTAAAATTTATTATGATTAAATTATGAAAAGTAAAACTATTATTATTTTTAATTGTATCTTAAGCGTTGATTTAAGTATTAATTTAATTTTTAAGAGATTTTTTTTCTCAATATTCGCAATTATTTTACAAAATTAAATTTTGTTATTTTATATGAGGTGAACTATAGTTTTTGCACTAGAATGCACATGAAACTTCGTTGTTGTTTCTTAGCGGGAAGATGATTTTCTTCCTTTAAGGCAGTCTTCGATTTTTCGATCTAGTTCGTCCAATGATTCGGAAACTGTTGTTATTTCTTCGTACAAGGAGGGGTTGAGTTGCCTAGCTCTGGTAATGATTTGCTGAGCTTTTGGTTTACCACATTGTATGCAATTACAAGTTCAACTATATTGATGTGTCAAACTAAATGGTTGACTTAGATTTTCAGCTTTGATATTAGAAGCTGATGAAGCTTTTGACAACTTTGAGTGTGAGCCTTTTGACTTAATGCATTGGCATATAATAAGGCAAGCTATTGCTCCAATGATTAGAACAAGCTCCTTCAGAATGAGAGTTATGATTCTCCGAAGAGAATTGTTTTGCTGCGCGGAATTATCGCCCGCAGTAGTATCTGAAGCAATTGCAGGGGTGGATCTTCCCCATCGATGCTTACTAGTGTCCAATATTAGTGGTGTGGCTATACCATCCGGATGGAGTTGGTACTGCGCCCAGACATTTTTGAACTTGAATATAGCAGTTGTTTCTGGACCGCATGCAATTTCAGTACCAGTTGCAGAGATTGTGCGAGTTTTAGGTGTCAGGTACATAGGCTCATTGCCAATTAGGATTGGCAGTTCTAGAAAGCAATTCTTAATGGCCCTTTGTTGTACTGGCACTGGAGTACATTGATAGATTTCAGCAGCTTCTCCCCTGATGTGAACAAAATATCCTGGTCCACCGGTGAGAGTGTATGCAAATTGGTCTGCGTCCATGCAGTGTGCAGTTTGCATGGCAGCTTGTAATTCGGGTCTTTTGTTTATACATTTATTTAATAATAATTCCGAATACCATATATTGCCTTAATACTGGATTTAATATAATTAACAGTGAAAAAACGCGGAGATATAGACTTTATTATTGTATATAATTGATTCAGAGGAGATAATTTCTTTAAATAATTTTCATCGGTTTTTAGTTCTTTAACAATCAAATAAGGATGCTCTGTTTGTAACAGAGTTGCATTACATGCGTTGTGTTGTGCACTAATTAATATAATAAGGTTATTACTTTCAATAAGTAGTAAATAAGCAGTGAGATGTTTAAGCGACTCAATTTTATTTGTTATGCCACGATATTTTACGGCATGTACTGCAGTGTGACATTCTTTATGAAAAAGTAGTGACCAATAATTATAATAACCATCTTCATCAATGCAATGCAATTCTGTGTATCCACAAGTGCCACTAGGTAAGATTATTTTGACTTTCAATGTATTTACTTTTATGTAAAACTATTTAAACGTTATATGCAAATAATATTTAATAGTAAAGTTTGTATTTTTTTCAGGTATTTGTGACAATAGATTACTAATATTGCTAATGGGTAGCAATTTACTATTGGTAAGATCTATTTTTAAATTTTTGAAAGTTATAATATGAAGCTTAAATTCTCCTTAATTATGCATGTGTACGCACTCATTTAGTTCGACTTGCGAATAAGATCGGCGTGTTTTAATAGGATAGTTAAATTGTAAATTTTCATTACCATAGATAGCTTGTTCAAATTCGACTCGACAGGAAAGAACGCTGATTTTAGCGTATTTAAGAATTTGGATAAGTTCAATCTGCGCTCTATGGAGCATGATCCTCCCCTCGGGCGTTATACATTCTTTCATCTCGAATAACGAGATGATTGTGCCGTTTGGCTGAGGCCTATTACAATCATATCCTATGAGTACGTCAGTTGGGCAGATCAGGATAATCGCTATTAAATGAATGAAAATCATCTGTAACACAAAAAACAATTTATTCTGATTCTCTAATATAGGCTTTTTTAAACTTATTAGAGTGCACCACTCGAGTAGTGCCTCTTATTTCAAGAGTTACATTGCCATTATTTATCACGTTAAGTATTTGATAAGGCCCAAGACATTCGGTGGAAAATTTGCCTGTCTTAAGATCATTGATCAAGAAAACGTTATCACCAGAATGAAATGTTACAGGGTTAACGCGTCTATCATAATTTTGTTTAGATTTTTGTTTAGCTTTCTCTAAATTACTTTTTGTTTTTTGTTGTAATTTTTTAATAGTATGTGTCGCTCGTGTATTCCTAAACTTTAGTGTCAAAAACAGGCCAATAACGAGCAGTAATTATAGTTGTTAAAAATTAAATATATTTTTTCACTTAACATTTGAAATAAATAACGCGAGACTAGTTTCTGCCTTACTAAGGCTTTTTACAGCCGCTATATACAAAATATTCTGACAAATTAATTACATATTAATTTAAATATTACATAAGTTAATTAAATGTTCTAAATTCCGGAGTCGAAGTTTGTACATAAAACTGCATTTCTCGTCCTGTGTTACTACGAGGTGTGTTCAAAAAGTATCGCGAATTTTGTGTTTTTTCAAAAATTATTTATTTATTCATGAATATCTATTTTGTCCCCTTCAAAGTAATCCCCATGAGATATTATACACTTGTGCCAACGGTTTTTCCAATCTTCGAAGCACTTCAAAAAATCATTTTTTTTTATCTTGTTCAGCTCCTCCTTCGATGCCGTCTTTATCTCGTCAAGCGTAGAGTAACGTCGTCCTTTCATGGGCCTCTTCAGTTTAGGGAACAAGAAAAAGTCACAGGGGGCCAGATCTGGGGAATACGGTGGCTGCGGCATCATTAGTGTGTTGTTTTTGGCCAAAAAGTCGCGCACAAGCAACGATGTGTGAGCAGGGGCGTTATCGTGGTGCAAAAGCCAATTTTTGTTCTTCCACAAATCCGGGCGTTTCTGGCGGATTGCTTCGCGCAAATTGCGCATAACTTGCAGGTAATATTCCTTATTGACCGTTCTACCCTGTGGCAAGAACTCATGATGCACCACGCCCCTGCAATCGAAGAAAACTGTCAGCAAAACTTTCACATTCGACCGAACTTGGCGCGCTTTTTTCGGTCTTGGTTCGTGCGGCAGCTTCCATTGAGATGATTGAGCTTTGGTTTCCACGTCATAACCATAAACCCACGATTCGTCACCAGTTATGACCCTCTGGAGCAAATTTGGGTCGTCGCGGACAGAGTCCAACATCTCATTAGCAATGTTCATGCGATGCTGTTTTTGGTCGCAATTGAGCAATTTTGGTACGAATTTCGCGGCGACCCGTCTCATGCCCAAATCATTGATAAAAATCGAATGGCACGAGCCAATCGATATGTTTAGGTCCTCAGCAACTTCTCTAACGGTGATTCGACGATTGGCCAATACCATTTTCTCCACTTCATTAATTTTTTCGTCTGTTGTTGAAGTGCTCGGGCGTCCGGCACGCTCTTCGTCGTTCACATCTTCTCGGCCTTCTGAGAACATTTTGTACCACCGATAAACGTTGCTTCGGTCCAAGGTAGCTTCTCCGTATGCCACAGTCAACATTCGGAATGCATCCGCGCACTTAATTTCGTTTTTCACACAAAATTTGATACAGGTTCTTTGATCCATTTTTTTGAATAGGTAAAAATCGAAGACGATCCAAAACACGTGCAAGCAAAGCAGCTGTCAACAATTAAGTGAACATTCAAAATGGCCGAGCTTGTCGGCATAAGTGAGAGACATGAGTACCAACATAACGCCACAAAAAGATCGAAATTCGAATATACGTAACCCGCGAAAATTCAAAATTCGCGATACTTTTTGAACACACCTCGTATCTTGTGTTGTTACTGCGTATTTGTTTCCATTATTCGTGCAGATCTTTATTTATTGTATCTAGCTGTCATCATGTAAGTGTGTCTATATCGATTTTATACAATTTTTTTTAGTGTGTATTAATAATCTTGATTGTTATTGTAATTAAAGACAAGTTACATATCAATTTGTTGGTTGAGATTTTGACGAGATTGACGTACATTTTCGTGGAGAGAGGAATGGTACAGATGTGCTTGTCGACAGATCGTGATCGACTAAACTTCGAAACTCCGCTAATGATTTTTCACAAGGTCGTATCGGTGTTGATCACAACATCGTTTCTTCGTCGTGTATCTCGAAAATTATTGTTTTCGATTCTGTCTAATAAATCAAAATAAGATCCATCGAGATACTCGGTATTACTATTCAAATTGATGCTGTTCTTTTGGGCTTTTATGTGAATCATTTCAGAGATTAATCTTTTGTAGTAATTTTGTTCATAATCTAAAATTTCCGAATTGTCCCAATCAAAACTATGATTGTATTCTATTCTATGTTCTGTGATTATTGAGTATCCCGATGCATCCTTGTTGATGTTTCTTTCTGTGTTCATTCACTCTCGTTCTTAGTTTCCTTTTGGTTTGGCCTACGTAGGTTGCATCACAATCTTTGCAGTTAATTTAATATATAACATTATTGTTGTCATCTATTGGGTCTCTGTCCTTGTGTTTTTTTATAATACCGTTAAGTCTATTAAGGCATTTGTAGCCTATGGTAAACTGATTTTTGTCTATTGCCGATGTTACCGTTTCAGAAACCTTTTCTATGTATGGTACTACAATGATTTTTTTCGTTGTTTTTTCTGAGACAGGCCTCTCATCTCCTTTAATTTCATAGAACAATTTTTTTCAGTCTTAATCGAATCTTGTTAAAAATTAAATCAATAGGATAACCATTGGTCAAAAATATGTCGATTATAAATTCTAAGTTCTTTTGGTAGAATGAAGGATGAGATAATAATATAGCTCTATCAATTAAACCGTATATTGTACCTATTTTATGGTGTATCGGGTGGCTCAAAAGGAAAGACAAATATCTTCCTGAGTATGTTGGTTTTTGATACCAATTTAAAATTAAAATGTAATTGTCTACACTGATTGAGATATCTAGGAAGCTAATGTTGCGATCTTTTTCTGTCTCTATGGTAAATTGCAATCTCCTATTTATGTTATTAAAGGTATCCAAAATTGTGTTTGCTTGATTTTTTGGTGAGGCTAACAAAATGTAATCTTTTAATTTTGTTCAATAAATTAGTAAGATGATGATAGTATGTTTCAGGTTCTGTATTAAAACCAGAAGGAATTTGTGCTGGTGTAACAAAAATTAATTCACGTGGGGTATATCCAGTGCCTTCATGCACTGAAGTATTATATGAGAAGCAGGCTTTTTCGATATGTACATCCCACTATTCTTCTTTTTACACAAAACAACTTAGATATTCTGTTAGAACCATATTTGATCTTTCAAGTGATCCATTTGACTAAGGATAATAAGCGGTAATACAAAAATGTTGAATTCGAAACTTTTAGTAATGTTTTTTATAACTCGACTCATAAAATTTCTATCTTGATCAGTAAAAATGCTGCGTAAACAACAAAATCGGCAAATAAAGTAATTATCAAAAACGGTTGATGTGGATTCAGCGCTAATACTTGATAAGGGAGTGTATATAGAATATTTCGTTAATAAATCTTGCATCGTGAGGATATAAGCATTTCCCGCATTTGTAGTTTTGAGAGACCCTACTATGTCAAGAGCAACTTTATCAAAAGCTCGACCAGATGTGTCAATAAGTATCATCGGTTGTTTAGTTTTTCGTCTAACAAGTTTTTGCATTTGACAAGTGTTACATTGTTTAATGAAATTTTGTGTTTGAATTTTCATGTTGGGCCTATAATAGCGTTTTTTAATAAGTTGATACGTTTTCGTAATTTCCTTATGTCCATCAATTGCTGATTCATGGTGTTCGCAAATTATATTAAGTCTTTCTTCCACTGGAGGAGTGATTAAACTGTGACAAATGTTAATGGTAATTGATTGTTCCGCTATTGCATTTACTAAAGTTTCTAATATAATTTCCCAAGGTGTTGAATCTAATGTTTCTGTTTTCCGTAGGCTAATTGAAAGTAAATTTAATTCAGTAATTGCATCTAAGAGAGAGCTGAAACAATTTTTTACTATTTCTATGTCCATATGTGTATGTTTTCGTTCTTTCGCAGGTAGAATAATTATATGTTTATTATTATGACTTGAAAAATCGACGCGTGCTCTTCCAAGCATTAACTGATTGATAGATGGTAACTTTTCAGCGTTATGAAGCTCGATGGCTCCGTTGTCAAAAGGTTGCATGTCTGCTGTAGTTAATGCGACAAGATGATCGTTTCTGTTAAGTAATGATAGCGGGCTTTCTTGAATTTTGCATAATGCATTAATATTGAAGGATGGTTCAGGATCGATATCAGGAAGAATGGTTCAGGTTCGGAATCTAATGATTCAGAATCAAAGGGTGGAGGCTCTGGTGGTATTGGTAGTTGAGATGGCGTATCTTCTAAATCTAAGTTTTGCATGTCTTCGTGCTCTTCGTCAAAAATTTCAATTATTTCTGTTTGTTTTCGCGGTCTTAATTCGTATCGCGATCAAGGTTCTAATGTAAGCGGTTCAGGTGTAGCTGTTTGTGACGGAATACATAGAGATGATTGCGGTGAAATGATAGGCGACTCTGCACGGAAAAAAAGACTTGGTTGAGATAACCAAAAAAATGGTTGCCTTGATTATATATAAGACAACTAATATCTTAGTTACATATATCAATGGGACTTGGTTAGACTGCCGCAGTTGGAGCAACCATAGTACTTGGTTGGACACCTGAGGTTACCAATTTCTTTTGGATCCAAAAGATCCGTGGTTTTGGGGCTTGCCCCGCCCGCGGTGAGTAAGGGGCTGGAGGCCCGTGCACCGGATGATTAATTCCCAGTGCCAGAGCCATAAGCCGACCCCCCGGGAGTACCCGGGGCACCCCTTCCCACATTGTGGGGGGGGGGTGGGAGATACGCCGGTCGGTGCAGCCGTCACGGAGAGTGGGATAAAACATATTATGAACTCAAATGTAAACTCAAACTCAAACAAAATGAAGGGCGAATTTACCGCTAGTCTGGGAGGTAGCAGCAGCTACGTCAACGTAGCTCCTGAGGAAGGGAGGGAGGATACTCCCGCCGTGAGGGGTCCAGGCACCAGGGAGTTTTAAGACTCCCAGAGTAACCAGCAACGTAATGGTGGCCCCTCCACTTAGCGAGAGAGGTTTTCCGCTCCTCCCCGGGGGCAGAGCCTCGCCGGGACTGGGAAACCGCGAATCAGGGACGATGGAAATCCCCCTTGACTTCGCGAGTAACTTCAACTCGGAGGAGGATGAATCGACGGAGACTGACGCCAGCTGCGCCACGACGTCGACAACGGCCAGCCGTAAGTGTAAAAAAAGGCCCTCATCATCCGGAGCTTTCAAAGCTAGGAAAACAAAATGCTTTATTACAGCGGAGGCCCGGGAGGATGCCTGCTCTCAACAAGAGGCTGAGCTCCTCAAAAAAAGGCAGGAAGTGAAAAGCACACCCACGGCGAAAGCCCTGCTAGGGAGGCCTTTGCTCCCAGGAGAACAAGCGGTGGACCTCGCAAAGCTCCCATCCAAAAATCTCGAGAGCGAGGTCATGAAAGGGATGGCCTGCATCCACGAGGTGGCGGATTACAAAAAGGGCGTGAAGCACACGACCTAGAAGGCCCTTAGGGAAATCGCCACCTTCGCGGAAAAGACGGTTAAAATTATAGGGAGCAGATCTCAAAATGAGCAGGTTAAAAGGCTGCAGGAGGCTAATGACCGCCTGAAACAAGATTACGATTACCTCAAGAAGGAACTTGAGGTAATAAAAAATCAGCTCGCTAGCGCTCTCGCTTGCAAGGCTGACCACGGGGAAAATCAGCGCTCCATGTCGGTGGAGCCCTTGGAAGCACTGCCGTCCTTTGTGGCGGGTCCTGGCTCCTCAAAGAGAAGGTGGATAGTGTCATCCGACGAGGAGGACCCGGATCATGAGGCAGGGTCTGGACCATCTTCCTTTGAGCGGTGCTCGTCTTTGGCTCTGAATGGGCCGCTGACAACGGCGTCGCTGAGTGGAAACGGAGATCCCGGGGAATTCACCCCCCTGGATAGACATGAAAAACTCCTGGATGCCCTACTTCGAAAAGTGCAATGGTGGACGCAAAGCTGGATGGGATCCGTGACAGACTTCTACCTGAGAAGTCCTATAGGCCCCCTCTAGCATCCAATAGAGGGAGCGGTGCTGCGGCTAAAAGTCGTGGCCTTGCGTTGCTGTCCCCGGTAGTCACCTTGGACTCCTCCGAGGTGACGGCCAAGCCCAGAACGGGAATTAAAATTCCGGCCAAGGGTCAAGAGCCGAAGGCGGTTCCTAACGCCGCCGCCAGCTCAAAATTCGCTGCAAAGACGGCAGTTGCAACCTCCTCCTCCAACCCTGCTCCGTCGGGTGGGTGCCGATAGCGCACATCCCGATAGCCCACCAACCAATCATATTGACTTATCTAACCCAACCTACGGAAAATCTCTAGGCATCTGCCATTGTGAGTGGGATGTGCGCTATTGGGACCCACCCGCTCCGTCTGCCTCTCATGAGGTTTGGACGGAGGTGGTGGGGAGAAAAGCGAAGAAAAAAGCAAAAGAGTCTGGACCCGCTGTAGGCCCTGTTCCAACGGGTCCCCCGAAGAAGGTCGGCATCTCGGAGTCAGACCAAAAAGGGGGAACAGAGGAAAAACCCTGAGAAGGGTAAGAAAATCAAGGTGAACGTTCCCAAGCGTGCGGCGGTCGTACTGACGGCGGTGGACAAGCAAAAGACCAGCGTGGCGGATGCCCTAGCGAAGGTTCGAAATCAAATAGACCTTCGCAACATGGGCATCGCCTCGCTGCGTCCTAGGAGGGCTCTCACCGGGGCCATCGTGTATGAGGTCCCTGGTGAGCAGAGCCAAGAAGGGGCGGAAAGACTGTAGACCAAACTCCGGGAGATCCTCAACCCGAAGGAGGTTAAGGTCTCCAGGCCTGTGAAGACCGCCGAACTCCGCCTGTCCGGGCTGGACGACCTAACAGCCGTCCAGGACGTAGCGGAGGCGATGGCCAGGGTCGGGAGTACGCCACCCAGGATGTGCACGATACGGCGCCCTCGCAATGGGCTGGACTCGGGCATGGCTCCGATGCCTAGCCGCTGCGGCGCGAAAGTTGGCGCAGGCGGGTAACGTACAGGTAGGCTGGGTCATGGCCAGGGTTGAAGCCCTGAGACCTAGGCCCGCCCAGTGTTACAGGTGCCTAAGAGCAGGTCACACAATAGGGAACTGTGACTCGCCCGTGGACAGGAGCAACCTCTGTTACAGGTGCGGTCAACCTGGACACGTGGCGAGTCGCTGCGAGGAGGCCTTTAGGTGTCCCGTCTGCGCCGACTTGGGCAGACCAGCAGGACACCGCTTCGGCGGACCCGCATGCACCCTCCCCCCCGGCCAAAAAGGTGGCCGTGAATAAGGCGGATAGTAGAAAGGTGACGGCGGGGCCTAGTTCCGCCCCACAAGTTAACGCGAAAGGAAGTAGCCTGGAGGAGGCGATAGATATGGACCTGTAATGTCTTGCCTTCGCTTTCTCCAGACCAATATGAACCACTCCGCCAGGGCACAAGACCTTCTAGTCCAGACCATGGCGGAATAGGATATCGAACTGGCGATCGTGGCCGAGCCCTATGCCGTTCCTCCTGCCGATAACAGGTGGCGGGGCGATACGGCGGGGCTGGCCCCGCTGTGTGGCGGCCCGGGGGAGCTCCATCGTGGACGTAACGATGGGCTCCCCTGAGGCGCAAATCGGCGAAATCACCGAATGATCGGTCTCAGATGAGGAGACCCTATCCGACACCAGTACACCTAGTGATGGAGGTCTCCTCACCGAGTCCGGTGAGAGAGCCGTGCGCCCGGCCCGAGAGGCCAGAGAGTGCCTCCCCCCCGCGATGGTCTCTGAAATATCTCGATCGGGACTTGGCGATGACCGCTGCCATCGCCAAGTCCTTGGAAGTTCCCTCTGAGGAGGGCGACGTGGAGGAGGAGGCGGCTTGGTTTCGGGAGGCGATGTCGCAGGTTTGCGACACCACCATGCCTCAGCGACGTTTGGGCGGGCCTCCGAAAAAGAAGGCCATGAACTGGTGGACGCCGGAGATTACGTCTCTTAGACAGGAATGTAACTCCGCGCGACGCCAGTACGCGAGGTACCGTCGGAGAAGAAGGGTGGCGAAGGAGGAAGCGGCCCGGCTCTACCAGATATACCGGGCCACTAGGAAGACCCTCCAGGCGGCCATTGCCAAGTCTAAGGCCAATGCCTTAGATTCCAGCAATGCCTGGGGGGAATTGCTGGAAATCCTGGACGGGGATCCGTGGGGGCGCCCGTACCGCCTTGTCAGAAACAAGCTTCGACAGGCGGCGCCCCCTATAACGGAGTCCCTCGATCCGAGGTTCCTGAGAGACGTGGTCGCTGCCCTCTTCCGGCGGATCCAGAAGAAAAGGCCCGCCCCCGAGAAGGGAACGTCCGGCCCTGGTCAGGTCAGGGAACGTACTCGGTGGTCAGGTCTGATGACCTGAAGGTCACCGAGGAAGAACTGGCCAGGGCCGTCAAACGCATGAGAAGAAAGGACGCTGCCCCCGGTCCCGATGGGGTACCCGGGCGCGTGTGGGCCATCGCCCTCAACGTCCTGGGAGACCGTCTCAGGCACCTTTTTGACAGGTGCCTGCAGTTAGGGCGGTTCCCCAAACAGTGGAAGGAAGCCGGGCTCGTCCTGATTTCCAAACAAGAAAAGCCCGCGGATGACTCCTCTACCCACCGGCCTATCTGCCTGATAGGCGAGGTGGGTAAATTATTTGAGAGGGTCATAGCGTCTCGCCTCGTAACGCACATGTCGACGGTGGCCCCCGATCTGGAATATACCCAGTTCGGCTTTCGGCCGGGGAGATCGACCGTTGGGTCAATCCAGCGGTTGAGATTCCTGGTCGATCGCGCGGTGGGCCGGGGCAGGGTGTTGTTGGCGATAAGTTTAGATATCGCCAACGCCTTCAACACCCTGCCCTGGAGTAAGATTAGGGAGGGCCTCCGTAGAAAGGGAGTTCCTCCCTATCCAGAGGAGGTAATCGGGCCCTACCTCGGCGACCGTGTAGTCCTTTGCAGGGACCGAGACGGCGCTACCATGCGTAGAGTGGTTAGCAGGGGGGTGCCACAGGGCTCGGTCATGGGAGCAGTTCTGTGAGACGTGGGGTACGACCGTGTCCTGGACCACCGCCTCTCTGCGGGGGTGTCGTTGGTGTGTTGTGCCGACGACACCCTGGTCGTCGTCTCGGGTAGCACCTGGGGCGAGGAGAGACGCACTGCGAGGGACGGACTCGGCATCATGCTGAGGAGGATCCGCCGCCTGGGCCTCAGAGTTGCCCTGAGCAAGACCGAGGTGCTCTGGCTCGGGGGGCGAGGGGAGAAAGGCCCTAACTTTAGAAGCCTGTTAATAGAAGGCACTTGAGTCGAGGTGAAGTATCTGTGACTAATCCTCGACTCGAAGTGGGGGTTTCAACCCCACTTTGAGTGGATGGCCGCCAGATTGGGCGCCGCTGTCTCCAGTTTCAGCCGGCTAATGCCCAACCTGCGCGGTCCATCCGAGAAGGTACGTCGCCTCTATATGGAGATGGTGCGGTCAATAGCCATGTACGGGGCACCCGTGTGGTGTGGGACCCTGGTGGCGAACAATAACAACATAAGGTTGCTCCAAAGAAAGCAACGCAAAATGGCCATCAGGATCTCGCGCGCATACCGCACCATCTCCTGGGAGGCGGTGTGTTTGCTGGCGGGCTCGCTTCCGTGGGCATACGTGGCGTGCTCCCTCACAAACACCTATGAGTGGAGGGAGGAGCTTGCCCGCGGGGGCGAACCCGCCACGAGCGAGATGATAGAGGCTCAGCGGAGCCAGGCCCGCCGAGAAGTCATACAGCACTGGCAAGAGCGTCTGCCCCATGCCAGGGCTGGCTTGAGGGTGGTCGAGGCCATTGGCCCTGTTCTTGAGGATTGGGTGGGCAGGAAGCACGGGGGTCTCTTGTTTCACGTGACGCAGGTGCTCTCCGGGCACGGGAGCTTCGGAGAGTACCTGCACGAGAAGGTTGGGCGGGAGGCCACCACGAGGTGCCACCACTGCCCAAGACGGGCGGCGGTCGGCAGAACAGCAGCGCGACCGGGTCGTCTGGGACTCGTTTCTTTGAAACGGTGGCGTACCCGACGCCGCTACAAAAACGCGGAGATAGGATGCCGATCCGCGTCCGTGGGGGAGGCTCGAGCGGGGAGGACCTCGCTGACTCGCCTCGTCAGAGGCGGCATGGGCTCTCTCGGCTTTGGGCCGAGCCCATGGAGGTTGATCGGCGCGAGGAGGAGGAGATGACCGGGAACCTACTGGAGCCGGTCATCGATTTAGACGAGTCGGAGGGCCGGGTTCGGATTCCGGATGTCCCAGGAGACGGATCCGACCTCCCGACTCATGTCAGGAGTAGGCGCGCCCGTGGTCGACCCCGTTTGGACGGGAGTGGACCCTTCAGGTCCCCCTCCCCACTGTCTGACGGGGCGGACACAGAGGATCGGCTCCACGGGGTTCTCCTGGAGCAATTTCGGGCCCGCCGACTCCGAGCTAACGTTATTCGTAGCTCGGGGTCGGAGGGAGAGAAGACGGGGGTGAACGATGCGAGGCCTCGGCAGCGCTCAGGATCCCCGCGACCCTATTCACGTCAGACCAACGCCGGTACGTGGACCGGCAGTTGGGAGTGATCTCCAGGAGCACAACCACGGACCTGGCTGGTTTGGCCGATGGTAGGCTCCGGGAGGTCGAGGGTGCGAGGAACAAAGCCTCCACAGGTTGCCCACTGTCGGGCAACCTGTCGGGACAAATAAAGTTAAACACCCATCTCGCTCGGGAGGCGCTCATGACACTGGCGTACCGCGCCATGGGTCGTCTCGGGCGAGATGACGGACAGGAGGAAGCGACGACCGCGGCCCGGGAGGAGGAGGTTCGCTCCCTCCGGGCCGAGGTCGCCAAGTTGAGGGGGCAGCTGGGGGTCGCGAAGAGGACCCTCATGCTGCAAAGCGGTCCCTCCTCGTTCGCAGCTGCCTCACAGCCGGCGAGGAGAAGGTCTCCTTCCCCTCCGCAGGTCGCTTCTGCCCCCGGCTCTTCTCCTTTCGAGGAGCAAGTGCTGGGGACTTTGGAGCGGCTGACGGCGACGGTGGAGAGCCTGGAGAGGCGCTTGGCGCGGGTGGAGACGGGGGCTTTTCCGGCCGCCGTCTCCACCGACGCCAGAGGCAAGAAGAAGAAAGGGAAGGGGGAAAGGTGAGTGCGGGAGCTCCGCGGGAGGATCCTCCCGCACCCCTCGCCGTGCCGGTGGCAGTGCCCGGCCCCGATACGCCTACGAGCGATCGGAGCTGGGTCGAGGCCGGCACCCAAAAAAGGAGGAGGGTGCAGAAGAGGGGGGGGCCGTAGGACGTTCCCTCCCTTCCAAGATCTCCCTCCAAGCGGATGGGAGGTGTTCCCCCCATCGGTTGACAAGAATGGAACTCGGCCTTTGGGGGCAGCGGCGTCTTTCCAGAAAAAAGGGAAAAAGAAGCAGGATGGATGTCCGCCGCAAAGCAAAGCTCTCGCGGCAAAGAAGATTGGGAGGCGCGTCCCCAAGTCGTCGGCGATTCTGGTGACGGTGACGGGGGACGACGCCTCCTACGTAGGGGTCATGCGGCGGGCTCGCGAGTCTATTGTCCTCGGGGATATATTGCCGCAGGGGGAAAATGGACTGCGGGTTCGCCGAGCCCAGACCGGAGGTCTCCTCCTAGAGATCCCCGGCAAAGATAATAGGCCAGCGGCGGAGCGACTGGCCTCCGAGATGCGTCGCGTCGCGGGGGGCCCGGACGTGCGGATCTCTTGCCCTTTGCGAAGGGTGGGGATCCGCATCTCCGGGTTCGACGATTTGGTGACCCCGGAGGATGTGGCAATGTCGGTCGCCGACTCCGGGTCATGCTTCGTGGCGGACCTCAAGGTGGGTTGGGTGACGCGCAGTCGGCGGGGGCTGGGCTCTGTAATAGTGCAGTGCCCGGTTGCCGCCGCCGCGAAGATAGCCCGGGTGGGCAGCTTGGCCCTGGGTTGGGTGGCGGCTCGCGTGGAGGTGCTCAAGGCACCTTTACAGCGATGTTTCCGGTGCCTGGTCCGGGGCCACACGCAGCACCGATGCCCTGCCTGCATTGACAGGGCCCGGTGCTGCTTCAATTGCGGGGCGGAGGGGCACATCCAGGCAAAATGCGCGAATAGGCCATTCTGCCCGGAGTGTGCCTCCAAAGGCAAGGCACACAACCACCGCCCCGGCGGTGAAAAGTGCATCTGGGTTTCTCCGGCTGTTCGGCCGGGGAAGAGGGCTCCTTCTCCTCCGCAGCGGGAGGAGGAAGGAGACTCAGGAAAAAATCGGCCGCCGACCCCTCCGCCTCCCGCCCCGCCCGGCGTTCAGGCCGAGAATGGTGGTGTGTCGGAGGGGCCGGTGGCCGATATAGACATGGAGGAGACCCCTCCCGTGGCAGAGGCCTCTGTCGGTGAGGCCTTCGTCATGGGGGTGATCGAGATCTCGTCGGAGTCGTCCGGAGCTTCGGGGCTCCGGACGAGTCCGCCGACCAAAAAGAGGTGCGAGGTACTCGACAGTCCGAGTGCCGCGCACCTCCCCCAAGCGAAGGTGGTGCTCGAGCCCCTCTCTCTTCCGCAACGGAAGAAGCGAGTGGGACGCGACTCGAGCACCCCTCTCAAGAAGGCGTTGAGACCCCGGGCGGAGAAGGCGTTGACGCCTTCTCCCCCGGGGTCGCCTATCCTCGGAGGAGATAGGGCCGCGGAGTGACTTCCCTGGGGGGGGGGCATTCCGCGATCCTGGGCCTCGTTTCCGGCTGCCCCTGCGCTCGGGGATGCTCAGGAGACGAGGACTCTGGCTGTTGGGGCGCCCGATGAGTAGGGGTTTCCGATCATCCGGTGAGCCGGCCACTCGAGGATAGGAGGTAGGCCCGGTCGGTCCCTCGGGACCATTGGACTTTGGGTAGGGGGTTGGCGCGGAACGGGTAAGTTCGGCGCTCGCCTCCTGCCCTAAAGGAGCGCGGGGGGGCGTGGGGTATTTTTCACGGCGCTACCCCGGGGTGGACAAAGCGACAGCTGACGTATCTCGGCTGCCGCCCTGGCACGTCATCTCCTAACTTGACGAATTGGCGCGTCGGGGGGCTCACGCTCCGACCCCGGGGGAAGGCTACTGATGAAATGGCGTATCGCTGGCTGGGGCCTTCCTTCATCTGAGGCGAGGTGGCTCAGTGAGGTTTCTAATTGGTAGGCGGGTTAGGACGAGGGTCGCTGAAATTACGTGGCCGGGTTAGCACTGTCCTGACTCGAGTCCAACACTACCAGGCCCAGCCAACCTGGTGTGCTATGAGCATTTCCCTCATCGTATCAAAAAAAAAACCTATTTTTTTGGTAGACTTTACCAAGTTAGTTGGTTGATAAAACCAACTGTCAGGACTGGTGCAACCAACGGCCGTACTTAATTTAGCCATCTTTATTGGTGAAATTAATAGATTGAAGCACTAGAAAATTATACATTTTTATGTGAAATATTTTTTGTAGCTTAGTTTATCCGTTAAAATATTTTTTCTTATTATATAAGAAAAAATATTTTAACGGATAAACTAAGCTATAAAAAATATTTCACATAAAAATGTATAATTTTCTAGTTAATTGTGGTTCTGTTGTTACGTATATAATTATGAAAATATTTATAAAGTATTTAGTATTTATTTATTTATTTAAATTACATATTTTAATGTGACAAATAATTGACTGTTTGCCATTCGGTGCAGAATACATGAAAAATTAACCAACAATGTGTCAAGTTGAAAGGATTTGTAATTATTTGTACTTATTATTTCATAGGAATGAAGGTTTTCATTAAATCCAACGTTTGTGCACATGTTGCATTGAACGATTACTTTTTTTTCCTTATTGCAGAAAATTGTTTTAATAATGCCGAAAATAGGTATCTCATCCAAATCAAATTTCAGAACTGGCAGGTATTTAATTTGTATACCCTTCGAAATTACCCACGGCACGTTGATATAAGTATTAATTTGGAATTCTATAGCGGGTAATGAGTTTTCAATGTCCTCAAGGCATATTTGGTCCATAAGACTGTAACGAAACGCCCCTCCACCTCGCGCGCACTGCCACTCCGCTCCGTCCGCCCGAGCAAAGCACCGGCAAACACTACGTGCGCGCACCGAGCTAACCTACCGTCGCAATCACGCGGCAGCACGCGCGCCGTCCGTGGCGTTCGGCAACGTTCCCACTCCGGGCCAGCCGACTGATTGCGCGGATTGGTCCGCCCAACCGCGCGTTCGGATATATAAGCCGACTGTGGGAACGCCGAATTAGATCTTCCCGGTCCATCGAACCCGACAGGTCGAGAATCCTCGACCGCAACTCCGACTCCCAAGAGGACGAGAATACTCGCCTCATCCAGACCCCTCGACAAGAATCATCGTCGTCCCGACTAGCTGAGGATCCTCGGCTAACACTGATATTCCGAACACCCGCTCCGCAATCAATCACGGCGAGCGTCCTCGCCGCGCTCCGTAGCCGAATATCCTCGGCGAATCACCGTCCACGACGAGCATCCTCGTCGAGTCCGCAGGCTAGGTGCCCCTGGCCAATCACCTCCGTCCTCTTCCTCAGGGAAGACTCACCAGTAGCCTAGAGCATCGTCAAGGCATCCGCGCTCTGACGATATCTTTGCCTCACTTTGCACGAGGCGGCTCGGGCGAGGCGCTGAATCGCCACCATCGCTCCGATCCCGCGTTCCGCGACTCCCCGATCACTCCGGACACCGTGTCCGTTTGAAACCACGCGTCCACCGTACAATTCTCCGATTAGTTTAAGTTAGATTATTATTAGCTCTATCATTCTGTCAGTATTATCGCGGTTATAATTATTGATTCTTACTTTGTATTCTTTTCGGTTCTCACTTAACATTCTTGTTACCCCGAGCGGCACCGTACATTTTTCCGTTACTAGAGCTAGCGTTTCGGACCGCTCAGAGGCGATTGGTCGTCGCGACCACCGAGAGCCAATCGCGTCCCTGCTTAGGTTAAGTCCACTTGTCGCGAGGCGTTCAAGTCAACAGATGTGTTCACATGTAGCTATCGAGTTTTGAATAAAGATCTAGTGGTTTTGTCATCTAATTCCGAGTGCGATTACTCGACCGAAGCCGGCCAATCCGAGGAACTTATCCGCAACCGTATCCTGACTCCTACCGCACCGCACGAAAACCACCAGCGTTACAAGACTATGAGGTCCTATCTCAAACTTTGAAACAAGTCCTCGCTCGCACAGCTGTCCGAAAAATAATCTAAAAGTTTCTTTCAAAGCAAAAGTAAGCGTTATATTCCGTCGAGAGTATGTGGAATGAGCGCTTTGTTTGAATTGTCTATTTTTCGATTTGTTTCTTATTGTGCTTACAGCAATTATTGGCCCTGACTTTCGCATTATTCTGGCATAGTGTACCATATTATGATGTTTGGCTTTTAGATTATCTTTAAATAATGTAATATATAATCTATGGTGTTCAGTAACATAGTTGTCAAGTTGAATGTAACATCCCGGTTGAATGTCTTTTGCTGCAACAATGTCATAAATGTTTCTGAGTGTCAAATAAAATTCCCACACTTCATCCGGAGAAACATAATCGCCAATAAGCAGAGGAAAAATATAGACAAAATTTACCATTTCACTACATGTCATTGAGAGCTTTTTGTTTTTAATTTCGCTATAACGAATAAGCGGCGGTTTATTAGTTATGTTATTGGCATTATAGTTAAAAGTGCGCATTTTTTCGTTTAATACTTCGAGTGGTATTTTTTTTATTTGTATTAAAAATGTAGTAATAGACTACATGAGCCATGCCATATTTAAAAGCTCCTTCAGACATGTAACGGATCCACATAAAAGTTTTCCTAAATGTGGAAGAAATTTACGTCATTCCAAATTGAGCGTTTTTTTATACCACTCAAAGTCAGTCCCATTTCGAGGCCTTTTTCATATTCTTCAACACGTCTTAATTTTTCTTTCCTTTCAATCAAATCAGTAGCCATCTCTTTGCCAGAAAGATTGCAAAACCGACAGTAATGAGTTCCCCTGAAGCTTTCCACAAAATAGAAAGCTGAATTTATTCCCAGGCTATCTCCAGTGAACAATCCCAAGACAAAGAAAATAGTTTTAGATATTCTTTTCAACTGTAAAGTAATTTTGTACTCTTGTAAAAAATTTATTTCATCAATGAGGATACGAGAAATACTTTCATTTCCGAAAGCCTTTCGATCATTCGCATGGAAAAGCAACACGAGAAAAATATTTTCAAGCGTGGATTTAAATTCGGGTGGTTGGCATGGGATCGTACAGTGAATGTCTCCTAACTTTTGTATTCCAGCGTGACTTCCTAGAGGATTATTCACTTCAAAATTGTAATAAATAAATAGCGGGATGACAGTTTTTCCAGAGAAATTATGTTTGATTTTTTGTTGCTACAGTTCTCCCTGAACAAAATTCGACAGAATCCCAAACTGTTCTGATAGGTCCGTCATGTAGTTAAGAACAGATTCTAGCACTCCTGGGAGACTGGAAAAGCAGTGCAGCGTTTTCCGCAATGGTATGAACTGTGCATATACGGGACTCGTTTCTTTTATTATTCTACCATTGACAAGTTTATTTTCTACAGTTTCGTCCACAACGTACCTTTTGAGAAGTATAAAGTCGCCTTTCTCTTTGAAGATATTGAAACGCCGATGTTCAGTCGCTAGCAACTCAAAGGGTGCGGACATTGCATCCAAAGCTGCTGTGAACTCCGTTATTGTAACGTTACATTCAGCTCTGTTTTCCGACGATGAGATTAACGCTGATTTTGTAATGGCAGTCATTGCGTTTATTAACTCTTTTGTACTCTCAATCATTAACTGAACATACGAACGAGGTAAATCAGGTGTCGCATATAATTTTGTGCAAAACGAAAGTACGATGTCATGCAGTTGTTCTTGCATAGAATCGGATGGCGATTCCCAAAATTTATGTGCTGCAATAGCAGAATCATCAATGATAGGTTCATCGTAGTCTGCATTCCCTATTTCGGGCTCTTTAAAATAGTCTCTATAATGTCGTTCCTGGGATGGAGTTTTTAAAAAACAGCTGTGCGCAAAAAGTAAATGTTTCTTGAATGCATTCCACGTTGAAAAATCGCGGAAGCAATCATTTTCTTTACATCTAAACTGCAGAGTTAGATAAGTTATGCACAATTGTATTGTGTATCTAAAGAGCTTGTACCGACAACACGAGGAGGCCACATTCTGTGCAATGCGGCATTTTAGCGGCTTGTGTTTTAACCAATGATCTGCAATGAGGATTTAACCTAATCTACAGCCCGACGGGAGACTATCAATGACAAAACGTACCAATTAACGCAGTTTATATAACTATTTATAATCTATATTATAATCTATATCTATATCTATATCTATATCTTTATAATCTATATTATACAACAGTCTTTAAAATTGTACGTGTTACGCGAGTGCAAACTTCTTACACATTTGTATTACAGTAGGAATCTGAGCGTCTCACGGCGTGTAGATGTCATAAATGATCTGCTGTAGTACCAACCACGGGCATTTACTTTGCACTGGGTACTGTGCATGTAAGGCATGAATGCATTTAAAGCAGACATCGACGGCTCGTAATGGACTGTCTAGCTTGTATAAAATGTCGTCTATTGCAACGTACGATGCAGTTATATTTTGCGGAGTGAGGCCAATAACTGCCGCCAGGGGTTGCAATGTTGTTTTTAGCTGCTCAGCTTTCGAGCGCATGCGGTTAATTGCTGGCATCAAATCGTCAATAACCTATAACACATGATGAAATTTAAAATACATGTAGTGAAGACAAAAAGAGTTTCAACATATTAACACTAATCCTTCCAACCCACCCTTTCGTGTCCCACGAGATTCTAACAGTCGTTTGTTCCGGAAAACAAATGATTGTCAGATAATCTCCCCACCCCTAAAAAAAGTTGTTATAGTAGGGAATATCAGGTATAAATTTCAAAGTCCTAGCTCATTTACTCTCGAAACGGCGAACAATCAAAATCTCGGTGGGACACGAAAGTGCATGGCTGGAGGACTAATGTGAGGACCAGAAAATACGTTGGAGGGATTAGTGTTAAAAAATGTAGGAACCTTACATACCTTTACGTGCAACACCAATCCTTCCGCAATTTCTGTTCTAGTCGGCCGCGTTTTGAATTTGCCAATTCGTGCATTTAGTATTACTGGCTCAAAAAGTTTAGCAAACTTATGCAAAATTGTGACTGGTGACTCATCTATCAAAATAAAAATAAATTCAGACAAATTAATTACTAGCGCAATAATATTTTTTTCAAATTTTAATGTTAGGAAAATTGCAGTGGACGAATACTTTTATTAAATTTTTTAACAGCAATTGAAAATCTTTAGAATTTTAACTTACAAAACAAGAATATAACACTTTTATTTAATACATTAAAGTTCTAAATGTACACTGTTGGAAAATTTTTGTAGTTTAGTTAAAAAAAGTCCTTGTTAAAATTTTTGTGTAAAATAATCAATACATACATGTGTAGATTTATCATATGCCTGCTATGCTAATTGAACTTAACAAATTTAAAATGTAAAATTATTAAAATAATTTAAAAAATATGTTAAAGTAGCACAATTTGAACGTATAATATCTTGCATAAATGTACATGCCTGCCAAACCATCGATCTCGGGTGGATTAAACTCCAGTACTTTCTGGACAAACTTTGTCCACTTACTCAGATTTATATCGGACTGCGGATACAATTGTAAAAAATCTAATTCGAGCTGTCAAAATTAAAAACAAAATATTGATTTGTAAAATATGCTAACATTAATAAATTTTGTTTTTAATAAAAATATTATTGAAGAGGCAATGCAAAACGTCTTTCTTTCTATCGTTTCTTTGTTATACAAATGTTTCTAATTACAGATAGAAGTTATTATTCTTACCAATGTGTATCCATCAGGGGATCATAGCGCCCTGTACTTTTTAATATAATCTGATACTTTATCTGGTGGCTGATCACTGTTCTTGCGCTTGCGAGAATTATTGGTTTCTTGTTTTTGTAAAATAGCAAGCCGATATTTACTGGTAGCCTGCCATTTTTCCTGTACGGTAGTCCATGATTCCAGTCTTATTGACAACCATGCCAAATCATTTGCGACACTTGTGTCGTCGTCGTTACAACCGTTATTTTCTATTTGAAAAACAATTTTGATTAAAAAATAAACTTTACTTGCAACAAAAATGTAAGGACTATAGGCGTTAAACTATAATCTCAAGATTTATTTCTTAAATATCATATAAATTACTAACCTATTTCTTCTATATTATGTGCAGATTTACCTCGAAGATCGTTCAGCCAAAATTTTTTTTACTAAATTTGTATATTGGTTGTATAATTTCCCATTTGGCGCAACTTCTTTACCATTATATACACATCGCGGAATGTAATACAAACGCTAAAAAATACATAAAAATAATAAATAGTATAATATATATTTGCATATCCCGTGATTATGTTATAACTAATCGTGCATACCGCGTTCTCGCTAGGAAAAACCTCACTGATTTCTGCAGCTAACTGCAGAAGATTCAAAAATCTTTCTGGTCTGATTCTGTAATGATAATTAACGATAAGAAGGGATAATTATCATGTTGACAATTGTAGTTCCATGTATAATTAGTTTCTTTTTTTTTTTAGTGACATAAATCATTGTAATAAATAATTTATCTCCAACATAATATACGTATGTGTGTGTGCGTATGTGTATATGCGTGTGCGTGCGCGTGTGTCAGTTCTAAAAAGTCTTACTTTGCACTAGTGTCGTTTTTGAATTCCTTAGTAATAATGAGACGACTGAATTTTAATCTATGTTTTTTAGTAAAAGTGCCTGAGTCGAAGGCCTCTCTGATCCCTGCGCTGTGAACTGCGTCATCAATATATTCATTGACTGACTGAAATAAAGTACAAATTGTTAGGTAGGTTTGAGCACTTTTCTGGAGTAAATAATTTCATACATTTTTTAAGTTTCTTTTGCACTGGACGACGGAAGTTTGCTCTTCAGATGTTTTTTTAATATCGATAAAAGTAATATCTGCAGAGTTTGCCTGTTGATGTGATGTCGATGGTATTATTAAGTCGATATCTTTGATATCAATAGGCAATTGCAGTGCGTGTTGTTCAAAATGTTCTTTCATATCAGGCATGCATATTTCATTTTCCATCACCGGATTTGTTGGCAAAGATAATTCTATGTCGGTATTTATAGCAATCTGTAATAAATTAAGTATCAGAATCTATGTGGATATGAACCATCATCATAAAATACAATATACTCGTACAATAGAACTAACATGCATAAAATGAAAAGTATTTGTACTTTGCTGGGAAAATTAGTACATGCTACATGCTTTATCGTCATGAAACCTCTAATATGAGCATGTGTAGGTAATATACAATACATAGGCTTAAAGAAATAGTATAATGTTAAAAAATAAGTTCATGCAGGCTTGTTACTCTCTGTCACTATTGGATATAAAAATGTAGGAGCATAGATTTTCAGTAATATCGCGTTTTCATTTCTGGATTGCCACTCCTGTAACTTTGACCAAAACTTTATTCTAGGGCCAGCTTTGGAGATTAATGAAACTACATTTTTATGAGTCATCACCTTCATCGCATCCATATTAACTTCATTCTCTGTCAGAAATTATTTAATAAGTAAGAAGATACAAGCATTAAGGTATAAGATTTAAACAGTTTACAATAACATTTCTTATGAAATCTTATCACTCACGAGTACCTGTGATTTCTTGATAAATGTAAAAAGAAAGAGGTGTAGCATTACATGTGTCATCTAACAAGAAGAGGACTAAAGTGTACACACGGATTTCGTCCAACTATGTTAACTTTAAATTAAATATGTAACTTCAAAAAATATACTTCTCACAAAATTTAAAGAAACACTAAATTTATCTTTAAAAATAAGCAATATTCAAGCAGCTGTAACTTTGTTAAAAATAAACAAAATTTAAATTTAAAAAAAGGATTTTAAAGGTTAAAATCTCTACTTTCGAAACGTTACTATTATTTTTTAGTTTCTGTGAGTTTAATAATTTTTACATATAAAAAACTACGAGCTGGACAAAATAGAAAATTTTTTTCTTACTTTGTGGTATCCACGATAACTTAATAACAAAATATCGTAGAAACAGTTTTAAAAAAAGATTTTGCAAGGAAAACTTCAAGCTTTTACGTTAGGGTCAAAAATTTTTACAAATATTTTTTGTGCACGTGACAGGCCTACAAAGTGGGAGAAAAATTTTCTATTGTGTCCAGCTCGTAGTTTTCTGTATGTAAAAATTATTAAACTAAAAAATAATAGTAACGTTTCAAAAGTAGAGATTTTAAGCTTTAAAATCCTTTTTCTAATTTAAATTTTGTTTATTTTTAACAAAGTTACAGCTGCTTAAATTTTGCCTATTTTTAAAGACAAATTTAGCGTTTCTTTAATTTTTATGAGAAGTGTAGTACAGTCATGGACAAGTGGCAACAATAATAAATCAACTCTACAATGTGCTCTTTGCTTCCTGTTTTCTGTTCTAAACATCTTTGCGATTATCTCTGTTGCCCAAGATAAAAATTGACCAACTTTAGAAGAGACAGGAAACATCACGTTACGCAACGGAATTGCGAAATACGAGATAATCGCAAAGAAGTTAAGAGCAGAAAACAGGAAGCAAAGAGCACATTTTAGATTTGGCTAGTGCAAGGATGCGAACGCAGACGCTGGTCGGATAAGTCTATTATATAGGTTATGTGCGCCATGCACGGAAAAAATAAATGGAAATTTCACACGATGCAGACAATTCACGCTTTGCAAAACTTATTAATTAAAAATCTAATTTAATAGTATAAATGCAACAAAACTTACCTTGAAATATTGAGATAAACTTCTCAAATCCCTAATTTTTCAATAAATCCGCCACACTTACTTTCATCATTGCACTGCGACGACGGTGGGGACGGTGACGATGACAATGACGACGACGAAGATTTGCGCGGTCGATGCACTTGTGTAAAAAGTCTTCGATTGCGGCGAAGCAACTGACGATCGCGGGACAGTGACCACGACGATGATGATGACGGCGCGCTGGAAAAACGCTCATAATTCACCTCAGCGCGACCCGCGGCTATCAAGCTGCGATTTCCCCTATTTCTCACAACGCCGATACCGCGGACACGCAGTTATCGGGACACGACCGAAAAACTCACTGCCGAGAGATTTACTGCTATACTACAGCAATATCAATTCGAAGCCATTGTGAGGAGCGAGGGAATCTCGGCGGGAAGGGGGGATCTCAGCGGCGCGGGGATTCCCTGGCCCTGTACCCCCGCGCAAGCATCATGGTTTCAAATCAGCATTACTATACTACTTACCGCTCGCGTTTCACCGCGACCGATACCCGCACACGACGCCGATGAAAAAAATCGTCAACGACGACGCAACGACATCCGTTACGTTAGCACGTTCAGTCTTCGAATGCAGTGCAGCCATGCTTTTCAATTCACCAAGACCTTGGTTAAACTAGCTACGGTCATTGGTTGTGAGAACTAATTTCTGGGTGACCAATCGGAATACAGTTTCTTGGTTACCTCAACCAATTGCGTTGGTTATAAGCACCAATAGTTCCAACCAAATTTGAATTGTCAAATTAAGTGTAGAGTCGTGAGCTAAAAGGTTGCAACACATTTTTGTTGATGGTTTTTGGAATGTAGACTTGCTCATCAATCGGCGAACATAATTGGTTAGATCCACAGGTAAGAACCAATTATGTTCGTCGTTCGATGAGCAAGTCTACATTCCAAAAACTATTGAAGAAAATGTGTTGCAACCTTTTAGCTCACGACTGTACATGGTTACGGCAACCAAGTCAATGGTTATAGTTACCAATATACACGTAACCAAGAAAAACTTGTTAAATTCAACCAAGCCTTTTTTCCGTGTGAGCGGATCATTTCATCCGGAGTTATTGCATCTATAGGATCAAATGAAAAAGTTATTTGAGGTGGTGCTTGTTCAAACTCTGGTAATCCTGGAAAATTTTGTTCAATTTCTTCGTTTGAAATTTCTATTATTTATATTGTTTTGAGAGCTTTTTGCGATCTTAAATTATGTCGTGATGAAAATGCTGCGCCTGATTTTTCAAAACCTGGGAGGCGACTCCGTTTCTTTGTTCCTTTTACTGGCCTTCGAGCACGCTCTTTGTGTGGAAGTTCATCCTCAGATTCGGCGTCGTTTGAAAATAGAGTACTAAGAGCATGCTGAATTTTATGAGTTTGAGATTCAAAACGAGGTTTTTTTCGTATAGGCATTACCTAATAAAACATCGGTTTAGGAATAACGGGATTTCTAGGTAGTGCATCCGCGTTATTATTTGTGTTCCTTTTTTGTAAACAATATCGTAATCGTATTCTTCTAATTTTAAACGCCAACGTGCGAGTCTAGATGTAGGATCTTTAACACGATATAATCAAGTTAACGGTTGATGATCTGTTACTAAAGTAAACTTTTCACCATAGAGATACGGACAAAAATGATTAATTTGGTAAGTTATCTCCTTTTTATGTGTAGAAGGGAGTTGATATTGTTTAGTATGCACTGTTAGATTTTTATTATTTAATATTTTGTGAAATTGTAAAGTTCATCAAGATAGTTATTAGAAATATAAAATCTATCTATGGTGACAATATTTTTTTGCTCAAACAAAGTTAAGTATTCTAGTCTTAATGATGGTAAAATAATTGATACTCTATCTAAATTTACTTTAAAATTATTTATTTCAAAATTCCCAGTTTTTTTATTGAGCTTTACCTCATAATTTCTGGCAATGGTAATAGATTTGTATTTATTTTCTTTATTTTTAATGATAGCAATTTCTTTAGTATTTATAGCTGAAATTGCATGATTTTGTGTTGAATGAATCGCTTTACCTTTTGTGAGTGCGTATAGCACTAAGGAAAGAGCTGGAGCATTCTGTGATGCCAGCGTAAAGTATTTGTGAGATTGCCGCTTAGGTTAGAATTGTATGAAAATCCCATGAGGGCTGTCGCTTTCTTCTTGTTGAAAAGGGCCCGTCGGATGGGCTCGCATGCTTTTTGCATGGAGATTAGAATTATTAGTAATTGAGCATTCAAAAAATGCTTTAGAGTGTGTAGAGAGATTAATGAAAGAAAACGATTCATTATTAGTATTAGTAACATTAGAATTATTATTTTGCTTAGGATTGCTATCATTGTTATTGTTACCATCATTGGTTGTAGTAGGAGTTATAATTGTTTCCTTAATAGAAGTTTCTGAAGTTGTAGTAGAAGAATTTAATGAGGTATAATTAGAAACTTTATTTTCAAGAGAATCTACTTTGAATTGTAGAGCACTTTCTGGCTCTGAAAAGTTAAGTGGATTATTTGCTATATGAGTGACTTCCCTGAGTCGTAAGGTAGGTACAAGAACTTCGACTGTGTGTCGAGTATATTTATTATTTTTTATTATATGCTTTATTATTTATTTAAGTGACAAGTGATTCTCCGGCGTATACTCCATCACAAAATCAGGGAATATACCCGGTTTTGATTTCTGGATTCGATACTAGAATTATAAATCCAATGTTAGTACGTGGAGGTACCTTAACTGTATCGTGCTTTTTAAATGGGAAGTAATAGTTACCCCATGTGACATTTTTTTGTGCGTAATCAATACAGGCATGGTTCTCTTGAAAGAATGAGCTACCTAAAATGCCTTGTTGAGTTATAGGAAAATCGTCAGAAACTAAGTGAAATTTTACTGGAATTTGTAAAATATTAGCTTCGATTGAACCTAAGGTATTAGCGACATTTTAACCAATACCGATTAATTGTAATATTTCGTCTATATTGACTAATGTATCGCCGTGAACGCATCCTTTTTTTATTATATTAGGATGTGCTCCGGTATCTACTAAAAAAGCAATTAGTCCGTTAAGGCAATGCTGGAGATACCGACTGAACACTATTATTTTTAATTTCAGTAAACTTTTTATTGAATTCACAGAATAATAAATCTTTCTCTACAATTAAAGTATTGACAAAAACATAATACGTTAGCTACAATTTAACACGAAAAACGAAAAAAAGTTGCAAAACTATGTGCTTCTGTAGTAGTTTCATGACAATATATGTTGCGTATAAAAGTTTTAGACTTTGTACCTACAAAATAACCATCCAGCGTGAATTACACGTAAGATTGTTAGTGTGCTTTCAAAACGATCCTAGAAGCTTTAGTATAAAAGATATTTCCAATCAAAAATATCGTGTTTATGTGTGCATGCAGAATCGGTGTGAGAATCGGTGAAGAGTGAGAGTGAGTGAGACCGAGCACTAGTTTAGTTTTTCGATGTTGCGGCAGCGGCGCTGTGCAGTGAAAGGCATCGCTGAATCATAGGCCGGTATTCATAGGCCCGTATTCATAGTCGGAACTTATTCTTAAGATCACCTTAAGTTTAATCTTAAGGTGCCCTCTAGATTCATAGTCGAAAAACAAGGCAGGATTTAAACAAATGCTCAAGGTTTACGTTGTTCAAGATGATCTTATTTGGGAACGCCTTAATGTGATTCATAAATACATCTAAGCATGTGCTTAAGGCTACCTTGTTAGTCATTAATTCATAGTCATTTAAGACTGTCTTATTTCACGCACACATTTATAAATAAGACGATCTTCGCGAAGACGTGTCCGAGGACGTATTAAGCAAGGCTTTTGGAGGTTAAGTGGTTCGCGTGCGTTGCTCCGGTCATACTTTTAATTGATCTGTAGTAAAATCTGTAGTGATAATAAAAAAGTTCTGCATTCTTAAGGCTGGTTTATAATTACTTAAAGTAGGTTTATAATAGCCGTAACCGTAAGAAATTGACTAATCATAGTTAATTTATAAGAGAATAATCGATGATTAACCAATTTCTTACGACTATTATAAACTTTAAGTGTAGTATTAAATTTTAAACTATTAATATCAATAATGACACAAATCAGAAAAAACCGTTCTGCATGTGGTACATTGCATTACAACAATAAATTTATTTTTCAGAAGGACGGTGTGAACATAAGCAGAGATATATATATATATATATATATATATATATATATATATATATATATATATATTTATACAGCTCACAAGGGGAGCACCAGACACTGTCCCTTCCGATTTCGTTGAACTTTATACATGTTATAAACCTATCCTCCCACTAATTCATCTTAAAGTAATAGGACCCGCCTCTCAAGCATTCGCGAGAAAAACGCGTTTAAAGATTTACTTGTGCGTAATGTACCGTGTAGTAAGAACAGATTGACATCTAAGCAGCGTAGCCTAGTCGGTAAGGCGCCTGACTACAATGCTGCATATTACTGGTTCAAATTTTACTTTTTCCATTTTTTTTTTTAATTTCCTCGCAACGTACTATTGTGTGTGGTGTATGTTTTTAAATATTTAGCCTATAAAATAACTGTTTTAATTATACAATTAATTATATTTCAGAAATTATGAAATTCATCTATTTATTAATGTTTTTAAGGTTTTGTGAATAAAAAATAATACAATCTTATTATATAATTTTAGAATGTATTAATAAAATATTATTAATTATATGTTGAAATTTATTTTCTATTCAATTAAACAAATTTCAAATTATTTTTGCCACGATTTTTCTTCTTGTCGCAACGAATTTCGGCTATACAAACAGTCTTTTTTGACAAGGATATCTGTGTAGTTATACGCGCGCTACCTGAGAACTGTTTTCTTTGTAACACCATAAGGTTGTTTAAACGGTTTTGACTTTCTTCTCTTATTTTCCTTTCTTTTCATTACGTATTATAAAATATTTTATTTTCTTCCTTACTTTCCTTTCATTATGTATTATAAAATATTTTATTAACTCATTCTGAAATTACATAAATTTTATTCACAAAACCTTAAAAACATTAATAAATAGTTGAATTTTATAATTTCTGAAATGTAATTAATTGTATAATTAAAACAGTCATTTTATAGGCTAAATATTTAAAAACATATACCACACACAATAGTACGTTGCAAGGAAAGTAAAAAAAAAAAAATGGAAAAAGTAAGATTCGAATCAGTAATATGCAGCATTGTAGTCAGGCGCCTTAGCGACTAGGCTACGCTGCTTAGGTGTCAATCTGTTCTTACTACATGGTACATTACGCACACGTAAATCTTTAAACGCGTTTTTCTCGCGAATGCTTGAGAGGCGGGTCCTATTACTTTAAGATGAATTAGTGGGAGGATAGGTTTATAACATATATAAAGTTCAACGAAATCGGAGGGGACAATGTCTGGTGTTCCCCTTGTCAGCTAGTCAGCTAGTCGCTGAATCGTCATCATCACTTTGGTTTATCTTGAGCATCTACTCATGCAGAAATAATATCGGCCAACTAGAAACGAATTGTGCTGGAGGCTATTTTATTGGCAAGTTTATCAGGCAGTGTAAAATGTGGATCACTCGCAAAAACTGAGAGACATCACGGTGGAAGACGAATGTAAATATGCTTATCATAAGGATTTCTTTGTGTTCGAGCAAAATACTCAAGGCCATCCCTGGTACATTTGCAATATTTAATATTAATTAATAATACTTAACAATTACCTGCCGATTCCGTTAGCTCTTCAATTCAAATGAAATTAAAATCATAGCTTAATAATATATAAGATAGTATTACAGTATACAAAAATTACTTAAATGCAACGTTTCTATTGGAGGAGTCCTAGGAAATATTACGGAAATAGCCAAACGGCAAATAAGTACAATCTTAAGATCATCTTCGCCAAGTCGATGTCAAATCAAATAAGAATTACTTGAGCAAAATCTTCTTCGCGAAGGTCACCTTATTTGGCGACTATGAATTCTTATGACTTAAGACGATCTTAATTGAATAAGATGGTCTTGGCCAAGACGATCTTAAGCGCTGCCTTGAGCTTGGATTATGAATACGGTCCATAGTCGATTCTTATATTTAAGATCATCTTAAGTATCACCTTAAGATGTCATCAACCAATCAGAGAGCCGTATTAGCATCTTAAGACGTTACTTAAGACGATCTTGAAATAAGAATCGACTATGAATACCGGCCATAGTAACGATCTCATTTATCGACCTACTCAGACCCGTAACTAGCTTTTTATGTGCACTGGGAAAAGTTTTATTTTCGATTACACTTTTTTGAGAGGGAATATAATAATAAAATAAATATGGTACAGTCGTCTTGTATGCACAAAGAAGTCTTGTTATTACTCGGATCTGTTATAACGAGATTGCCAGACTATTACTATAATTAATTATATGATTTAAAAATTAATAATTACATTAATAATATATATATATATAAAATTACGCTGAATACATAAATGCGTAAAGAAAACTTTTATTCAAAAAGATCTGTTCAAAAATAAATGAGATCACAGTACAATTAACCAAATATGTTATAAAAAAACCTAAAATATAGTGTTAGTGGTTATTTAAAAAATAAGATACAATACAACAAAAGCTTATATAAACAATAAAGGTTTATTATAACCCGAGCGCGCCAAGTTTTAGTTTCACTATGATCTCGATACTTTTTATTAATTTTCGATACTTCTCTTGATTGTTTCTCTAGCCCATTTTACATGATTTAGAATTTACATAAAAAGATAATGAATATAATAAATATTTGCTGTAAACACTTTTGAATAAATCGTTACTGCATATACTTTTAGATACATTAAACTTTTACTATATTGTATGTAATTTTTAAATGACTGCTGTAACAACATATATTAGGTTTTAATAATATATTTGGGTAATTGAATCATGATCTCGTATTTATTTTTAAGCAGTTGAATAAAAGTTTTTTTACGTGTTCAGAAATATTCAAGATAATATTTATTTGCATTATAAAATATCATAATAATAGCAATCATATTTTATAATCTAAGTGAATGCTTTGAATATTTGTATATATATATATATATATATATATATATATACATAATATATACAGGGTGAAAAAAAGGGTCACATATTTTGATAGCAAGTAGTATTAATCAAAACAAAAAGAAAAGGTCTAATTAACATGGGTCCTAAAACTAATATCTTCAAAGATACAAACTATTTTATTATTTGAGCTCTTTATCATTTTCTTATTAGTCGGGTCATCTTTAGAATGTAATGAACAAAGGAGTATGGAAGAGTGGGGTACAATGGGGATATCTTTTTTCTAGGTGCCTTAAAAAAAATAAACAAAAAGAGATAAAGAAATAATTTTTATTTTAATATGAAATGTAATCATTAATTTTCTATAAAAAAAATGAAATAAAGAAACTAAATGTATGTACATATGATAACAAAATAAAAACTCCTTTTTTTACAAAAAACAAAAAATTTTAATGCCATCTGAGACGATTAATCTCGTACTGACAAACTCTCGTATAGCAACAGTAGTAAACAGTAGTCTTTTGTTTACTAGGGCTGCTCACATTCGTCAAGGCCTACGCAATGTCGTTTGACTTGTAGTATCTATTGCAAATGTAAATATCAGGAGACATTCTAAAGATGACACGACTAATAAGAAAATGACAAAGAGCTCGAATAACAAAATAGCTTGTATCTTTGAAGATATTAGTTTTAGGACCCATGTTAATTAGACCTTTTCTTTTTGTTTTGATCAATACTACCTGCTATCAAAATATGTGACCCTTTTTTTTAGACACCCTGTATACAGAGTGTCCCAGACCAATGTATAAAGATTACTACGATGAGGTAGAAGGGATCAAGATAAATCAAAAAGTCTAATAACAGTTTGCGATATTTGCAATAATTTTCGTGTAATAAAATATTAAAGTCAGCCGAATAAGAGCGCGCGGAGAGGCAAACGGTTGGTCGCCTGAGCCGTAAGACCGCCCGGTTTGACGCGGTACGGTGCCAAGCTTTCCTTTCCCTTGCCGCGCGCCACATACCGTCGCCTACAATCGGGCCGTAGTGGGCGGTCCTACGGCTCAGACGAGCGACCGCTTGTCTCTCCGCGCGCTCTTATTCGGCTGACCTTAATATTTTATTACTCAAAAACTGTTGCAAATATCGCAAAATGGTATTAGACTTTTTCATTTATCTCGATCCCTTTTACCTCATCGTGATAATCTTTATACATTGGTCTGGGACACCCTGTATACAAAATTTATATAAATATACATGTATGTTTATAAATGATCAAAGTTACTTAATATGTTTTGTTGCCTGAAAGAATAAAATAATGAAATAATGACATTAAAAATATAATGCTAAAATAAGAAAATAAATAGATTTTTGGAACATATTTATTGTAGTATGTTTTTACATTATCGAAAGTTTTCGCTAATACATACATCGGACGCACGCATATGTCTGTCAAATACAGCAAACCTGTACATTTTACAACATATTTTTATAAAGCCTGTTTTTCAATATCTTTTTTCTAATTACATGCTTATTTTTTAATGTAGCACGAATGCTTTACAAAAGCAAAGGAGAAAGAATAATTTCTGACAAAGTTACATGCAAGTAATAATACCAAAAGCTAACTAATAAAAAAAAAAGTTTAAAACATTGTAATCTTAGACGTAACGTTACCTATTGATCCATAGTAAGTTAGCGACAAGAAAAACAAACTATTGCTTTGCTTGTCGCTAACTTACTATGGATGGCCTCAATTTAATATTATGTCAATTCTGAACTTGACTACAACATTTACTTTAGAAGTACACAAAATATAAAATCTAATCGACAATACTGATAATTATACGTTTTATGAAAAAAATTTAATCCTTAGGTAATATGGTGAAGATCTTTTATATTTATAACATGCTGAAAGTAAATACTAAGAGGGTAATAAATGTACTAACAATAAGTCAAAGATAATGGTAAAAAAAAATGAAAACAATTTCAGATGTGTTGATGTAACAAAAGAACTGAATGATTTAATAAGTGTCAAAATAAATGAACTTGAATACTTATTGTTAGTGATCTCACCATGGAATGTTGCACCTATGGATTGTTGCAAGACATGAAAACTTAATTATGTTGGTCCAAGGAAATAAATTAAGAAATGCTTAGTGCCAATTGAGCCAAACACAAAGTCTTCGAGTATGAATTCATGTATTCTTCAATATTTTACTAACGTTTTGGTCTCTATAATTTGGACCATTCTCAGTGTGACAAAACAAGTTTCGGCAAAATGTACGAATCAAGAATAAATAATCGGTCAAAAGATTGATGGGGTTGACCAACTATTTATATATTTCATTCATAGATTTTGCCAAAACTTGTTTTGTCATACTGACAATGGTCCAAATTATAGAGACCAAAAATATTGTAAAATATTGAAGAATACATAAATTCACACTCGAAGACTTTGTGTTTGGCTTTGGCACTAAGCATTTCTTAAAATAAAACAAAAAAATTTCACTTTAAGAGAAAAAAATATAAGAAAATGAGGATAGGTCAGATATCCACCAATCATGGATATCTTACGTATCTTGGTAGTGCTGACGACGATGCTGGAATGTACCCCTGGGGCACGGACGATGCGGGAACATATCCTGGTGGCACGGATGATGCGGGAACATATCCCGGTGACACGGATGATGCGGGAACGTATCCCGGTGGTATGGACGATGCGGGCACGGATGATGCGGGGACATATCCCGGTGGCACGGATGATGTAGAGACGTATCCCGGCATGACCGATACGGGCGGAGGGGTCACCGCGGGCGGAGAGGCCACCGCGGGCGGAGTGTCCACCGCAGCAGGAGGACGAAAGGGGTGCCGCTACCTAGCCCACATGTACCGCTGCCGCTTTTCTTTTTGAAACAAGCGGTTCACCTTTTGTTTTACTTTCTGAAAATAAAAACATTTAATTATATCTATGTATATGTATGTATAAATGTGTATGTATAATAAATAAATTTATTTCCAAGGTGTACAAAAAATGTCGCTCAATTTGACAATAATTTATTTATTACTTCTAAGAGAGCTCTTTTTGCACACACCTTCGGGATAATATTAGAGAGTTACTAATAAAATTTAAAAAAATGAGCTTTTTTAGAATCTGAGAATGAAGTAAGGAATAGGAACGGCTAGGTATAAATACCGACACATTTCAATTTCAAATGGAAAGGTGCAAATATAATTTTGAGTAACTGTACTTATTCGACCCATTTCGTTCTCTGTGGTTTAAGTGTGCCGCAAAACCATTTTTGGTCTTGCGAACACACTCTCTGCTGCTGGCGTTATCGGCGTCGTTGCCGTCGTCGCCACCGTCGCCGCCACCGTCGCCGCCATCGTCGTCATCGACGTCATCGGCAATGTCACCGTCGTCTCCATCGGTCTCGACGTCGTCGTTGTCGGTTTGGACGTCGGCCTCGACGTTGTGGCCGTTGATCTGGACCTCGTCGCTTGTTGCAAAACGAGGGAAGTCACCTCGCAACGACTTCCCTCGCTTTTGGCTGTAAAAAAGAAATATATGTTATATGTATATTATATCCAATTATCTTATAATATGTGTTATAATATACTGTATATATATTATATTTACTTACATTTTCGTCCAGGCCGTCCAGGTCCTTTTTCCATGCTTGCCACGTGTTGCGTGAACCAACCGACTTGATGAACTGTACAGCACATAAGTAACTATACTAACTATATGGCGAAGAACGAGAAGTTGGGGGAGGTAATCACGTGGCGCGTAGTTGTGCGGTCAAACAAATGCGTCGTGTCTTTTGTACATTGCCTATCAAGATTTCGCGAGGCCCATATCGCAACGCAGAACAAATATGATAGCTTGGTTCTCATTTTTAAATATTGCATAATAATATTTGTATTATATCTGTAATAGATTCACGCAAAAGGATACTCTTGCATAGCTGCAACACTATATGCACAAGAGAATTGATTAGTCTATTGAAATATGCATAAGGAAATAGACCAATCAATTTTCTTATGCATATGGTTATGCAGCAATGCAAAAATTTTTGCTTTGACCTTTACAAAATTGTTTAAAACATTAATAAAAACATACTACAAGAATTTTATTGCTGTCATATATACAATATACATGGCTTCGTAAATTTGTTATGGGCAGTTTACAGGATTCCTAAAGCACAAATCAACTTTTGTTGTTATCTCAAAAGAATGCAAAATTATATTAATTTGTGCAAAATATTTTTTTTATTACAAAAAAGCAATCTACAGTGGCTCAACGGTGATTAGCTTGTCACCCCTTATATTGCACGTAGTGTGCACTTGTACGGATGATGCTGGAACGTATCCCGGTGGCACAGCTAATGCGGAGATTCGAACCCGAGTCCATCGGGTGACAAGCTTATATCAACCCACCAAGCCACTGTGGATTGCTATAGCTTCTCTACTTTGAAATGGGTTTATCTGCTACTTATACTTTAAACATTATTATACAAAAATATTGAGAAATTTAAAAATACTCTTCTATTATCAATTGCCTTGAAAATTTACAATGTTAAACGTTAAAAAATGTATTGAAATTTTTACATATTCTTTGTGTCCAATTTCAAGTTAATTTAATTGTAGAAAAGCATTTTTGAATTTCTTGATATTTTTAATACTACATTTTACAAAAAAAAAATTTTTGTCCTGAGAAATCAAATCTGGAACCTTCAGAATAGTACTCAAGAATTATGACTGTCCAACCATAAAGGTCAATTTACAATTTTTCTTCCGTAATGGTACTACAGCTGCTAAAAGTATTTTATCTTTTTCTGGGGAATGCTTGAACAACGGGTCCAATCACAGTAAATGTATAAATAAATATTACAATCATATTTAATTTCATAAAATCAATGACTAGAAACCGAGTTCCTCTTGTGAACGCAATACTGAAAAATTTTCGTCGCATAATCGACAAATCGAGATCAAAAATTATGTATCTACAGCTATAATGAGAGAAAAGCAGACAGCTCGAAACGTTAGAAGATAGTTAGATAGAGAAAGGAAACGCTTGAGAGAGAAGGAAATATTATAGAAGAGTTTTCTCCGATTTAGGCTGCGTTCGGGAATACACACCGAGTGCCTTGGAGTGTCGTTTTATCTTTGTTGTTCAGTGGATATTAAACAAGGATGATACTCGGAAACACTCGGTGTGTATTTCCGAATGCAGTCTCAACGGCGCGCGTCCGTCTAGCAGCCAAGGCAACGAGTGGAGAGAAGGAGACTCTATTGTCTCATTCTTTCTCAAGCAGTCTGTCTTCTTCTCGACCTATCTTCTTTTGTTTCGAGCGTTCTCGCTTTTTCTCATTACAAGACAAGCCGGCAACACTGCTTAGCTTACCGAAACGATTTAAGAATTTTACCTTGCGGATCCGAGCTTGTAACGCGCGTGCGACATTATGTTTATATATTGTCACGTATTTTCTTGACGCCGGAGAGCAGCGGCGAAATACGCGATCAAACAAAGGAACCAGTATTACGCGCGAAACACGCGCGTGAACAACGAACGAACCGATAGATATGTTCACACCAAATCGCGAAATTGGGCGCCAGACGCGATGATACCGGTCGCGTCTCCGGGTTCACTTTTCAACGCTAAACGCGGATCCACAACACGCGATAGATCGCCAGACGAAAACGCAAAATCGTCGCTCACACGCGGTCGGTTAGATCCTCTAACCGGTAGAGAGGCGGAGTAGCGGAGACAGGGACGGAGCGGCTCTCTTATGAGAGGAGAGGGTAGGCGAGAAACTAAGTAAAATCAGGCCGATATAACAGGTAGAAATAACATATATTATAGCGTATAATAGAGACGGAGTACAGCCAAACACGAAGAAAATACAAGTCAAAGTAAGAAAAGAATGAAAAAGATGAAGAGTTGGCGAAAACAAATAGGCAGAACGCGAGAATTCTCTTAAATCCTACAACAATTACGCTAACGGCGCGAACCACGGCGGCTGATCCCGCGCGGAACATGACAGCCAATCACGCGCGTTCTGAACAGCACGGCGAGAACACTACGAACTGTAGCTAACAGGCATTAATTAATTCAAAACGAAGCACAACCAAAGATACCCGCTGACGACAACGCCGTCGTCGCGGCCAAGTTACAAAATTCGTCCTAAAACGCGCGATACGACAACGCACCGATAACGCGGGCGGCCGTGCGATCGCGGCCGGAACACGAATCGCGCACGTGTGCGAGGGCTTTGCGGCTTACCGGGAAGCAGGTCGTTCGCGAGCTTCTATGGCGGGACGGCTCAAACACACGCGGCAGCTGACAGCTGGGTGCCTTGACGAGGCCTCGTGCTTGAGGTAGAGAACCAGCCAAACACCAAGAAACAAGGTGCGTTCAATCGCCACGCGGCGGACGCACTCACACACTAACCTAATGGCTCCACCTCAGAGCGCGAGCCGGTCGACACCGACAGCTCATGCCTTTACACAGCGGTTAGACGGGTCACCTCGACTCTCGGCACGGTCCTCTTCCTCGTCTCCGGGACCCCAGGCAGAGATCGCCAGACCGCACGCCCAATAGCCACTTGCCGGTAGCACAGGACGATATCCTTCTCGCTCGCTTCCAATAACACGCGCTCTCGTCACCGGGGCGTACGCAAAAGCCGAGAGGATCGCGCTCGATGCGCGATCGATGAGCGCTACCCCTCCCACAGGGTGCGCGATATCCTTGCGCCTAGCGGCGCGGCCTATCAGCGGCCGCCCTTATCTAGCCGTGACGTCACGGTAGCGCAGTGTCGGGTCTCCGCAGGTGTCGTGCGGTCCCCGTCGGCATCCGACATCCTCGTCGCTCTCGTCGTCCTCGCGGACGACAGCAGCAGAATTTTGATGGGGCGATTCTTCGCCGCTATCCTCTTTGATGGACAGCCGGCATTCGACGGCCCTCGTCCTGGCCGTTTGTCCGCCCCAGCCTGTCCATCAGCTGTGCCACTTGCAAGCCTTTTTTGCGTGGCGCTTATCTGTCGCCACGTCTTGTCTCGTCCTCCTCTCCGTCGGCAGCTTCCCGTACGCCGACCCTGGACGATCGCCTTCTCCTTTTCTTGCCACTGTCCATCTCCCTCGCCGCTGCTGGTCCGTAGGCGACGTTTGTCGATATGCCCGCGGTTACATGAAATAAGCCGCGAGTAAGTAAATGAAAATAATACTCTAAGCAGTCTCGCCGGAGATTTCACTCTCTCGCGGAGTGCCCGACCCAGTCATACGTGCCTCCTTGCGCTATGCTTAGGTAGAGGACGAAGTAGCGAGGTAGATAAAACTGCCACGTCACAATATATATATATGTGTGTGTGTGTGTGCGTGCGTGTGTGTGTGCGTGTTTGTGCGTGCGTGCGTGCGTGCGTGTGCGTGCGTGTGTGTGCGTGCGTGCGTGCGTGCGTGTGTGTGCGTGCGTGCGTGCGTGTGTGTGTGTGTGTGTGTGTATGTGTGTGTCCTTGGACCTGTCTGCGAACACCTTCAATAAAATAATTAATTATTTTTAAATACCCCCCCCTTCACTCACACAAATGCGCGCGCGCGCATACTCACGCATACACGCACGCGCACACACACGCACACACGCACGCACGCACACGCACATAGCAGAGAGGGTTTGGAGTCATTAAACACCACGGGAGTGACAAACTGGGGGGTCCTTATCTCTGCTGACACGCACGAACGCATGCACGCACGCACGCACACACGCACGCACACACGCACGCACACACGCACACATACACACACAAGAGATGTAAATCTGGCCGTGCAACCTCCACGTGGTATATCTCGGATAACGCTAATGCCGGCAGTATCGTAACTTTCAAGCCTCACATCTCGGAAGGTACTCAACAAAAATAAACTTTCTTGTAGTGTTTTGGAAAGGTCTCGAGATAAGCTACAAGAATGTATAATAAAAAGTAGGCAGTCTTATTTAAAAAATTGATGGTGTTTTGCACGTGACCTTCAAGCAACTATTCAAGATCAAATTAACGACACCGTCTTATGACCCCTTTGAATCCATACAACTTTTGTCTGAAACATTTTCTTATAAAATGCAAGGGAACGGAAATATTTGAGGTGATACATTAAAATGGGACACCCTGTATATACAGGGTGTAAAAAAATTAGACCAACAAACTTTGAGGGGAAATAGAGGACGTAAAAACAAACATATTTTGTTAATAATGTTTTTCTCTACGACGCTCCGTTTTAATATTATAGGCTACAAAATAGGAATTTTATGATTTTAACAAAAAACAAACACATAAGTGGAAAAATTAAATTTATTTCGATTACACATATATATTTTAATCTTCAAAAAACAATTAACAAAATAACGGAACAAAAATGCGCAAATAATTAGCTCAATTTATAATAAATGTTCAAAAATTCCTCCATTTGTTTCAACACAAAAATGACAACGTCGAAATTCGGATTAACGATTTTGTTTCTGTTTCAATGCTTCATCGATAAGAGTTGTAAACGTTAAAGATATAAAAATAAAGTAAAAGTAAATACAAAATACCCTTGTGAAGCACGCTTCATTAAGAAACAGTATTGAGGGCAAACCGCCCGACATGTTTATGTTGAAGTCCTCTCCCGATAAAAACAGTACGTGGATTCCACGTACTGTTTTTATCGGGAGAGGACTTCAACATAAACATTTTTTGTTAATATTTCTCTCTACGATATTTTGTTTTGGTCTTAGTCTATGTAGTATTTATTCAAACGCTCAATGGAGCAGAAGTCTTCAATTATAAGATATCTTACTAAATTTGATATGATTTGTTTATCATTATGGAGCGATATACTTGGATTGAATTGAGTGACATGCATCTTACTTATGGAGCAGCTAATTGCAATGGACGAGCAGCACAGAGACTTTATCAACAACGATATCCTGGTCGCCGCATTCCACATCATTTTTGAATCCATTCATCGACATTTGCGAGAGAATGGTTCTTTTAGAAGATCGAATGGACAAGGACGACGACGTTCAGTGAGAACTCTGCGATTTGAAGAGCAAGTTTTGGCAGAAATAGGAAACAATCCTTCCACTAGTACACGTGCAATTGCATTTAACATTGGAACAAGTAATATGAATGTATGGAATGTTCTTCGTGAACAATTATTACATCCATTTCATCGGCAACGTGTACAAAGTTTAACATTTGAAGACTATCCACGACGTTTAGAATTTGCGCGATGGTATTTGCAGCAGTGCAAAACACACCCCGAATTTTCTTCTTTAGTACTATTTACTGACGAAGCAAGTTTTACAAGAACAGGCATGTTTAACACTTACAACTCTCACGTTTGGAGTCAGGATAATATTCATTTATTCGATCATATCAAACGGAATTTACGGTTAATGTATGGGCAGGTATTATTAATAACTTCCTTATCGGGTCGTACATTTTACCTTTAAGACTGAATGGCAATATTTATCGTATTTTTGTCGAGGAAGTGTTACCAGAACTCATGGAAGACATGTCACTTGTCACAAGAAGGCAAATGTGGTTCCAACACGATGGAGCACTTGCCCATTTTACTACTATTGTGCGCAATTACTTGGACCAAAGATTTAATGAGCGCTGGATAGGCCGAGGAGGTCTTATCGCATGGCCTCCCCGGTCACCAGATTTATCTTCGCTTGACTTTTTTTATGGGAGCACATGAAAACTCTCATTTATGAGACACCGATTGAAACAGAAGAAAAATTAGTAGCCCGAATTACTGCTGCAGCATATCAGATTCAAAATATTCCTGCAGTCTTCGAACGTGTGAGAGAATCAATGTTTCGACGTTGTCATCTTTGTATTGAAGCAAATGGAGGAACTTATGAACATGTATTATAAATTGAGTTTAAAAAGATTAAAATATATATGTGTAATTGAAATAAATTTAATTTTTTCACTTATATGTTTGTTTTTTGTTAAAATCATAAAATTTCTATTTTGTACCCTATAATATTAAAACGGAGCGTCGTAGAGAAAAACATTATTAACAAAATATGTTTGTTTTATGTCCTCTATTTCCCTTCAAAGTTTGTCGGTCTAATTTTTTTACACCCTGTATATATACAGGGTGTTTTAGACCACCCGTACACCCCTTTTTTCTTCGCAGGATTAGGACCAATCAAAAATATGTTCAGACAAAAGTTGTAGGGTTCCAAAAGATCTATTCAATGATCTTATCAGTTTGACCTTGGATGGCGTCGCCAAGGTCAGATCGAAATCACATTAAGTTTTTTAAATGGAACACCCTATTTTTGATTCCAGAATCTAATAGCTGGTGTCAAGACCTTTCCAAAACACTATAAGAATGTTTATTTTCGTTGACTACTTTCCGAGTTGTGCGGCTTGAAAGTTACACTACCGCCAGCATCAGCATTACTCAAGATGTACCATGTGGTGGTTACTTAGTCGGATTTAATCTTGTGTGTGGGTGTGTGCATACATGCATGCGTATGTGTATGGGAGAGGAAAAGGGGAGTCAAAGTTTTATGTACTCTGCTTTTGTTTATTAACTGGATTGATTATGTTTAATGATCAATCATGTCCAGATTGACTGTATGCATTTTCCCGTGCTTAGCATTATCCAGAATGAACGACGTGGACGTGACGAGAATTTCATCCCATTGGGGTGCTTGATTCACGTGAGTCCCCTTGCCTCTCACGTTTGGGGTGCTTGATTCACGTGGGTCCCCTTGCCTCTCACGTTTGGGGTGCTTGATTCACGTGAGTCCCCTTGCCTCTCACGTTTGGGGTGCTTGATTCACGTGAGTCCCCTTGCCTCTCACGTTTGGGGTGCTTGATTCACGTGAGTCCCCTTGCCTCTCACGTTTGGGGTGCTTGATTCACGTGAGTCCCCTTGCCTCTCACGTTCGGGAATGAATGAGTGTATGTTTTGTTAAGCGACTAAATGTTCAAAGTGAGCACCATTCTCTGCGATGCAAGCATCAACTCTATTTTGAAAATCATTGGTTGCTCGAAGAATTTCCTCGGCACGTAAGGATCGAATTGCTTCACTTATTCTACGAATCATATTATCCCTCGTAGTCGGACGTTCATGATAGACCAAGTTTTTTATCCTTCCCCAAATAATAATCAAGGACGGTGAGATCTGGTGATCGGGGTGGATAATTGATTGGACCGTATTTGCCTATCCACTTGTCGGGGAACATAGTATTTAATGCCGCACGAGCAACTCTCGATGTATGAGACGGACATGCATCTTGTTGGAACCACATGTTCAGGCGCAATTGCAGAGGAATATTTTCTAGTAAGACAGGAAGATCTGTCATTATCAAGGCGGAATATCTATCACCGTTTAGATTTTCGTCAAAGAAAGCAGGACCTATGATTTGACTTCCAATAATTCCACACCAAACATTGACTTTCCAAATGGTTTGATGATCTACTTTTCTCAACCAGTGAGGATTATTTTGTGCCCAATAACGAGAGTTCCAAGTATTAACAGATCCATCACTTTTAAGTGTACATTCGTCAGAAAATAAAATTTTCAAGTGGAAATCAAGTGGTTGCTGTCTTATAAAGTTGCAAAATACAAGTCTCTGTCTAATATCGTTATAATTCAATGCTTGATAAACAGACATTCTGTAAGGGTGAAATTTGTTATTTTTTAGAATGCGCCAAACACTGATTTTACTAACACCAGAATCTTGTTCTCGTCGTCTTAAAGAATCATAAGGGTTCAATTCTGTCGATGCAAGAATTTCCACTGTTCTTTCATCCATAATCGGACGACGAATTTGTGTACCTTTGTTATGTTGAGGCTGAACGACACCTTTAATTTTGATTCGTTTAGCCAAACGTGAAAAAACATTTCGCGAGTGAGGAGTCCGATCAGGATAACGTTCCCGCCACAATCTTTCCGCTGCAATGAATGTACCTCGACACTCACCTAAAATTAGCAGCATATCATATGCTTCTTCATTGGAATAGGACATGGCTAAATAAACCTAGACTAATAAAGAGGGTCGGATTCTTGTTGCGCGATTGATACTGATATGACGGTTATTGAAGACGTAGGTGACAAGTTTGAGAGAGTTATTGTCACTCGTGTTGAGTTGAGTCACAATAGCGTTGTGGTGAATACATCTCTACTACATCCTATGCAAATAACAATATGTATAAAATCACGAGTTAGACATCATTACGCAGAAAGCCGCGCTCGTTATTGCTCGTGTGCTACCGTTAAAGTAATAATGTAATTACATAATATTATGACATACATATGTATGTGACTATCTACGGTCGCGACAGCTAACTTTCACGATTTTTCATGATCTGTTTTTGTTGGCCCGGCTCGCGTGTTTACTTTCTTTGTGTCGGCTGCACGGCTTTCTGCGTAACGCGTGATTTTATATTGTTATTTACATGGTGTTGGCGGTAGTGTAACTTTCAAGCCGCACAACTCGGAAAGTAGTCAACGAAAATAAACTTTCTTATAGTGTTTTGGAAAGGTCTTGACACCAGCTATTAGATTCTGGAATCAAAAATAGGGTATTTCATTTAAAAAACTTAATGTGATTTCGATCTGACCTTGGCGACGCCATCCAAGGTCAAACTGATAAGATCATTGAATAGATCTTTTGAAACCCTACAACTTTCGTCTGAACATATTTTTGATTGGTCCTAATCCTGCGAAGAGAAAAGGGGTGTACGGGTGGTCTGAAACACCCTGTATATACAGGGTGTCAGGTAACTACCGCCCCTAGATTCGTGAATTAATAGATCAAGTAAAACTGAGCAGAAAAGTCCTTTACCATTTTTTAATATTTGCCATAGTTAACGAAATAAAAATTAATAAAGTCTGCGAATAAGTGCGTATCACCGCGCGCAAGGACTGCCCATCGGTCGCTAAGACGTAGGCAGCCGGGGCAGCCTTCTCCCTCCTTGCCGCGCCACTCACAGGCCGCAACTACTGCTGCTTTTCCCTCCTCACCGCACCGCGCCGCGCTTACAGCCGCGGCTGCTTACGTCTCGGCGACCAGCGGGCGGTCCTTGCGCGCGGTGATACGTGCTTATTCGCAGACTTTATTAATTTTTATTTTGTTAACTATGGCAAATATCAAAAAATGGTAAAGAACTTTTCTGCTCAGTTTTACTTGATCTATCAATCCACGAAACCAGGGGCGGTAGTTACCTGACACCCTGTACATTAAATGTACGTACAATTATTCATATTACAAGTTAGTAAGAAAATCTTGATAGAACAACATTTATTAAATTATATGACGATTTAATCTTGCTTAAAAATTTTAATCAGCAATTATGTAGGTACATTTAATTAATACTGCAATAGAACCCATTTTTCAAGCATTCTCGAGAATAAGATGAAATACTTTTAGCAACTGTAGTACCGTTACGGAATAAGAATTGTAAATTAACTTTTGTGGTTGGACGGTTGTGATTCTGGACTATTATGCTGAAGGTTCACGGTTCAATTCCTCGGGACAAAAATTTTTTTTTTGTAAAATCTAGTATTTAAAAAAAACAAAAAATTCTAAAACGCTCTTCTACAATTAAATTAACTTAAAATTGAACACAAAACATATGTAAAACATTTAACACTTTTTCTGACGTTCTTAAAACACTCATTGAAAATTTTTATGGCAAATATATCATTTGTGTTCTGAAGAAATTTTAATTTTATTGATAATACAAAAGCATTTTTAAACTTTCTAATATTTTTGTATAATAACGTACTTAGCTTTAAATAATTAAAAATAATATACAAATTATATATAGCAATTTAAAAAAATATATTTAGGAATGTTTAAAGGAAGTTTAAAAATGCTCTTCTATTATCAATTGAATTAAATTTTCTCAGGAACACAAAAAATATATTTGCCATGACAATTTACATTGAGTCTTTGAGAACGTCAAGAAAAGTGTGACAATTTATATATATATTTTGTGTCCGATTTCAAATTCTTTAATTGTAGAAGAGCATCTTTGAATTTCTGGATTTTTTTTAAATACTTAATTTTACAAAAAAAAATTATCGTTCTGAGGATTTGAACCTGGAATCTACAGCATAATACTCCAGAATCATGACCGCCCAACCACAAAAGTCAATTTACAATTTTTATTCCGTAACGTTACTACAGCTGATAAAAGTATTTCATTTTTTTATATAAATAATAATGACGTATTTATCTATCGAAGTATATTTAGACTTATTTATTATATAATATAAAAATGCATGTGCTTAGATTATCAAGAATAAACTCAATACACTCAATATCTATCGCATCGTATCATTACAGTAGTATTGCCATACTGCAAAGTAAACGGACTCTTCTGTTCGCCGATCTCATCTACTGGGCAGACCGTTGCACGCGACAAAAGAACAGCGCGAGACGTGTTTATTCGTGATCCGTGCGTATCGTTGATTGCGAACGTATGTTCAGTGTAGTGTTCTGTGTAGTGTTTATTGTCAGTGAAGTATGTATATGTGTGTGTGTAATAATAGTATACAGTAGTGCAAATATATATACTAGACACTTGTGTGTCCCAGAAAATGAGAAGAAAATATAATAAGAATTTGCCTCTCTCCCATCGCAGATTGTCAACAAAGCGAGGATGAATTATAAGGTTAGTACCTTGATAATGACTTTCTGATTGAAAAATTTACTTGCCATACGTCGATCGTTAGGTTTCTATAAAAAAACAATTTTCATCAAGTTTTAACTTTCTACCTGCACTTTTATGGTGGCAGTAAGCTAAAATATAATTTTCTATTACAATTGTTTTTGGCTTTTCTGATTTATAAAACATTACGAACAAAATTAGCAATGTTTCAGACGTCAAAACACAAATCTGGAATTTTTATAGATTTTTACGCCGCATATTAAAATTTTATATAATTGAAGAAATTTATCAATTTTTTTTTCAATTATCGATTGACTAATTTTATATTTTTTTCTGTAACGATATCTTTTTAACATTATTTACCTCAATTTTTTTCAGATTTTTAAAAAATAAGCATTGTTGAAAAATTAAAAATATTGAAAAAATGATTATTTTAATTTATTATACAAACAAATCACTTAATTATTTAATTTACATAATATATTCTAATATATTCTATTTTATATGCATTTAACATAATAAATAATATATTGCATAATATATTACATAATAATTAATTGTATTAAATAACTTGAATTTCGATCCACATAATAAAATGATTTAAAAAAGGCCTTTTGATTCAATACTCAAAGGTCCTCTTGAAAGTCTTACAAATCGTGTGGTCAGCTCTTTTCTGCAATGCTGATTAGTTTTTTGAAATATTTTGTTTTTATGGCCACCCTAATTGTAAGACTTTTATTGAATACAATTAATTATTATGAAATGTATTATGCAATATAATATTAATTATTATATTAAATACGTACAAAATAGAATATATTAGAAGTATAAAAATTAAATAAATAAGTAATCTTTTTGCATAGCAAATTAAAATAATTTTTTCCATATTTTCAATTTTTTAACATTGACGCTTATTTCTTAAAAATTCGAAAAAATTTGAGGTAAATAATGTTTGAAAGACATCGTTACAGAAAAAATATCAAATTTGTATGTAGTCCACATGCATTAAGTATTTTTTTGTTACTATTGTCCGATAAAAACACAATTCTCATGTATTGAGATATTTATAAATTTTCAATATTGCAAATAGAAAATTTAGCAAAAAGAATCAAAAGTTATACTATTTTATTATACGGGGTGTTTGATAATTACTACTTATGCTTTTGTAGATTGATAGAGCAGGTAAAACTGAGAAGGAAAATCTTTCACTATTTATCATTATTCGCAATAGTTACCTAAATAAAAATTAGTAAAAAGAAATGCAGTGTTTTCTGCTCTGCGCTATGCAATCGGTATACGAGATACCATGGCATTTAGTCGCGCACTGTTTTAATTTGTGATTCCATAAAGAAATTTACTCAAATTTGAAGATTCGTTTTAAAAAATAATGTAAATAACGTTAATGTTACGATTCTCAGTAATAAATTAACCCGTTGTGGTTACACTAGGTCTAGATGACCCAAGGCCATTTTTAAGTTGCTGTAGCTTCCAAAATACCATTTCTTCACATTATTTTACTCCTTCAACATTGATTTATGTCATTTCGTGATTTTCATTATCAACTTCAACCTTCAAAATAAATATACTTTTTGAAAAGCTCGATATAATACTATTTTTTCCTTAAAAGTGTACTACTTCTGGAGTAGAACCCCGGTAATAACTTTGATTTTACTCAAAAATTAGAATTTTCAGGAATTTTTTAGTAGAAAATGGCATATTTTTCAAAATTTCTTTTCCTCGTCGTTTCAATATTAAAAAATTTAATAAAGGATACATAAATGATTTGATTACGAAGAAGAAGTCTTAAACTTCATTTTTGTGAAGGATTTGAGTCGATTCATCAAAAGGAACGCAAATGGCAACTGTTTTTTTGCGTCGGGTCAACTGGACCCAGTGTAACCATTACGTTATTTTTTGGAGGTGTAACCACAACGGGTTAAAATTATGTCATTATGGCAAGATAGCTTAAATTCATGGGACTATTACTGTATATCAAGACATAATTTTAATTAATTAATGAAAATTGTAAATTTCTTTAAACAATTACTTTTTAAAATAATCTTTATTAGAAAATAATTTTAATTTGATAAATGTATAGAAACATTATCTGTCAAGCCAGTTTACTTTAATAAAAGAATACTTTGAAACTGAACGATTACTGCCGTATTACTGCCAATCTAAAGAAATCACAGAAAATAGTAGATTTTGTGTATGATTCGTTTATGTTTAATTTTTTCGGCAGTAATCCTTTTTTAGGGTCTGGGTTCAGTCTCAGAATATTATTTTACACCAAATACAAAGTAAACTGGCTTGCCAGATAATGATTTTAGAAATTTTTTAAATTAAAATTATTTTCTAATACAAATTATTTAAAAAAGTAACTGTTTAAAGAGATTTACGAAATTCATTAATTAATTAAAATTATGTCGTGACGTATAATAATAGTCCCATGAATTGAAGCTATATTGCCGTGATGACATAATTTAAATTAATTACTGAAAATCGTAAATCTATTTACATTATTTTTTAAACAAATCTTCGAATCCCAGTAAATTTCTTTATGGAATTAAAATTAAAACAGTGCGCGACCAAATGCCGTGGTATCCCGTATACCGCTTGCATAGCGCAGAGCAAAAGATTCCGCATTTCTCCATACAATCACATAGTAACATGCTGTTTCTCTCGGCCGAGTGTCAAGCGAAGAAGATGCACTATTGAAGCCAACCAGTATCTGCCCGCTTCCCATTCTCCACCGCGCTACCATGAGACACGTATGTCGCGGCTTTGCGCGCGCGTGTGTATGTAACAGCTGAGCGCCAGTAAATGCTGCTTCTCTCTTCTTTTCATGTCGCCAGCCGCGACTCTCTAACTTAGCGATCGACGAGCGATTCCCGCGTGCGGTGGGTAGGGAAAATACGCGCTCATTCATCGAACTTTACTAATTTTTATTTCGGTAACTATTGCAAATAATGATAAATAATAAAGGACTTGTCTTCTCAGTTTTACCTGCTGTATCAACCCACGAGAGCATACGTAGTAATTCTCAAATACTCTGTATACATAAAAATTAACATAATTCTATAATTATTAATATTATAATGCATGTAAACAGAATAGAAAATATGTGAAATAGAAAGGTTACTTTTTAGTGTAAAGAAATTAAAGTATTTATTTTTACAATATCTTTACTTTGAGTTACTTACAAAAATACATGTGATATAATTAGAATTAAATAATGTAGGAGAGATATTACTAAAAAAATTTTGTCATTCGATAATTTCATATAAAAATTGACTCTTTTTTTAAAATTAAATTTATATCCTAAATATGTGTAAGAAATTACCAGGCATGTTTTTATACGTTTACTGATCATTTTCTCATAATTATTTGTGAAGTAGAAAAGTAAGAATATGTTATAATTAAAAGTGATATTAGAGCTTGCCGCTATCGGTAGAGGGTTTATGTAGAAAATTTTTTTCTTACAGAACGATCAACGTATGACAAGTTTAGTTTAATAACAAGAGTGTTTTTCATATGAATATCTAATTATCCTTTTTTCTTCTAGTTAAAATTTGATTTGCAATGGGGAATTCCACTTGGGATTATTCATGCAGAAAGTAGCAGAAATTTTTTTAAATACAATTTTGAAAATGTGTACTTGTATTTTATTTTCAACTTTGAATTAAATATTTAAAAAATATTTAAAAAACATTTAAAAAATACAAAACAATTTTTTACATTACTTTGAAAAAAATTTTGAAAATAATGTGAATATAACATTCATACCCTTATCTTAGAAATCTTTTGCTCATTATCAGTATGTTAGCAAAAAAATTAATAAAACAATAAAATTTATATTTTTTTAAAATACTTTAAAAAAATTTTTATGTTATCAAATTATAAGTTCTACAGACCTTTCCTTCTTTTATTAATTAAGAATGAACAATGAACAATTTTTTCATTTATAGTAATAAGAGCATACGAATTTCTATTTAGTTTGTAAATGCCAAAAGCGTTTATTGTCGACAAGTTAGTTATAACAAAATGCCACAGCCGTAATGGTGCGATGGCTAGTTATAGCAAAATGTCTGAGACATTCATTGTTGACAAGTTAGTTATAACAAAATGCCACATAATATACAGATGTATTTTATTTTAAATTGCGATATTATTTGTCCAAAAAAAAGATTTTGTTAATATCTTATTTGTTTATGTTGAGGAAGGTTCTCGCATTGGAACATAAACCGCTATTCCCACCGTCACGCACGCCTTGCGTAGACAATTCGCTATTTTCGCGCCTCTCTTAGTCAGTCGCAAGCAAACCACAATCCAAGAGACACGCTTACAGAGAAGGTTTAAATAAAAGTATTTTTCTGCATTCAAGCGACGGAAATTATTTGAAAAACCTGTATCTGTCCAAACCTCGATATCCAAGCCATGCTTCTTCCCGCGTTCACAGGTTATGGGCCCAGGCACCATACCGGCGTGCGAATATCGAGAGTTATCCGGTTGAACGAAAGCGTGCGGGACGGTGTGATCGGCGCAACCGTTACGGCCATCGAGGAACAGCACGTGCTGTGGTCAAGTTTCAGTCGAGCCTCGTATCCTCGATAAACCAAGAATCTCTTTGGGTAAAGGTACATTCTTGTCGCGGAACACGTGTAATCGAGTGTCAGTGACAAAATCCTTCCCCTGTCAGTGCCGTACGAATTTGCGAGATGCCGGACGTGTCGGTCAAGCTGGTCAAACAATTTGACCTTCCAAGGGTGGAAATTTCAGATCACGGCCGTGCTGATGGCAAACGAAATCTTCGATGTCGTAGATAGTACACGGGTAAAACCGCCAAACGCCGCCGGCGTCAACGCTGAGCTAATTAAAGAGTGGACACGAGACAACGCCAAAGCAATGGCAATCGTCGGGACGGCGATGGAGAGCGCTCAGCTCGAGAGCATGCTCATCTGCACAACGGCAAAAGCCATGTGGGACAGACTGAGCGCAGTGCACGAGCAGAAGACGGTGTCGAACAAGCTCGTCCTCTTGCAGCGTTTCCACGAGTTCCGGATGTCCCCGTTGGACTCAGTCGTACAGTACGTCTTAAAGGTGCTAAACATGGCAAGGCAGTTGACGGACCTTGGAGAAGCAACGATCATAGCTAAGATTCTCGCCAACCTAACGTCAAAGTACAAGTCTTGAAGACGGCCTGGGACAGTGTGGAACCTGAAAGGCAAACGGTGGAACATCTCCAAGACTCATCAGAGAAGAAAGCCGGTTTGACGCAGAAGGTGATGCAACGAACGCGCTAGCAGCCTCAAAGCATAAGAATTCCAAAGGCGATTCGGAACCAAAAAGCGTAAAAAAAAAAAGACGGTCAAAGAAAAACGTTGAATGCTACCGTTGCCCAGAGAAAGGTCACTACGCCAGCGAGTGCCCTACGAGGCAGAGCCAAGGCGAAAACAATAACAAGAGAAGCCAAGGTCAGTCCAGTGGTGGGTGCGCGTTTCTCGCGAGTGCGTTCAAAAGAAACGGGAAAACGGTAACAAGCGACGAAGAGAATCTGAAGCCAACTCACGAACAGAGACAGCAGTTACTCGAAACCGACCCGAAACATGTCTGGCTTACCGACAGTGGTGCATCCGCACACATTACCTTCCGTCGAGACTGGATGGTGGATTTCCGTGCGGTGAAAGGTGAGACTATTTTCTTGGGCGATAACGGAGAATGCGACGTTACCGGCACAGGAAATGTGCGGATCGAGAAGCTCACAAACGGAGAGCGCGCGGTGATTGAGAACGTGTTACTGGTGCCACGCTTGGCAAAGAACCTTTTCTCCGTCGGGGCGTGCGCTGCAAAAGAGTTCCGAGTAATTTTCGATAAAGTCAACGTCGAGATTTCGCGTAACAGCGTCGTCAAAGCAACGGGAGTGTGACAATCAAACTTGCTCTATAGAATGTTCATCCGCGAGCCGCGGTCGCGCGAAGAAGCAAACGTGACTGCGTTAGATCTTGGCCTGTGGCACGAGCGACTCGGCCACATACACAAACGAGCAATAAGTGACCTGGTACAAAAGGACTTGGTGAAAGAAGTGAAAATGAAAAACGCCGAAGATTTTTTCTGCGAGGCCTGTCAGTTGGGCAAGCTGCACAAGCTTCCGTTCGACCGAGTTAAGGACAAAGTGAACAGACTTTCGGGCGAGCTGATGCATAGTGACGTGTGCGGTTCTATGTCGACTCAGTCTCTCGGAAGTGCGTACTGTTCACCGACGACGCCACTAGCTATCGCTACGTCTACTTTATGCGTCACAAGTCCGAAGTGTTCGATCGGTTTAAAGAACTTGATCAACTGTTAGAAAACAAGTTCGGTCGGCGTTTGAGAAAGCTGCGTGCGGACAACTGAATACCGCAACTCGAAAATGACGGAGTACGCGAAGGCGCGCGGAATCGTCATGGAGTACGCGACACCGCATACTCCGGAACAGAACGGCAAGTCAGAACGGGACAATCGGACGGTCGTCGAGTCAACCAGGATGATGCTGCAGGCGAAGAAGCTGCCGGTGCATCTATAGGCGGAAGCAACAAACACAGCCGTTCACATTCTGAACCGAACAGGATGGTCCGCAGCCGGCGGAAGCAAGACACCGTACGAACTCCCAGGGCCAAGAAGACAGTGCTCGTGAGATACGATGGTAACTCCGGAAATTACAGGTTGTATGATCCCAAGACGAGAAAGGTTTTTGTTTCCAGGCACGTGTTCCAGGAAAGAACCGGCAGCAACAAGACGGGCGAGCTGATATCGTCGGAAGTCGAGGTTGTCCTTCCGTCCCCAGGTAGACGCGAGATCAACCAGGAGCCGAGAGAACAAGAAGCTGACCACAGAGTCAACGCCGACAACGCGAGGCTCCGTAACGAAATTGACGAACGCGAAGAAACATTCGACGACGTCGGTCCTGCGAGGGCCGGAGAAGACGTTGAAGTGGTCGGTCAGCAGCGGCGGACAGGAACCGAGAAACCCAGAGTCTTGAGAGATAGAGCCTCGATCAGACTACCAGAGAGGTATCGCGAGGCAAATCTTGCGGAGTACAATGTACCCACGACGCTACACGAGGCCATGACCGGGTCGGAGGCTGTCCATTGGATCGCAGCGATCAAAGACGAGCTCGAGGCACACGATAAAAACGGGACGTGGGAGATCATTCCAAGAGTTCCAGGTTAAAAGACCATCGACTCCAAGTGGGTCTTCAAACTGCTAAGAGACTCAAACGGTGAAGCATACCGCTTCAAGGCGCGCTTTTGCGCGCGAGGATTTCAACAGCAAGAGGGGATGGATTACACCGAAACATTTTCGCCAGTTGTCAGGTACGACTCTCTTCGAGTGATGCTAGCCATCATAACCCAACAGGATCTTGAGGCCGTACAATTTGATGTACGAACGGCCTTCCAACACGGAGAACTGCAAAAGGACATCTGGAGGTACCAGCAAGCCTGGACGTCGACAAGGTGAAGTGCAACGGTGCCGGAGTTGTGTGCAAACTCGTAAAGTCCATTTACGGCCTGAAACAGGCACCGCGCTGCTGGAACATTAAATTACAAGTTTTCTCAAGAAGTTCAACTTCGTTGAGACGAAAGCGGACAAATGCGTGTTCTCCGGGATCCACGATAGGTCAAAAGTGTACCTTGCGCTGTTTGTTGACGACGGCATAATAGCGGCCGGCTCATCAAAGGTGTTAAACAAAATTATAAACTGTCTCAGCGAAGCTTTTGATATCACGCTGGGCGACTGTACCCTATTCGTCGGGCTGCAGATCGTTCAAGATCGCGTTAACAAAAAGATGTTTGTGCATCAGAAGGCCTACGCGGAAAAAGTTATTAGAAAATTCGGGATGAGCTCGGCAAAGGGGGTTTCCGTGCCTTCGGATCCGGTCGAGCCACAACAGGACAATATCAATGTTCCGTTCCGCGAAGCTATCGGCTCGCTTATGTTCCTGGCTATCGTGTCCCGTCCGGACATAGCCTGCGCAGTTAACGCGGTTAGTAGGTTCTTAAACAACCATAACGCAAGTTATTGGCATGCAGTCAAACAAATCTTTGCTTACTTAATAGGCACTCTAGATATCGGTATAGAATACAATACCGAAAACAAAGCACTTGAATTGGTAGGTCACTCGGACGCTGACTACGCTAGCGATATGGAAACGCGAAGGTCCACTACTGGGTACGTTTTCAGTCTGGCCAATGGGCCGGTTTCGTGATCGTTCCAGAGACAAAGACTCGTGTCTATAAGCACCACGGAGTCAAAATACATCGCGGCCTCGACCGCCACAAAAAAAGCGGTGGCTGCGTTCCCTACTCAGCGGAGTGGGACATCCTTGCGAAGCGCCGACAGTGATACATGTCGATAATCAGAGTGCGATCAAACTTGTAAGGAACCCAGAGTTCCATAAACGAACTAAACACATCGACGTAAGATATCACTTCATCTGGGAAAAAGCCGAATGCGGAGTAATCAAAGTTACTTATTTGCCTCATCACAGAATATCAATTCGCCGATATGTTTACCAAAGCGCTTCCCAAAGTTCGCCTGCAAAAACTATGTACTAGTCTCGGTATTGTAAAGGAGCCTGTCAAATGCTCAAACGGCGGAAGTGTTGAGGAAGGTTCTCGCATTGGAACATAAATCGCTATTCCCACCGTCACGCACGCCTCGCGTGGGCAATTCGCTACTCTCGTGCCTTTCTTAGTCAGTCGCAAGCGAACGACAGTCCAAAAAACACACTTACAAAGAAGGTCTAAATAAAAGTTTCTTTCTGCATTTAAGCGACGGAAATTATTTGAAAAACCTGTGTCTGTCCGAACCTCGATATCTAAGCCACGCTGCTTCCCGCGTTAACAGTTTACAGGAGGCGGTTGAAGGCATTGGCAACTGAAAAAAGCAGAAAGGTATGTAATGATACTGAAAACAAATCTGTTTGTGATTTGGAGTCAGTAAAAATACTGCCCGACTTGACAAATTCGTAGATCAGTATTGAAAATACACAATGCTTAGATGACAGTTTTCTTTCAGAAGTTGATAGTCTTGTCATCGAAAAAACAGGCCTTCTGGAAACTGATGAGGCAAATAAGCTTGAAAATAATGAGGAAGGTCAGATGAATTATACTTATCATGATAAAGAACTGCATCGCGTATTTGACGAACATATTCGAGGAATCGAGTGTCAGTTTAGAGACTGGAAACTCGTCAAAATCCAACATATGAGATTTAAAACGCAGTTCTTTTATACATGCCAAATGTGCAATTACGAAGCAACCATTTGGTTACATCCCACCAAGAGTGATAAGAGAGACGTCAACTCGGCTCTCACAGCAGGAACTATCGTAACTGGAATTGGTTATACAGAAATGCAAAAAATGTTTGCATCTGCAAATATTCCATCTATGTCCGTAAAGACGTATATCAAACATCGAGAAATGATAATCGATGATTTTGAGAAGACATCTCGTCAAACCATGAAAATGGCAGGCGAAGCTGAAAAGCAAATGGCTTTGGAGAGAAATGAAACAACCAATGGCATTCCATACATAACCGTTGTAGCGGATGGCAGTTGGGTGATAAGGTCGTACGGCACTGCCTATGATTCACTTTCCGGTATTGGAGCCATTCTTGGTTATCGCACAAGGAAAGTTCTCTTGGTTAGCATTCGCAACAAATTTTGCATGTTATGTCATATGGCGGAACGAAAAGGTCTCCAGTCAAAAATCCATAAATGCTACAAAAATTTTGACCGTAATGCAAGTTCTACACTCATGGAAAGTGATGCAATTGTAGAAGGGTTTAAATGTAGCATTGAAATGCACGGACTGATTTATAGAACAGTCATTGCTGATGGTGATAGTAACGTATATCAGTCTATCATTAATAATGATCCTTATCACGAACAAAAGATAAAAGTGAATAAAGTAGAATGCACGAATCATTTGCTTCGAAATCTATGCAAGAAATTGAAAGCAATTGCACAGACAACTGTGCCAAACTTGCGTAGAAATCGTGAATTTACGAAATTACGAAATATTGTGAATGGAAACATTCTAAAAATTTGTAAAGAGAAGGAAGTAGCTGAGCGTAGAAGGGAAGAAAAAAAACCTCAGCATTGTGCAGCTACGAAATTACGCGAGGATATATTAAACGTTCCTAGCCATATTTTTGGTGAACACAAGCGATGTGAGGAACGTGGTCGTAAATGCGAAAACATCGCTGATCCAAATGAAGGAAATTATGTTCCGCATCTTAAATTGTACGGTCTGTACCCTAAGATATAGGATGTAATCAAATATATAAGCGTTTTTACCGATAGTTTGTTGCTCAATGTGAACAACAATTGTGTAGAAGCGTTTAATTCGATAATCTGCGAAAAAATTGGTGGAAAGCGCGTTAATTATGGTATGCGAGGTTCCTATAATGTCAGAATAGCAGCGGCTGTTATTCAACATAACACGCAACAAGTTCTCACAGAAGTACACAAAAATGTATGTGAGACTGTTCCTTCTGTTATCGAGAATCTGAAGAAGCGACAACAAATAAAAGTAGCTCGAACCAGAGAATATCACAAAGCAAAAGGACAACCAAAAAAATTTTAAATAAACAAAGGAACAGATGCTTATTATGGACCTCAATTGCTAAAACTAGATCTCTCCCCTGACATATTCAAACAATTTAAAAAAAAAGCATATAGAAAAATTGTTTGAAAACGCGAGAAACTGGAGAGAAGTAGAATGCGATACCAGAGAGCAAGGTAAATGCGAATATTGGCTATCGCTGAGAAAAGAAATGTTGACAGCATCAAATTTTGGAATTGTTTGAGACATCTTGTGCAACGACTGTCAAGAATATCTTGTTTCCTTCATTCATTGATACTGTAGCTATGAAATATGGTCACGAAATGGAGGAAAAGGCAAAACAAGATTTATCTGTCGAATTAAAAAAAGATATAAAACCATGCCGATTGTGACAATCCATGCTTGGGTGCTTCTGCAGACGGACTTCTGGATGAAGATGGTTTAATATCAGAAATCAAATGTCCTTTTCAAGCAGAAAATTTAACAGCAGAGGAAGCTGTTCGTAGACTGCCTTAACGGAAAGGTGTTTGTGATAAAAAAGATCCTAATATGATAAATCGAAATCACAGATTCTTTTATCAAATGCAGTGTCAACTGAACATAACGCGGCGTGATTATTGCATTTTTGCTATATGGACGCCGAAAAGCATTAAAATATTTCGTGTTAATAGAGACAACGTTTTTTGGCAAAATAATACGTTGCCTTGCTTAACACGTTTTTATAATGAATGTTTGCTTCCTGAAATTTTGAATAGTCGGCCTAATAGACATATGCCTATCAGAGATCCGAAATATATTATAGAAGCAAAAGAAAAGTCGTGTAAAAATAAAATAAATCAAAACACAAAGCGACAAAGGACAGCATCAATCGATGAACAGTTTTCACAAGAAAACGAAACAATTGACAATAAACGATTAAAAAGTAATATTACAATCGAGACAAATGCTGCTGTTATAAAGGAAGACGATTGCATTATAACTAATGTAACTAAATATATTCCAACAGCAGATAAAAAAAAAAGTCACAGAGGAGTTTTAGAAGAACGTGACATTTCTCTTTGTTTGATGAGAAAAAAATGTCTTGACTAAATATAGCAAATTAAACGACGATTCACTGGATCTATTCTTACACATTATCAAAGAAACTTCTTGTTTCGAAACACAAAGCGTATTGTACATAGAATATCCAAATATAATTCTAGCCAGTTGTAATAAAAGTGTACAAATAATAGGAGGAACTTGTACTGATCACTAGCGTTGTATTTATTTCGACGGTATCAAACTGTATGTATATGACAGCATACCTGGCTGTACGTACGAAAAAATGGCCGACGAAAGAAAAAGAATACATAAGTGGCCGTTTTCCACAAGTTGTACCTACCGATATAAGTTTTGAAAAAATTCAAACGCAACCGGACGTTACAACTTGTGGAATATATGCTGCCGCTTTTGCAACGGATATAGTCTTAGGAAGAAATCCTTGTAAGGAAACGTATTTCAAAGACGTAGAATGAGATGTCATTTTGTTTCTATCGTTGCAATAAAAATGCTCTTGCCTTTTTCGAGGCAATAAATATTCTTTGAATAAAATATTATTTCAAAGAATATTGTAATACTTTCATACGAAAATGTAATTGTACACTCCAAAAAGTATATGTGATATAATCGTCCAAAATGTATATATAATGTATAATGTGTATAACGTACATATATATTGTTGTAAAATATTACATGGACAGAAATACTGCTTTTAAAAAGTAGTATTTCCTTACAGCTTAGGCACCTAAACGGAGAAACGACTAAAAAATTTGGTTGCGTTTCACAAGAATGGGCGATGGAGGGGCTCATTCTATGTTATAATTAAAAATATTTTTAATTTACTGCCAAAAGCGTTTGTCCTGAGTTGGCTAAATGTCTGTAGCATTTGTAATAACAAAACTACAAGCTATAGATAACGGACGGTTGTTATCGTCTGCAAATCAGAAGAAGTAGCTACACTACTTCCTACCAACAAAAAGATAATCTAGCACACATTCCATATTTTTTGTAGTCCCAAGTGCTATGTTGTTTTATAAAAATTCAAATATTTCGAATTTTTATGATTTTTATGCTCCTGGGCGCCAAATTGTTTAATTTCGGTTCTAAAAGTAATAACAAAATTGGTAATTATAAAAATTATAAAAATCCAAAATAATCGGATTTTTATGATTTTTTTGGTCCCGGGCATCGAAATGTTATATGGCTGTGGAAGTGAGAACCGATTGTGGATCTGATGGTAAGGTAGATCTTATTGTAATTAAATATTGATCTGTCGGTAATTCGATTGTATTACCGACAGATCGATATTTTTAGTTCCGTCTAAATGAGGGCCAAAACCCTTCGGAGTTTGGCTGTCGCTCCAGCATTGCCTTAAGTCCATATGATATTGTCAGCAAGATATGAAATTGCTCGCTTCTCTTCTCGTCGACGCTTGTCCTGGCTGTATTGGGATGCGGCGATCGCTTCACAGTGTTATTAATAATAACTTTTTGGTTGGCCATCTTCTTCGTTCTTTTGTCTGATAAAATTAATTCAAAAGACACTTGGCTAACCGGCAAAAATACAACCTTATTTGTCCACGAGATTGTCGCTTCGAACGAGGAGACTCAAATAAATTTGAGTTCAAATCATAACTAACCACGTCGACTCCGTGTGCGACGTTGTGACATCGTAATGTTGTAACGTTATGACATTACAAAAAAACGCGATTGCTCACGTAACTGAGAAATTTAAAAAACTTTTCTAGATTTTTTTTGGAATTTTCTAGATTTTTCTAAAATTTTATAGATTTTTTTTTAGAATTTTCTAGATTTTCCAGAGACTGAATTCTAAATGTAGGAAAAAGTTTTGAATTTATTTTTAGAAAAATACATTATTTTTTGATGGATTTATAGTCAACAAATTTTTTGACTTGAAGGAAGGTGGGAGGTGATATATTACTTAGAGTAAAGAATTTTAAAACAGGAGAAAGCGGAGACGTAGACAAGATACATTTATTTTTTTTTCCTGACCTTCCTGACTTTTTGAGAAAATTCTTGAAACTGGTCGAAAGAAGGGGGAGCTATTTAAGTTTTCACTTCCCTTCCTGGGCTTTCATAAAAATTTCCAATCAGCTCGAAAGAAGGTAGAGTTATGTAACTGAGTTTTCACTTCCCTTCGTGACTTTTTTGAAAATTTCCAATTAGGTCAAGAAAAGGTGGAGTTATTGAGGTAAGTTTTTCCTCTACATTTTTTTCAAATAATAGAAACTAAAAGCTATAAAATGAGTTGTACGAGAACTAAACGTTTGTTCATCTTTTGTATTCTCGAATTGCAAGACGCATTTTCGTGTGGTACGGCAAGTGAGTGCACTCAAAAAGTGAAAATGGTGCGCGACATTATCGCAAAGTTTTTTGTTGTTGCTTGTAATTTTAATCAGATAATAGTGAAGGGGCACTATTTTATGAAATTAGCATTGATAACGAGTCAAACTATGCGCTGTTCTACAAGTTCACAAGTGTGTGCTCCAGCACATTGCTATGCGGTATGCACCGGTTGGGATTTTGTAACGGCGACGCGACGTTGGGGAATATTCTCCGGCGTCACATTGAAACTCGACAAACAAATGGACATTACGAAAGTGATGAGGGAGGTCTGATAGCAGATTTCCTGCGTCAACCAGAAAATCGTCAAAGTAAGACAATATAAAATCATATTAAAATGTAAGAGTTTTGTAGACAATATTTTTTAATTATATTTATTTTTTAGTTGAAAGTCTTGTAGCGTGCGCTGAGTCGCTACCGCGTGCTCCCACTGCGCTCTCGGTTGAACGGAGGCGCCGTCGCGCGGAAGAGGATCCAGGGTACCGTACCCGCATGTAAGCTTAGCATTCGCTAGGCGTGAGACATAATAGTCCAAGAGCCGGCTGCACAAAACCCTCCCTCATCAAACATCCGGCTAAATTTTATTCGAATAGATAGCTTTTTTAATGGTTAACCCTGTGCCGGGTTTTATATGCCCTGAAACTTGACCGAAGTGTTAAAAAAAGGGCCACTTCCGGTATGATTTTTTGAGATGAAACCCCCTTAAAGAACATCCGGCTGAAACTTGTGCCAATCGATTCAGGATGTCAAGCACTTTGATAAAAAAATATGCTGCCACCCTTCACCTTGACAGGAACCATGGCAGCAACCCTTAAACGTGACATATTTTCGTACCGTACCTCCCTCACAGAACATCCGATTTTTTTTTTTTTTTTGGAAATGTAGCTCGAACATTCTTGAACATAAAAAAACAATGCTGCCATCGCTGGCCTTGACCAAAAATTTTTGTGCCACCCGTAAGTCGCGCGACTTTTGGCTGCCAATTTGTAACGGGTCAATACTTCTCTCACAGAACATACGGGTAATCTCTTGCCATGTATTTAAATAGAAAATAAGACAATCTTTGACGAGAACGATCTTAAGAACCGACTATGAATACCGTCCATACTAGCGCGAAAATTCCTATCGAATATTTTGTGGAAAAAATAGTTTGTGATAAACAAGCTGCGCGTACATTGGTAGAGGTATGGAATGAAACAAGGTAAGTTTATATAACATTCACGTATTTTTATTTCTTTATTCTTATTCTTATTTTTTTGTATTTAAAATCTTAAAAGTAGGATATAAAACATAAATATAAGTCACGAGAATTTTTTTAATCGCTATTGCTGTTGGAACTATCGACAGTATAGTCCTTGTCGTCACTATCATTATGCTCTATGACTAATTATGCTCTTATGCTCTATGCTCTATGGAGATTCAACTCTTAATGGAGTTGGATCTCCGTGGAACCATAGTAGCGTAAGCTTATCGTTAACGACAATCCATCCACATTCTTCTGACTTGAATTTGACGCAGGTTTGTAGCATCTAGCCACATCGCATTAATGTAAATAGTGCAAAGAATTTTTTGTTTTAACGTTTTCCAACATGATGGAATGACATTTGACTCGAAACCTTTAACTTTTGTCAGAAAGTGCTCTTGTGTTGTGATAAACAAGCTGCGCGTACATTGTTAGAGATGCGGAATAAAACAAGGTAGGTTCATATAACATTCATTTGTTTGTTTGGTCTGCGGCGTTACACGGTCACACTCGTGTTGAGACGTCGTCACGTTAAAAATTTTACAGAGTGGATCGTTGTAATATTCACTCATCGCTACAGTTTTTCAATCATGAAGAGGTGTTTTGTTTGTGGTGCATGCGAGGACGTTATTGATTTCACCACTGATACATTGCAACGGTGTTTGAATATAATAGCTTTTAGGAGAGGCAAAAACTTTAAATATGGTGACTTGGAACTTTCTCGTGAAACGGCCAGCGAATTCAGTTACCATGTTGCGTGTTACAGGAAACTTAATATCCTGAAGCAAAAATATAAAGCAGAATTCGATGCAGCGTATCCGACTGAGAAAGTAAGTATACGAAAATAGAATATTAATATTTAATTGTTTTTTTTTATTAAATTTAAAATTTATTTGCTTTATTTAAATTTATTTCCCTTATGACTGGGAGAAAACTAAAAATTTATCATGATATAGCCTGAGACGCTATATTTCAAGTGACTAATCGTGAATCTAAAAAAATGCGCGATTTTTTATAATAAAATAATACTATTTTATTGTAAGAATGATACGACTTCGTCTCCGGCCGGTAATACCGAAGGACAACTACAGCGAGTCGTGGATGTACAGGAAGATATGTCGAGTACATTTCAGCAGGGAACTTTACTTGCACACCTTTCACGCGATTGCACGCCAGAACCGTCTAACGCATCAGAGGTATTAGAAAAATATATTCTTTGGAAGCCAGAAAACGTGTGTATTTATAGAGTACTACTTTTTGTGCTTAAAATATGTTTTGAGTTTTTGCATACATAACGCTCGTTTAAAATATCATACATTGATTTTCAAGATCTACTCTATAAAGAACTTTTGTTCAAAGTAATTCATGAAGAACTTTCTTTTTTAACTATTCCATGCATTTTTTTTAAATTATTGCATAATTTAATTTGATTAAAATATACCATAAATTAATTTGTAAAAATAACTACACATGAAGTACTTTATAAACGGTCATACTTTAGTATCAAAAGGATGGAAATCCTCGCATGCAATATACACAAAAAATAATTATTTTTTGCCATCCCCAGGTATCGTTTGTCACGTCCACGCCAAAGATTAAGGAGATGACAGCTTCATTGACATCGTCCACTTCTACTGCTCAAGACGAGCAAATGGCAGATGAACCAATGGCCTCTTGCTCTCATTCCTCAAGAGACACGCAAAGGATTCAGCAGCAAATTGAGGCACCGTCGACAGCTTTTCCTCGCCCCGGTGGTACGCCGAATGTATGCATTTTTTGTAAGGTAGTTATAAAAAGAGTAGGTGTAAAGAGAGTTGCTACGAGAACATCACATTCTGTCGATCTGATAAATAAGATTAAGAAATACGCGGAAGGGTTGCAAGACACGCGACTATGTAATGAACTACAAACTTGCGATGTAGTCTGTTATCATTCACTTTACATATTAAATTATCAAAAGTCATATGAGAAGGCAATTGAGAATAAAGATGCAAGTACTTGGCAAGAAATAAGGGATATCCACAAATCTGCTTTTGAGTCCCTTTCTTTTTTCATACGCAAAGAAATTCTCAAAAAAGAAAGAGTCTTCTATCTGCACGATTTATATATAAAATATAGGGCTTTATTATTGGAAGTGTCCGATAATAAATATCGTAAAGACGACTTCTCAAATTATAGACCGGAGCACTTGCAAACTAAAATATTGCAAAATTTTGGTGACGTACTTACAGTAGAAATGTCTAGCGGGCTTTGCAATAAAAAAATCGTGTACAGTCACGAAATTGATATCAGTAAATTGCTGAATGAATCGGTTATAAACGAAAATGCTGAAGAAACTAAATTACAGGACTTAGCATATGAAATCAGGAATTCTGTAAAAAATATTGAAAAAAATCCATTACCAGATAAACTGCGGGTCGAAGATATTTTTAGCGGGGAATGTCATATTCCAGAGATGTTATTCCAGTTTGTCTGTAATCTAGTTCAAGGGCCGGACTGTCGTAGGAAGAACACAAATGACGATTATATTAAAATAAAATCTCTGTGCTAGGACATCATTTACGCTATAACGAAGGGTAGAGCCTGCGAAACATTTAATGTTAGGTTTGGCTATGAAATCTTTAACAAGTAGTAGAAAAGCGCTCACGATTCTAAATAAATACGGCCATACAGTTTCGTATACTTCTGCGGAAGAGCTGGAAACCGAGCTAACGTACACTGCTTATTCCGAAAATCAACTTATTCCGCCCGGGATAGATGTTACAGACAAGCTTTGCACTCATGTAGCGTTTGATAATTATGATCGTTTTGTCGAAACATCCAGTGGTAAAGACACGTTACACGACACGGTCGAAATTATATATCAGTTTCCTAAAGATGACGTTATTGCGCCTTCATCACCTCCACAAGCACTTGAGACAGAAACGGACAGTGAAATTTCTTGTGACAGTTTTTCTGAACGGAGGCCTCTTCGCAAAAGGCGCCGATTTGAAGAAATTCCTCACGATACGGTTGCGTACTACAAAAAACCTGGCAAAGCGATAGCATTGTTGCCTCTTGAAAGTATCACTGAAATTCAAAATGACTGTAACAGCACGAAAAAGAACGCTATAATCAAAGACTTAATTTGGGCAATGTCATTATCGCAAATTACTTCTGTTCCAATGTGGATGGGCTATAATTGCAAAACAATGTTAGACAGCAGCGAAAAACAAAAACTTAATTACTTACCTCCTATAAATTTATCTCCAACGTCATATTCCGTTGTGCATCAAACTATGACTCTTGCAGCGAATATCGCAAAGCAATGTAAGCAAGATACCATTGTTGTTACGTACGATCTGGCCATAGCTAAAAAGGCTATGGAAATTCAGTGTACTGATAGTCCCGTTTTTGACCAACTTTTCGTTAATTTGGGTGCATTTCACATGCAAATGGCGTACTTCAAAGCCATTGGCAAGTACATCGACTCGTGCGGCCTCGTTGACATCCTAGGACAGTGTGATATTCTTGCACCCGGTTCAGTAAACGGTTTTATAGAGAGCAAACACTTCAATAGATGTAAGAGGATACATCCTCTTATATCTGGAGCACTGCAAATATTGCATTTTGAACGTTTTTTGTCAGAAATTGATGTGTGCCCTGAAACATTGACAGAAGACTTGGAAACCGTTCTGAACAATCCCACAGACCCTCACTCGTCTCCTAGCTTGCCATCTTCATTAAATGAGGTTCTAAACAAGTATAAACATTTTCGCTCTTTGACCTTGTCTGGCGTTCACGGAAAAACTGCACAATTTTATATGAAGTACATCGAATATACTCGTATTAATCTCTTTTTCCGATTTTCAAGGAGTATAAGGACAAGTGATTTCGAACTGTACATCGATTCTATATTTGACATAGCAAATGTATTTTTCACATTCAATCAACCAAACTATGCGAGATGGAGTCTTAAATATTTGAGCAACCTCATAAATCTTAAAATTAGTGATTCTCCTTTGCTAGAAGAATTCAGGCGCGGGGCTTTTGGGATCAAAAGAACCAACGGGAATTTGGCCCGAGCTCCTGTCGATCTCACTCTCGAACAGACCATTAATGCAGACGCTGCAAATTCTTTAACCGGAATTTCTCATTTTACTAGTTCTATCTCAGCAAGGCAACGTTGGGCTTTCAGTCATAGTTTGCGAACGAGAATCATTTCGCTGTTGTCGGAAGAAATTGATATTACACCCAAAGATGACGTCGCGCACTCACTTGAAAGAAGTAGGATCGAAAAAGATAGGAAACAACTTGATAAACTTGTCTCTACTGTCAAGCAAAATTTCAATCCCTTTGATCCGGATATTGATGTTAATGAATTATTTAATATCTCAACAGGCAGAGCAGCGTCTTTCTCGGTAGCAAGTTTTTTATTGAATAGCAAATCCATCGGACAATCCCAAAAAATCCAATTCATTAAACAATGCAATGAGAGCACAGAGCGATTTGACAAACCGATCTCGCGCAATTCTATACTCAATTTCACGTTTGATTGTGCCAAGAAAACCCAAAAAAGTCGGGACGGTAGCAAACAGGCCCTCATAAAAATGGAAAGAGATATGTTTGGGCAACTTTTAGCAGTAGCTCTTGAGAAGAAAATTGATTTGGAATTATGCTTTAGATACCCCTTATCTGCCGCGCCGCCAGCTTTGTGCCAATACACTAGTGAGATGTACAAAACCGACAAGTCCGCCTTAGCAAAACACCTAAAGTCGAAAATTGAATCATCAAGACCAAACAATGTTGACGTTGATGTAATCGATGGGTTTTATTTTTTATATCTCCTCGGTCAAAATATCCCGTAAACCTTCGATAAAATAGCAGAATTAATTTTGAGAAAAATTTGTAACACAGATGCATCCGAAATACATCTTATTTTTGACATGTATATAACTCCGTCAATTAAAGATAGCGAACGACAGAAAAGACAAGAACAGGACATTCCTTATGCTATTAAAGGACCCGCACAAACCAGACCAACTGATTTCCACAAAAGTTTAAAAAATTATAGATTTAAAGATGCAATAGTTCTCTTTTTATCAGAGTATTGGGAAAACAACGCGATGGCTTCAATTATTTTAAATAAAAAAGTTTTTATAACCATCCAAGAAAGGTGTTTTTCGTTTGTCGCTGTGGACGGCCGCGTGATAAAAAAAGAGGAAACAGATTACACATGCCACCACAAAGAGGCGGATACGCGTGTCATTTTCCACATTGGTAAATTGAAAAACCATTCAAATATAATGATTAAAGCTTCCGACACTGATATTCTCATAATTTTATTAGGCAACATTCACAAATTTCCGCATTTGCACATATGGATGTCAAGCACAACGCCCAGGAAAAATGACCTAAATTGCATCAGTTGCACAAATTTGGCGAACGTTCTTGGGGCACAGGTTTGTCGCGCTTTGCCAGCTTTTCACGCGTACACAGGATGCGATTACACGGCTGCATTCCATCGAATAGGAAAAATCAGACCGTTTCAATTGCTAACAAAAAATATAAAGTATCAGACACTTTTTGCTGCTTTGAACGACCCTATAAATATTTATGACGACGAGAAAATAGAGACGATCCAAGAGTACACTTGTCTGATGTACAATATAAAAAATTGCATAAGTGTCGACGCAGCGAGGTTTCAGATATTCCAAAAAATATACTCGAAAAATATGAACAAAGAGCACTTTCTGACAAAAGTTAAAGGTTTCGAGTCAAATATCATTCCACCATGTTGGAAAACATTAAAACAAAAAATTCTTCGCACTATTTATATTAATGCGATGTGGCTAGATGCTACAAGCGAGACCTGCGTTAAATTTAAGTCAGAAGAATGTGGATGGATTGTCGTTAACGATAAACTTACGCCACTATGGTTCCACGGAGATCCAACTCCATTAAGAGTTGAAGATATACTAGTTATAGAGCACAATGATAGTGACGACGAGGACTATACTGTCGATAGTTCCGACAGCGATAGTGATTAAAAAAAATTCTCGTGATTTATATTTATGGAAATATTAATCGACTCTACTGGCCCTGGCTGAGGTAATATTTTTTGCCCTAAATTTAATTATTTAAATGATATATCAGTATCAAAGATTACATGCCGATAATCGAACCAAATCGTGGTCGTATTGTCTTGGCGATTATAATGGCCAGTAGAGTCGATTAATATTTCCATTGTTGTTTATCATTTAACTGGCGAAGTAAAAGTAATTTATTCCATTTATATTTATGTTTTATATCCTACTTTTAAGATTTTAAATACAAAAAAATAAGAATAAGAATAAAGAAATAAAAATACGTGAATGTTATATGAACTTACCTTGTTTCATTCCATACCTCTACCAATGTACGCGCAGCTTGTTTATCACAAACTATTTTTTCCACAAAATATTCGATGGGAATTTTCGCGCTAGTATGGACGGTATTCATAGTCGGTTCTTAAGATCGTTCTCGTCAAAGATTGTCTTATTTTCTATTTAAATACATGGCAAGAGATTACCCGTATGTTCTGTGAGAGAAGTAATGACCCGTTACAAATTGGCAGCCAAAAGTCGCGCGACTTACGGGTGGCACAAAAATTTTTGGTCAAGGCCAGCGATGGCAGCATTGTTTTTTTATGTTCAGGAATGTTCGAGCTACATTTCCAAAAAAAAAAAAAATCGGATGTTCTGTAAGGGAGGTACGGTACGAAAATATGTCACGTTTAAGGGTTGCTGCCATGGTTCCTGTCAAGGTGAGGGGTGGCAGCATATTTTTTTATCAAAGTGCTTGACATCCTGAATCGATTGGCACAAGTTTCAGCCGGATGTTCTTTAAGGGGGTTTCATCTCAAAAAATCATACCGGAAGTGGCCCTTTTTTTAACACTTCGGTCAAGTTTCAGGGCATATAAAACCCGGCACAGGGTTAACCACTAAAAAAGCTATCTATTCGAATAAAATTTAGCTGGATGTTCGATGAGGGAGGGTTTTGTGCAGTCGGCTCTCCTACTATAAGCAGACTCTTGTTGTAAATTGGCAATTTTATCTAATATTAAAATATATAAATTTTTTAGGGAGGCCACAAATTGAAGTCGGGGATGCGGAGGAGGATATTCCCACTCAACGGAATATTCCTGTCATCGATATAACAGGTAAATTTTTTAAATCACAAAATATTGTGTTATACAAATAATAAAATAATAATTGGAATTATTATGTTTTAGATGATGATGAAAACGACGTTGCAAAAGATGACGGAATACCATCCGATATAAATTTATATTCCCCAAGTAAGATTAAACCAAAAAGCTTAACAAACTACCATACATTTACCTGACTTTGTTCTTATCAAATTTTTTTCTAGTGCAAAAACACGAGAGGGAGGAGATGAGAAGAAAAAGAGAAAGATGGGAGAGACCGACACAGGAAGAGGAGCAGGAAGATGAAAATTTGGATGAGGAGGAAGAAGCAAGGGGAATAATAGAAGGGGAAGATAGAGAAGATGAAAATGATGACGAGGAAGACGGAGATGAAGAAGAAGAGCAGGATGTAGACAAAGACGGTATTGATGAAAAGGAAGGCGACGACAATAATGAAAAGAGAGGAAAGGGGAAAGCGGCGGAAGATGATGAAGGATGTGTTAGCTCCGGCTCCGGCTCGGATGAAGTCGAGGAAGAGCAGGATGAGGAGGAGAAGAAGGAGCCAGAGGAAGGAGAAAATGAGAAAGTTTCTTCACCCAATATGACGGTAAATATTATTATTATTATTAATTATTTTCATTTTATTTTCAACTGAAATAAAATAATTTTTAGACGACATATTTTATGTTTGTCACTTTTTTCTCGGGTCAGGGTAATTAAAATCTGTAAAAGGGAAACCGTTATAGAGGAGACTCATAACCTTCAGAGGATTTTTTACTCCACGCCGCCAGCAGAAGAAGCACCACCCGCTGGCATACGCTCCAACCTTTTGGCTTACGTCAGCCTTTATAGAAAAGTAGTACTAAAATTACTAAGAAATATTCAGTAATAAATTACTGTAAATACTGGCAGTAGTATTTTTGCCAGTAGTTTACAGTAGTGGATTACTGTAAATGGAATAATTTATTACTGAACTACTGGTGTAAAAATTATTGAAACTATTTGGTATGAATTCAGTACATTTTATAGCAAGTAGTTTCAGTAATTTTATCACTAATTTATATTAAATACTCATGCATATGTACAAGTATTTAATATAAACTACTAATGTGAAAAATTATAAAAACTATTTGCTATGAAAAGTACTGAAATTCAGTACATTTTGTAGCAAATATTAACATACTACTTACTGTGAAGCTTTATAGAACATATTATTTAACTCTACTGTTCTATTTTACTACCTACAATAAATCATCTTAAATCCATATCATATCATATTATATTATATTATTTATAATAAAAGTAAGAAGGCCATGCAAAATTATTAGAAAACGTATTTAATTCTTAATAGTTAGATATATAGAAAATAAATTGAACAATTATTGGATACAAATTTAAAAATATTATAAAAGAATATATTATGTAATATAGATTATATTAATAAAATATTGTTTAATGATGCGTGATACGCGCGTTGAATTGCCGAAATTCACTCCAAATAGAGCGCGAGCGAGAGCTGTGTGAGCGATTAATTTTATCGGCGCTCGGACTAGATACAGCCCTGAGCGTGCGATTACGAGAGCGAGTCCGATGCGAAAGCGCGAGCGAAAACGATAGCGTAACTTCTGGTGTAATGAGAAAAATGGGAGGCGGGAAAGGAAGAGAAGGCGGACAGAGTGATCACTCACTATAATTAAAGTCTCAATTACTCGTCTTTAATCACAAAATGGTCTATAATGTTTCTGTCTTGTTAATTGACAAGAGCGTCCGCGCAATTTTATTCAATAAACGCGTGTCGACAACGAACGCAAACGCGCGCGCCTTATGGCTCCCGACACTTCCCAACTTTTTGTCGCTCGGTTATGGATACAATGAAAACTTCTTGCACCGCTTCTCGAATCGAATCTGCTCATCTCTCGCAGAAAGAGCGAACTTCCCTGCTCTGGTTTAAGCGAAGAAAAGCCGGGAGAAGCACATTCGGCGGGAAAATGTCTTATTGGCTCGGATGGACTAATTACTGTATCGTCATCGACGATTTAAAACGGCCATCGGATCAGACCGGTAAACTCACTATTTGCTTGGTCCGACCTTTCTTTGCGTGTACGGACGACCACGACAAAAACTTATTTGCTTCGCATACAAAATATTATCATCGTTACCGTCAAAGTTTCTCGTATTCGTACTTTCAAATAGCCAACAAGTCAGAATATTCTCGACGAGATACAGCGTGTAGAACGGATGTTCTTATGAATACAATGATATGATGATTTGCACGAATTTCATAATTTTGAATTTGACAACGCTTTGAGAAACAAAAAAAAAACAAGCAAAGTAAAGTAGCTTATGATTAATCTAATTTAAACTATACATAATTATTTTGAATTAATTGAACTCGAAACAAATATATATTTATACTTGTTGTAATAAAAATTGATTTCTTTTTGTATGTATTAGATTTGTTTTTCAATATATTTTTAATTGTTTTAAAAATTTCTCCCAAAACGGCCTTGTTTAATGGCCCAATTGCAGGGCAACCAAATTCTTGTACAATATATTCTGTAAAAAAGATAATTATTTATTAAAACAGGAAGTGGTTTGCAGATTAAAGGATATTTAGAATTTCAATTTATAGATGTGTGTGTGTGTGTGTGTGTGCGCGCGCGCGCGTGTGTGTGTGTACATCTTACATATCATTGTCTTTTTCACTGGATTCAACTCTGGGGGTCAATCATAAAATTTTTCACGTGAACTTGATTTTACCAAGCGATCACGTAGTTTTTTACCCTAGGCTAAAATCGTGAAGAAATGAAAAAATTTGCAATTTTTGTAAGATTCATACTAAAATAATTTTGTTTAATACACATTTGTGTTTACAATGTATAATACTCTATTTCCACTTTTTTAACCATGTTATAAATCAAATTTATTTGTGTTAATGAAATAATTATAATCAATCATGTAACTTTATAAAGCAAAACTCACTATGTGACATGTTAACCAATATTGTTTTTAAATAGGGAATAAATGTGTTTACTTTTCATATTTTAACCATCAACCGATTAAACTAAAAGTGGAAAATAGAAAGTGCGTATTTCGCATTTAGTAAATATAATATTTTAAGTAGTATTAATTTTTTATTAAAATGAACGTCACACAGAAGCAAAAGGAAGTAATGCTTCAATGGATGAAATTGAATCCACAAGTAGCAAGGGGAAGGTTATGTACTAAAGGAGAAAGTCGAAACGAAATGGTATGTATTTTGTTAATATTGAGAAAAAATTATAATTGTTTTATATGTCATTTTATAATTTTAGAAAGAAAAATTAGAAGATATGGCACGCACAATAAATGCAGATAACATTGGTCCAGTAAAAACTGGTGCAGAATGGTTAAAGGTAACTAAGGTTAACTACATCCATTGTTTTTATAAATGTTTTAAAAAATGTTTTTTAAACATTTTTAAAAACATTTTTTAAATATTTTGTGTTGATTGGGATATTATAGCTGTAACTTTCAATATCACATTATATAATGTAGGCGTTCTTATTTAATTTGTGTTTACGAAATATTAGTTACTTAGTATTATTTTCCAATTATATAGCAGTTACAAATTGTGTCTACTGGGACAATACTATGCAATACATATTATTGATTTATTACTACAATACGACAAAATGTCTCTACCCACATAGAACAAAAACCTCCAATGGACGTCTAATGGACGTCAGCCGTGGAGTTTCGGACCTTCCAGTGGACGTCCTATGGACATCCAATGAACGGCCATTAGGCATCCATAGTTCCGCATTGTGCACGTCCATTGGACGTCCATTAGACGTTTCCAATGGATGTCCATTAGACGTTACGTGGATCATTAATAAAGAGTTCATGGAGCCTTAGTGGATGACAAACCGACGTCACATGGATCATTAGTAGATGCTTTATGGAGTCTCGGCAGATGTCACATGGATTATTAATGGACGTCTACCGTGGAGGTTCGGACCTTCCAGTGGACGTCTATTAGACGTTACGTGGATCATTCATAAAAGGTTCGTGGAGCCTTGCTGGATGATAATCGACGTCACATGGAACGCTAATAGAGGCTTTATGGAACCTCGGTGGATAGCAAACGAACATTACGTAGATTATTAATAGACAGTTCATAGAACCTTGATGGACGATAAACCGATATTACGTGGACCAATAATAGAGGAATTACAGAGGATGGCTGGATGAAGGAGATACTTTACAATAACAATATTACAAAGATTGTGAAGAATTTTGCATATTTATTTAAAACATAACAAAATATGTACAAAAAGTTTATGTACGGAGAATTATGAAAAATTATATGTTGCAATATTCACAGTCTGGTCTTACTTAAATCGTCTTATAAGTACATATACGATCTTTGTTCATTGTCAAATGGTCGTATTAGCTTCTTAAGATTGTGTTTAAGACGATTTTATATTGACAACAGACTATGACACCGGCCCTAACAATCCATAGGTTGTTGAATTCACAGGTTGAATATCTGAAACGCATTGGAAATTTGTTATAATAAGGTATTATCTTTGACGATCGCTCTATATTATTTAAATAAAACTTGAATGGTTCCTTCCACAACAGATGATCACCGCAACACATTACTTATTATTATGACCCGGTGCGATTTCATGCCTAAATCTCGTGTGCTTTACTAAATAAAATTATTAATTATTCTGCGTACTGCAATTATATCATTTTATTGGATCTAGAAAAATTGCATAGTGAGCATTTGATTTAATTATGTATTTTAATCAGAAGCAGGAATAAGTTTGCTTGTTTTTATATAAAACTTATAAGCATAATAAAAAATTATAAATATTTACTAAATATGTGTAAGTAATTGTGTAAAAGCATAAAAAAATATACGTAGCAATTTTCTTTAAATTAATTTTTAAAAATATACAACTTTTTCGCGCTTTAGACTAGAATACTCCCTGAAACATTGATATGTGTGACAAAATTAAATGTCAAACACAATAAGCAAAATAAGAAAAGTTGTTATGTTGGAATATCACACTTTTTATTCAACGTATTGAACTGTTTCTTATTCCGTTCATCGTGGTTCTGACACGTTTCTTATTTCGCTCATTGTGTTTAACATTTAATTCTGTCACATATATCAATGTTTCAGGGAGTCTTTTAGTCTAAAGCGCGAAAAAGTTGCAAATTTTTAAAAATTAATTAAAAAAAAATTGCTTCGTATATTCTTCTATGCTTTTACACAATTACTTGTACATATTTAGTAAATATTTATAATTTTTTATTATGCTTATAAGTTTTTATATAAAAATAAGCAAACTCTTTTGTGCTTTACATTAAAATACACAATTAAATCAAATGCACACTATGCAATTTTTCTAGATCCAATAAAATGGAATAATTAAAGTACGCAGAATTTCTAATAATTTTATTTACTAAAGCGCACGAGATTTAGGCATGAATTGAAGTTGCACTGAGTCATAAGTATTATAATGTGGATACCATCTGTTGTTGAAAGAACCATTGCATTTAAGTTTTATTTAAATAATAAGAGCGATCGTCAAAGGTAAGTATATAAATGACGGGTAAAGATATATATATATATATATATATGTATGTCCAGGGGCAGATTCCGGAACTTTTCAATTTTTGTATGGGCAGATTCCGGGACATTTGGTATTTTCCAGGACTGTCCTGGAAAAAAATTATGTTGTATGGCACATTCCAGGACCGTCCTGGAAACTGCCATACTAATGTAATGGCAGATTCCGAGACTGTACATCTAGATGTATATACATTTGTACATTCTGATGTATATACAAATAATGTATTGGCAGATTTGAGGACAAATGTGAAAACTACTTCAAAGTTAATGCACATAATTAAATTACTATAAAGATTAATGAAAAACATTATTGACATAATTATAAATAAATAATTTTTATTTATTTATAAATATATGTCAAGAGACACTTTATTATTACCTTTACGTTGATTCAATTATAGTAAATTAATTTAGTTATGTGCTAAGATATTTAAACAAATTGTTTATAAAAAAGTAAAAATTTTCAATAGGAATATATCGTATTTTATTTAATTTACGCACGTCCTGGAACATGCCATATATGAAAAAACATCATACAAATTGTATGGCATGTTCCAGGATGCAAATAAAAAGATGCGATGTTTTATTTGCACTAAAAATTATTTTTTTACAAACATTGCATTTAAAAAAGCTCTATATACATCGAATTTCAAAACTAACCAGTAGATTACACATAGAACTAGTAATTTATATCATCTGAGAGTATACTCACTAACATTTCGATGGTAATTATTTAGAAGCATCCTTACCTTAAATCTTGATAAAAAAAAGTATTCATTCGATGCGTTTTCACACAAAATGAAAGAATCTGCAAGAAAAACTTTCCGTAGCTTTCCGAAGAAAGTTATTCCGAAGAAAGCGTTAAAATTAGCAAATTAGATGTTAAGATATCTGTCACATTGATTAATGACAGCGCTATGTCGACGTAATATTTATTTCAAATCTTTATAAAAAGTACTTATTCAACGCGTTTTCACTTAATATGAAAGAATTTGAAAGAAAAACAAATAGAAATATGTCGCATTTTTTAAAAAATCTACGCATGTCCTGGAACATACCATACATAAAAAAACTTCATACGAATTGTATGGCATGTTCCAGGACGTAAACAAAAAAATATGATGTTTTATTTGCAATGAAATTTACTTTTCACAAACATTGCGTTTAAAAAGCTCCATATATATCTAATTTCAAAACTAAGCAGTAAATTGAACATAGAGCTACAAGTTTATATAATTTGACGGTGGGCTGTAAGGGAGTTGTCAGGGATGGATGGAAGGGCAAAGATATCACAGTTGGTAGCTTGCGAAGTAAAACGAATACTTTATTGTCTTTGTCCGCATGGCGGACGACCCTTGGTGTTCCGATGAGAAGTAACGCCGGGAAGTCTTTCTTCCCCGGAAAGGTTCCTTCAAGCGAACGCATGGGCGCGCTAGTGTCGCGGGCTTGAGCCAATCATGACCTTGCTTAGGACGCAGAGCCAATGGTGTTACAGTCTCGAGTCACGTGGTGAGTAGAGCCAATGGCGTTTCGCTAACGGAACGATGCGCACGCGACTAGCGGCCAAACTAAGAATTACAATTATTATACCGAGTGTGACCGGATATTTCTTACAGCACTAACTAATTAATATTTCAATGGTAATTGTTTAGAATAACGTCCTCACCTCAAATATTGATAAAAAAGGTATTTATTCGCGCGTTTTCACACAAAATGAAAGAATCTGCAAGAAAAACGTGGCGATCGACTCTGTGAAAGAAGTTATTAAGCGTTAAAGTTAGCAAATTAGAGGTTAAGATATCTGTCACATTGATTCAATGACAGCGCTATGTCCACGTAATATTTATTTCAAATCTTTATGAAAAGTACTTATTCAACGCGTTTTCACTCAGTATGAAAGAATTTGGAAGAAAAACGTGACGGTTAACCTCGCCAAGCGAATTATTTGTGTTAGAGAGCAAAGAATTTGCGTTTGTAAAGCAGAGAATTTGTGTTTATTAAGACACACACAGAGAATTAATTCTATGCTTTAACAAACACATTCTTTATTTTACTATAAAAGTATCGGACGAGACAGTACAATTTTCAACAACTGTCATATGTTGTTCAATTTTTATTATCGTATATTTTAAATAGCAGTTTTTATTTAATTATTTACAACATATTTAATCATTTCTTTGGCGCTTTATTATATCGTAGTTATTCAAAAATTTCTATCGGAAATAATAATTACAAGTACTTTTCATAGCAATTACCATAATTTGAAAATAAGGTTATATATTTAAAACTATTGTTTTAAACATATATTTAAATGTCTAAAATATACCTTCTATGTAAATTTTATTAATTTGTCGTCACTTTATTATTGGAAGAAGCGTGCATATCTGCTGAGCAATATATACTTAAAAACGCCGATGTTAAAATATATAGTTTATTAGGAATTTATTATTTAAAAAGGTTCTCAAACTTATAAAAAATATATTAGAATTTGATCTTTCGGGATAAGTTTATAATTAATATATAATAGCGATTCTTGAATATTTTAAAATTTTTAACTACATAGATTTAACTAAACAACTGTTCAAAATAGCATTAAAACTTGTAAAAAAAGTTTTAAATATTTTAAACGCAGAAAATATAAATATTTTACAGTAAGAAATGTATACATATACAGGAGTAAGGTATAATGAACATTTTGGAATTATTTATATAATAAATTAAGATTCCTTGTATTATTTGCATGTAAAAATATGAAATGTTTGTAAACTACACAACTATCTTTAAATATAAAGTCATTCTTGTACAAACTTAACAATGATGATTATTAGTAAAGAAACGTGTAATTTCAATTACTCATTATATGTCATTACAAGATGACAATGTTCAATATTAAAGATATAAAAAGTTACTTACCTTCTGTCCACTTATTTAAATGGGAAAATTTCATTAAATTTTGTATATTATAAAGAATACATCCACTTATTAAAAGTAATTGAAAACTTATATATAATTTTGAATAATATATATTTTAAACACATTTCCATATAATTGTTTTTCTTCACATGAAATTATAATAAAAAGGGTGCATCATGAAAATAGTATATAAAAACATAAATATTTCAAATACTCTTATTGTTTATATAAACTATATAGTTTTACAATAATATATTAAATATGTAATGTAAATAACAATAATACAATATACAATATAAGAGTAATATCTAAACATTGAAAATAATTAAGAGATAAATGATGTAAAAAAAAATGGTAGTTTTGTAAAACAGTTTCGCTATCTAGTATGCAAAAGACGACCAAATATTTGTCTTCTATCATAAACGATGTAAAACGTATTTGAAAAACTAAAAAATTCGACATAGAAATTTAATGAAATACGTAATAATTCTAAAATCATTTTGAAAGCATGAATTAAATGAACGTCAAAATTAAATTTTTAGATTACCCATCTTAATTTTTACTGCTTAAAAGAAATGCAAATTATAATTCTGAATATCAATTATTGTGAACAACTAATCGCAGCAGCCGAAAACTTAAATCTTATAACCAACAATTTTTGCGCTACTCAAACTTCTTACATTACAAAATATATTCAGAATATTGAATAATGAGTATTTTAACAACTAAATACAGTGGCAAAAATTTAGTAAAAATCAGTTTTTTAATATAACATGCTGCTTTAAAAAATAAAAAATGTTCGTACATTTGCTTTCTCAACCATTGTAAAACTAATTAATTTCAGAAACATGAGTTTCATTGTTTTTTATCTGATTATGTATCCATGTTTTAATTGCATCTGGTTTCCTGTCACTTAAGACGTTATATGTCACTTTAATTTTATCTATTTCTGATAAAGATGGTAATTTTGCTTTACGTATATATTTTGAAAAATACATCGTTACGTCTGATTTTTCTTCATCTGTCCATCGTTTTTTCTTTCGATATGTCTCATGGGCTGAAAAGCAAATATATAGTCATTGATAAAATAGTGGTCAAATAACATCTTGAAGCATAATTATTCTTAACATACATGCTCGATTTTTATGTTTTTTTTGTACATTGATTATACTCTCATTAGAGCTGTTGGAACTTGTATTCATGAAATAATCTGATATATCACTATCTGAATGTTTACCTAGAAAAGAGTACAAAAGTAATATGAATTTAAGAATAAAGAAAGAGAAAGAGAGAGAGAGAGAGAGAGAGAGAGAGAGAGAGAGAGAGCGAGAGCGAGTTACATTTATAAAAGAAATGTTTTGTTTAACCCTTAAACATATTAAAGTATTTGGCAGACCTCCCTATGAAACTTCGAACATTTGTTGTGTGAAGACAGAATGAGATAGAAGGTTCGGAAAAGGCCCCAAAAAAGTTTGAAATCCTTCCTTTTGATTGACATGGTTGATCAACATTTTTAGTCAACTAGTGTTCAAACGGCACAGCAGTAAAGTTTTGTTGATGTTAATGGGACCTATAGTGTATGAATGTAACTTTTTTTGTAATTAATCTTATATAAAAAAACCGAATAAAACACATTCGAACAGGTCCGTTTGCGTATGTGACTCACATGCATATACTTTGGCTAAAGTTAGAATACTATATAGTGCTGTGGAGAAGGGGGCTTCTGTGCAGGGTCCGAAATATATCATGAAACACATCAATTTTTAATTTTAGTCACCTCCAGTAACTCAAAAATATCTCATACTCTCCTTGTTATATAATTATACTTTTTAAAATAAATGTCAATAACATAATTTTTTGAAGTTATGACTATTTTTAAAATGCCATATTGTAAAGTCCTTAAAAGCTTTTTGTTGCAAAGACATATATGATTTTTTTTAAAGAAGTGGATTTTTGAACAATTTTTCATTTTTACTTAATGGTTTTTTATGTATAACTTCACAATAAATCATTTTTCGGCAACGTCAATTATGCAGACACTTTTCTGAGATTCTGAACTTTCATTTAAAAGAAAAGATTATTGAAAAATATTGATTGGAACCAAAATTATAGCTGTTCAAAGTTGAATGGGCATCAACTAGACGAGAAATGTGTCAACGTAATTATCCGGATCGAATATGTTTAAGAGTTAAGTTAATATAAATATTTAAATGTATCAAACTTTTTAAATAACAAAATATGATTATAAATTTACATATTTATAAAAGTGATCAATATACGTGTACTTACGATAAATGAGACCTTTGTTTTTAGAATAAACATTCTGCTTTTTCGGTAAATGTACAATCTTTCTTTTTTTTCCTGTTGTAAAAATTTCCTGTTGTAAATGTTACATTAAAAAATGGCTTTAAAGCAATAAATATTACATAGAGCAAAAATTTTATAAAAATAGGTAATAAGCATAAACAAAATATACCTTGATTCTTTTTTTGTACATTTTTTATTGCATTATTTCGTATTTCTTTATTTTGTGTAATTGTCTTTTGCTTTAATTTTCCTGGTTTTTGTCGTATTTTATTTTGTTTTGTGTCCATTGAAGTATCAACAGAAGTTTTACTTATATCTGCAAATGTTTGTGATACGTCTGATAAACAGAAAAATAATTATATAAACATTATATTAGAGAAGAAGTATTATGGTCACCCCTTTACATTTTATACAATAACTTTGTTAATAATAAATATTTTAACTTGAAAACTTAACGATTATATTTATGAAACTATTTTTCAATTGGTTCTAGATTAAAAGATATGATAGTACTAAAAAATTTTTATAAAAATATTTATTGAATACTATTTATAAAAATATAGCGACACTTCATAATGAATTGAAAAGAAACAGCGGTAGTAATAATATGGCTTACAAGAATAAATTTAAAAAATACAGTGTTTCGTAATAAAATTATATATTTATTCAAAATAAAGAGAAAATATTGCAGAAGAAGATGCAAATATATAAGCTTTCAAATAGTCTCCAGTACTGAAAATCTATAATACGTGTAACAAAAATAGATTAACAATAAAAATACAATCTTTGAATAACTAATTTAATATGAAAACTTTGAAAAAGAGACTAAATAGAGAGTCTCTTTTTCAAAGTTTTCATATCAAATTAGTTACTTAAAAATCTATCGAGACGTTAATAGTTATAATGATCTACATTAATAAAGTCCTATATTATTTAAATTTGCATAACTCGATATTTGTACAACCAAAAAAATGTTAAATGACAAAAAAAAATAGTCGACTGTATACATACATTCGTGTAATAATATTGTGAAGTTTAAAAATAATGAGAAAGTGTAATTAAATTTAAATTTACATGTATTTTGATAAAGTTTTAAAATGATCAAAAGTAAAAATGGTTTATAACAAATGTGTATTGGCATAATAACGTTACTACATAACGACAGACTACTAAACAAATGATTCCATGGCCGGTATTCATAGTCAAGCTTTTATATCAAGAACGACTTAAGTAATATTTTAAAAAGCTAATACGGCTTTGTGATTGGGTGATGATATCTAAAGATGGCATTTAAAACGGTCTTGCATAAGAATAGATTATGAATAACAGCCCATAAATAATTACTAAAATTCAGCCAAAAACGGAGATTATAGGAGTGACCAAAAAAAGATCCTAAGCTCTTCTTCTCTGTTAATATATCTCATCTATTAATATAAATTTAAATAATTATCATATTTAACTATTAATTACGATATAATTAATAGTTTACTAACCTTGAAGGAAGGAAACATCGTTTTCACTATTCATGGTTAAATCAGAAACTGTTGTATCCGCGCCTTGAGCTTTTTCTAAAATCTTTGACATTTCTAATATATCTACTTTAGCAACGGGTTGTCTATAGATTTCCTTATGGATATGTTCATGATGACCCATAAAGTTTGCTACTCTCGTTATTTGATTATCTGACAAGTTCAAATCCGCACATTTTGTTGCAACATGTTTGCGCAAAGAAGTACCACGAAGTGCGGAACTATTTTCTGCTCCACATAAACTTGCAAAATCTCTCATTAGTCTACAAGCATCTAAATGTTTAGATTTATTTTTATTTTTACTTGGTAACCCAAACAAAAATGGATTATCTGATGGCACGTTAGCATCTTTTCGATATTGTAGCAAAAGTTGTATACTTTTTAACATATTTGCATCTAATAGCACTGGAACTGTTCTACATAATTTACCACGAATAGTAAATCTAACATAGTTATGAGTTTCGTCGGATTTTGTAGTTTTACATGTAGAGCTTGTGCCACAGGCACATACGTAGTTTTTATAATCTTCGATTAAAATCCTTTCTGTTTCTCCGGCTCGACGACGATTAAACACTTGAATAGCTGTAAGTGTTACCTCGGCTAAAGACTTTCATGTCACATATGAAAAATTTTTTGATAATTTTTTACTGTATTCTTCCATTTTTCCTTTTAAATAATTACTTAGAGATTTAATATGGCCTGTTCGAGGTAATATCGTCTTTTTTTGCCGTTTAACTTTTGTATGAGTTTCTGTTACCACTCTATTTACAGTTCCAAAAAAATCTACATCAAAGATTTTCATAAAATCATCAACATCTTTCCGCTTTATTAAATCTTTATCTATCATATATGTCACATCTAAGATTTTACCGATCTTTTTTTAGGCATGTGCCAAGAGTAGAAGCATTAGTAGGATGTTTATACATGTTTGTTTTGTCATCTAATTCTGCTACGTCATTGATTGCTTCAACAACTATTCTATAAAATTGTGGAGCATATGCAGCCGCTAAATTATCGATTTGAGAATTTCGATTTCTTAAAGCTAATACCAAACGGCCTAAGAGGCGTAAATGACCTCGTATATAAATACTCTGATGTTGATGAATTCGACTTTTGCACATGCTATTTCCATACAGAATGATTGCACGGTCATACCTAATAGCTTTGGCTACTTCATCCTCTTGCAAAATCGATAATATTTCTACTCTCATTCTTCTATTTGTTTCTGGATGATATCTGCCAAGAGTTCGTCGAGCACTTTGTAAAATTGTTCGAGAAGAATTAGATTTTTTATTTTCAATACATTGTTGGACATGATGTCTTAAATTATTTCGCGCATAAAATCCGTTACAGTAAGGGCAATTAACAAAATTCATACCATTCCGTTTTTCTTGTTGTGTAGATCTTCTAACAGTTATCATTTTACCATGATTATACTTTTCTGTTGCATTAAAAATAAAATTTCCTTCTTTTCTTAGACTTGCTATTTTACGCAAACGTTCAGGACATTTTTTCGGTAAATGTACGAAATCTTGGACTAGAACCTTATTACGGTGTTTAGTTTCTAAATGGCGCGCTATTTTACTTTGCAGTGTATTACAAAATACACAAAAATTTTTTTTATTGTCACCTTTAGGACCACGTGATAGTTCAGCAGTTAACTTCGAATCATCGCAGGCGCTGTTTCCAGGAACATTAAATTTCAAGTGATTATATTCATCTTTTTCCGATGTATTACTTATTTCATTAACATTATTTTCTGAAATTGCCGTTACTGCTGTTTCATTAATTTCCGAACTCTGAGTTTCATCAGTGGCTTATATTCATCAATAGTATCTTGAGTTACATCTATTCGTAAACTATCTACACTTTTATCATCTAAAATAAAGACAAAAATATGTATCTAAAAATATTTCACAAGCATATTAATATTATTAAATAATTTATTATGCAAAAATAAACTTTAAATATAGAAAATATTGTTAATTATGTAAATCCTCATATTTGAAATTATTTATTATTTCTACTATTTATTAAGCTTAATCTACAATGTGCTTTTTGCTCCTGTTTTTGTCACGTGTTTCTTGTCTCTTCTGAAGTTCGTCAACCACGATCGTAGGAAAATAGTGCGCGAAGAGACAAGAAAGCAAAAGGCAAAAAGCAGGAAACAGGAAACAAAAAGCACATTGTAGATTAAGCTTTATAACTTGATAAATGTGAATATGATACATTACTATCTTCATTAGGTAGACTACATTTCATTTCTTCAAGAGATGTAAATGTTTCTTGTCCATCTTCTTTTTGATTAGTTTTTGTAAATGCCGCTTTTAAAATAATATATTTTGGTTCTTTGTATATAATTTGTTGAGAAATTGTACATTTTGCTTCTGTTTTTGAATTATTATTACAATCATAATAATCCAATTGTACTGCGTTTTCCTTATTATGCATGTCGTTAGAAACAGAATGTAAAGTACTTTCGTCTTGCATGTTTTCAGTCATTTTAATTAAATTTTTTTCTTTTCCTGTAATAATACAAATAAACTGATGGAAATAATCATTACCTACTTGTTGAGAATTGTTTTTTTTTTATTTTTTAATAACAATATTATCTTTTTAATCATAGCAAAATATTCAGAAGTACTCGATCGTTGATGTATATAAATACAACATTTAAACGAGACAATGCCTTTTTACGGTCTTTAGCTAAACTTAGTGCTCTTGTAGCTTTTTATTATTTGTGTGATTTTATAAATTTATTCAAATTTTACGAAACTGCGCGCTGATTACTTTTCAGATCTAACACAGTCCTAAGTTAAATAAGAATGAGTAATATCACGTTTTATTAAATTAAATTAATTTAATAATGGTTGATGCTGACTTGCATCTAGTTTTTTCAGGGGGGAGGAGTGTTAATATCTAAATGCAAGTCAGCATCAATCATTATTAAGTTAATTTAATTCAATAAAACGTAATATTACTCATTCTTATTTAACTTAGGGCTGTGTTATGTCTGAAAAGTAATCAGCGCGTTTCGTTAAATTTGAATGGATTTATAAAACACACAAATAATAAAATAGTACAAAAGCACTAAGATCTAGCTAAAGACCGTAAAAAGGCATTGTCTCGTTTAAATCTTGTATAGCAAAATATTGTTTTATCTCTACATATCTGTTTTGATTGTGCATCTATGGTATCTAAACCGAATAAGGTCCACTTACTTATTTTATTTTTTATCAACTCTCTGCTTGTGTTTTTGATAAAATCCAAATTAAAAATAAATTAGAAATAACAATGAAATTAAACATTATTTTTTTAATCACTTTTAGAACGACATTAAATAATCACAAAAACATAAACCCTGGGGGTCTATTCTAATGTTAAAAATTAGAAGTATCTTTAATTTTGTCTATAATTAATTTTTTAACTTTTGGATATTCTTGATCAGTGGAGTGCAATTTTTGCTTCTCAAAAATTAGCATCATTAAAGATCGTTATCCTCTGTTGCAAGCCACATATACGAGGTGTGACAGAAAATGAGACTGTTTTTCTTTGCAACAATTTTATTTTATTTTTATGCCATACCTTGCAACAATTTTATTTTTACTTTTCTGCCATACCTTATATAACAAACAGTCATAACAATAAACGTATAAATGGCCTTATTTGATAACTACATTATTTATGAAAAAGTATATTTTTTTCATAAAATCGATATAAGTATATCTTTCTATAGTTAAAAAGTTGAATAATATTATATGTTATAATAAATCATAAATCAATGTATAGATATTTATTAAACTTCACAGCAATTTTTTATAAAAACGGCTAATTTACCTACTGCATCACAAGTTTTCGTTGCACTAAATAAACATATCGATGCCGGTTTTAATTTCCCGGTTTTTTTTTGCCTACTTCCTTTGACACATCTTTTAAGCATATATTCCATACATAAAGCGCATTTTTAAATGATTAATTTAAAAGTGGGTCTTACTTAGTGCTATGATTTTATTCGGCTCAGGTACCTTTTTTATTAATTTTACTTAGGGATACATTATTCTTTATGTTACCATTGCAAACCAGAGGACACACAACATTCATTTCAAATAAAATAATTTCTTATTTTACTATTTTGTAAAGTAATTTTAATTTGATCGAAAAGATAAAAGAAATTAAAATATTTACAAATTAAGAAGCATAGAACAATATTAAGAAGCAGAAAATATTTTTAATTTACCTTCAATTATTGCATTAATCCCAGAAGCATCTACAATTATGTTTTCATAAGTATTCTTTTTATCTATTAGGAGTACAAATTGAAAACCGCCGTTTTTTGTCAAAATTTGAGGATTGATTGTTGAAAAATGGTTACATACTTATTCTTGAAAGTATTGTCCATCGCTGGCCACTACTTTCTCCCACCTTTCGGGCAGCATACGAATCCCACGTCGAAAAAACTGCTCGTCTTTTGCGGCGATCCACGAATCGACCCAGTTTTTGGCCTCTACGTAATAATGGAAGTGCTGCTCAGCCAGGCCATGCGCCATTGATCGGAACAAGTGGTAATCTGAAGGGGCGATGTCAGGAGAATACGGCGGATGAGGTAAGTCGTCCCATTTCAATGTTTCCAGATAGGTTTTAACGACCTGAGCAACATGTGGCTGAGCGTTGTCGTGCAGCAACATCACTTTTTCGTGTCTTTGCTCGTATTCTGGCCGTTTTTCCTGCAATGTTCGGCTCAAACGCATTAGTTGTGTTCGGTAGCGAGCTCCTGTGATGGTTTCACCCGGTTGCAACAGCTCATAATAAATCACGCCGAGCTGGTCCCACCAAATACACAGCATGAGCTTCGAGCCATGGATGTTTGGCTTGGCCGTCGATGTTGATGCATGGCCGCGGTAGCCCCACGATTTTTTTCGCTTTGGATTATCATAATGGATCCACTTTTCATTGCCGGTTACAATACGATGCAGAAAACCCTTCCGTTTTTGCCGTTGGAGCAGCTGTTCGCACGCGAAAAAACGCCGTTCGACGTCTCTCGACTTTAATTCGTATGGCACCCAGTGTCCATGCTTTTGGATCATTCCCATGGTTTTCAAACGATGTGAAATAGCTTGTTGAGTCACGCCCAATGAATCTGCAAGCTCCTGTTGCGTTTGAGATGAATCTTCATTCAGTAATGTTTCCAATTGTGCGTCTTCAAACTTTTTCACCTGTCCGGGATGCTCCTTGTCTTCTACGCCGAAATCATCACTTTTGAAGCGTTGGAACCATTCTCGACACGTTCTTTCACTAATGGAAGCCTCACCATAAGTTTTTACAATCATTCGACGCGCCTCAGCCGCAGATTTTTTCGAATTGAAGGCAAAAAGCAAAACTTCCCGCAAATGACGCTTATTGGGCACAAATTTCGACATTTTCGATCACAAAAAAATATATAACGCCGATAAAAATTCACAACTGCAATGATAAGGAATTGTTGCTAGATGCCCAACCTTACATTTAAAATTTTTGATCTAACGTTTGGCGCCAGCATTTACCGCTGGCGCCATCTACTGGAAAACGGCGGTTTTCAATTTGTACTCCTAATAATATTTCCATTGATAACTTTGCTTTGTTTGTATTTGACGTTGGCACGATTTCATTTTCAGTCTCAATAATTTCATTTTCAGTCTAAATAATTTCATTTTCAGTCTCAATAGTTTCATTTTCAGTCTCAATAGTTTCATTTTCAGTCTCAATAATTTTATTATCTATATAATTTTCGTTTAAATTCTTATTGCTTGATTCATTACTTATATTGCAATGCTTTTGTTGATCAGTACTAAGAAATGACTCATATATTTCAGATTTTGTCAAAGGGGTGCACACAGATTCTTCATTTAAATATGACATTATACTTGAATCTATAATATTACTTATTTCACTTATGCTAGATGTACTGACTTTATCACTGTAGTCTATTCCTTCACTAATATTCAAAGAATTTTCTGTTCTACTATTACTTGCAACGAAGTTACTAGTAGTCATATTTATGTTATGTAACTAGAACATATACAAATACAATTCATATAATTAATTTGAAATAATAAAACACTTATGGTTTTCTCTTTTTTTCTTTTAATTGTTAGAGAATTATATCATATGAATATACCAAGGCTGTATAGTAACTAATTAAAAAGTTAAACAAAAAATGTAATAACTTTTAAAATAACAACTTAACCTATCTAGTTAATTTTAAATGATTTAACTTTTAACTTATTTATTTTTTAAACACTTTAATTTATTAACTTTCTTTAAGTTAAAAATTTACTTATATGAAAAGAAAGAATTATAAAAAAGTATATTCCCACAAAAACAGTATTTGTTGATGATCTATGTTGTAAAATGTATTGAATAATCTAACTTTCAAACTTACGAATTTCTAATTTAATATGTCTAATGCTTTTCACAATTAACTTTTAATTTAATTTGATTTCTTCTTAACGTAATTCTTAATTAGCTTTTTGTTCATGTAACTTTAAACTTAATTAATTTTATAAGAAATTTTAATTAAGTATACCCAACATCGGTAAACTTAAAAATACAATACTATTACTCACGTTACTTATTACGTTGTATATATTAATATCTATTATCACAATATTCTATTTTTTATTATCAATATTAAATGTTTTATTATCAATACACTTTTTGCTTCATAACTGCAGCTATTCAAATAGTTGTCTTCATTCATTTTGAAATAAATATTGTAATGAATAGAATATTTTGTGATAATAGATATTAATATATTCAACGTAATAAGTAATATAAGTAATATAAGTATTGTATATTTTTAAGTTTACCAGGGTTGTGTATACTTAATTAAATTTCCTTATAAAATTAATTCAGTTACGTTTAAAGTTACATGAACAAAAAGCTAATTAAAAATGATGTTATCATTTCTCATCGGTTCTTGACATCGGTTCTTGACCCATGACACTCAATTATGGTAATTTTATAATATTACACTTACCTTTTTGATTACAATGCTCGTTTCTTTTGTGGAATTTCCATCAACATAAAAATGATTTTGTTTATTTTCTATTTTAACCTCTTTACTCGCACCTTGTTTATTGTAACATTTCGTGATATCCGTTAATTTAATTGATATATCGCGTATTTTTTCTTTATTCGTTGCTAAATTTATTGAACGATTGATCTCTGGATTAATCGCATCAGCTTTAGATCGCCGTTTAATGCCTATATAAAAGCAACATTTAGATTACAATATTCATATGGGAAAGTATAAATTAATCTCACAATCAGTTGAAGTGTCTTACCTTTTTTTGGCATTTTTAGTTTTTCTTTAAATTTACGAAAGGAATTGTTATACACACTAGACAATGTTTTCGAAATCTTAAGAAGGTTTGAGAAGTATTATTTCATACCGTTTCAGATATCCTCGTTTTCGTGCTACCAACTTTATGTGTTCTAAACTGCTAGGTTATATTCCCTAACTTGTGTGTTCGCAAAACCTGTTGATTTTTATTACAGGTTTTGCGAACACACAAGTTAGGGAAAATATTTAGAACATTAACATGAAAATTTTGCAACATTAAAAATCGTGTATGTCCTGGAATAAGCCATACATGAAAAAAACATAAATTGTTTGTACAAGAATGAAAAATAATATGTATGTCCAGGGGCAGTTTCCGGGACTTTTCAATTTTTATATAGGCAGATTCCGGGACATTTGGTATTTTCCAGAACTGTCCTGGAAAAAATTTATATGGTAGATTCCTGAACATACACGATTTAAAAAAAAAAAATGCAGCATATTTCACTTTGAATTGAATATTCTTACTTTCTCCTAAACATGCTAGCATTAAAAAAAGCTTTATATATAACGAAATTAAGAATTAATCAATAAGAACGCATAAATATTTGAAACTGCGAGTCATTCCGTCGCAAAAAAATAGATAATTTTATCATTAAAAATACTATTGAAAAAACCACTGGAAATCAATAACATTTTTAATGGTATTTTCAATGGCAAATTGAATGAGTTTTTGCCAATAGTAATATTTTACCACTAGAGATTTTACCACTGGACAGTTAAAATTTCCAGTGGTAAAATATTACCATTGACAAAACACCATTGAAAGTACCACTAGAATATAAATGAGTGGCATTTTCAATGGTATTTGTAATGATTATCGAAATCAAAATTATAATTTTACATATAAATACACCCTGAAATATAAATATAATAATTTAATATATATTTATTAATATGTTACATATATTATTAATATATATTTATTAATATATTACATTTATGTTACATATATTGTTGTTAATATATATTTATTAATATATTACGTATCTATTACATATATTGTTGAAATATTGTTAATACATATATTATTTAACTACAGGTATAAATTAATAGCAAATATCACAGGTCTTTCGCCCTGCATTACTCATATTAATCTCTAACTATAAAAAGCTCTTATTAATTTCAAAAAATAAAAAGAAAACAACTTTTTATAATTATTATTATTATATATAATAGAAATAAAAATTATTTTTGCTAGATGCGCTATTTTAGAAATTTTGTGCAGTTCGTTGTACCATTTAATTTGCACCCAGCATTATCGATTTTGTCCCTCGGAAAATTTTCCAAACTGAGAAGTCGTTATTTTTCTATTAATAAGCTCTAGTCGTTTCATTAATTATGAACTGCAAATATGTAGAAAAATGGTGACTTTTTAGTTTGGAAAATTTTCTGAGGGACAGAATCAATGACGCTGGGATGTACACACATTTATCTGTTGATTTGAAACATTTTTCTAGTAGACACACAAGAAATGTTAATTTTGTAACAGCTAACACCTTCTGTATCAATTAAATCAACAGAGAAATGTGTACGATTTCAATGGAATATTCGAACAACAAAATTTTCACCAATAAAAGAGCTCAATCAAAATGGAAAAAGAGTATGACTGATAAGTCGAACGGTACCAATTAAAGATTGATTAAAGAATAACGAGAGACAACTGCGAGAAATATATTATACATAAAAATCGCAAAAAATTGCAAAACAATGAAGGATCCGATCTGGACGAGACAGTCGAACACAAAGGACACAACGTTGGTGCCGAAACGGCCGACGCTAATTGTAAGTACAATGAGATTCGGCGCGGCACGTCGTCGTTTCGCGTTGCCGCGACTAAGCTAAAGAGGGAAGCACCCTACGACGCTATATACGATCGTTTGCAGGTCGTTTCAAACTACGCATACTTACGTATAATATACACCTGTGAACTATTTGCAGTTACTCTAGAACGATAGAGACGATCGTTACGGGGATCCTAGACGATAGCTCAATGTGTTCTACAAATATCTATTTGGTAAACCTTAAGTATTAAAGACGGCACCTCGGAAAGACACCGCCTCGAGACTCGATCACCTTGGCATCAAGGAAATGCTGGCGACATTACTTTTGCCGACCGAATTAACCTACGTGTGCCTGCGATATTGATGTAGTAGTAAACATCAATACATCTGTACAAATTACTGCATCAATAATGCACACACATACGCGCACACAAATTTTCAGACACAATGTTTTTTGTACTACAGTTTTTAAAAACACAGTATAACAAATGTTGTCACGAGTCGATCGTAGAAGCCGATAACAAAATTATAATTTTCTAATTTTTTCATATTTTTTTAATACTAAATTTTACACACCATCCTGCGTTATCATCTATACTTTAATTTCTACAAACAAAAAAGATTTATATAATTCTGTGTAATAAAAAAAATGTACGTTTATATCTGAAAATAGTGTTTAATATTGTAGATCCAGCTAGCATTCCTTTAATCATCGATAGAGAAATTCGGCAATTAAATGGAGGTCCTTCGATAAAAACGGGGAAAAAAGACTAATAACGCCAGAGCGGTCAAGACTGATAAGTTTGCAGGTACAAATTGATAACAACGTGATGCGCGCATCAATTGACATTGCGATTAATTAATAATCCGTCTACGAACGTGTTCGTCGTAATGTGAAGAACTCTTTTTTGTTGTGTCCTGTAGTTCTTATCGAGAAATTGGATGCAATAGTAACTTAATCAGCTTCGTGGAAAAAAGAATGTAAAACTTGTGCAATCCAAAGAAGCAATAAATAAATATTATCTATTATGTTATGTTTAGTCATAGTGTTTTAAACAAGTATTATAATAATAATCAGAGGAAACGTACAACTTTATAAAGAACAGCTGCGTAACTCCATTTCCAATTCCTCAATTGACGGAAATAACAAAACTAAAAACTTGGATAATTGTCATTAAAGCAAAAAGGAAATGTATACAATTGGAAATACGCATTCCATTTGCTCAGTTTTATCACTTATATCTCAATTACCTCGTGCGCAGTCATCGTCGTTAACCTTAACGTGATATATATTAACGAAAATATATCCAAAAAAGATTGCACACTTCAATGCCGTAATCTACATGAGCTATCAATTTTTAATTTTTTTGTATCTTGTTTACGTAAAAACAAAAAATAATTGCACAAAAAACAGGAAATTAAACGTGCATGTTCATTTTGATTCATGAAATTAGAAAAACGTTAGAATCTATAAAAAAAACTATAACAACTTAGCTATATATTATGATTATACAATTTTGTATAATTATATAAAATAATTATACAATTACAAATTAATAAACAGATTTAAATGCAGAAATTTGGAAGAATTTTAATTACGGCTAAAAATTTTTGATATTTATTGAAAAATATCAAAAATTTTTAAATAAACGAAGAAATGCATAAATATTTATATTTTTTATCTTACGCTGATAATTTGGCCTCTTTTTTAAACGCTACCCCGTTAACTCTTTTACTAATATAATGGAGTTTTTGCTTTATGGCTTCCTGCACAAGTTTTACATCGTATCTTGATGGCATTTCTTTTGCTACATAGTCTAAAAAAAAAAATAAAGCTTTTTAAATATACATCTACTACATTATTTCTAAAGAAAGTAGTACTAAATAAGTAGTAAATGGGAATATAAATAGTAAATATTTACCGTGTAAAGCTTTGATTCTAATTGGATCCAACTTCTGTTTTTGAAGTACATCATCTTTATGATTTGCGTGTAGGTTTGGTGTAGTGCCAGTTAACGAAGAATTAGCCATCTCTTGTTCAGTAAAAATAAGGAGCATTACATCCTTTACAAATTTGGTTAATGATGCTTTTCGTGAACACAGAGCTAATTTTTCTTGTGGCACTTCAATACCACCAATAAGTACAATGGATTTATTTAGTTTCTGTTAAAAAATAATATATGTTTTATGTAAACAATGCAAAGGTATTAAATATTACATAAAAAATATTAATAAACAAATTCTAAATATCATACAGAATCATCCAATTGTAATAATGATGATTTTGAAACGGTTTTGTATTTTACTTGAATATTTTCGTCTATTTTAGTTTTTATTGGTGATACAGTAACATCATCTTGGACATTGATATTTGTTTCCTTTAAACTCAGCAATTGTTTAAAATCATTATTCTTCTCTTTTCTATGATTTCTTTCTTTTGGCACATCTTTGATTTCTTTCTCTTGGTCAGTAACAATTGCCATTTCCATATTGGAGTCATTTCCATTTCGATCAGATGAAACATTTATATTTGTAGGATTAAGATTTTCATCCACAGGATACTCTATGTAGTAATTATTTGTATGCGGATCAAGACTAAATGGTTTTTCATTGGAAACAGTATCAACTGATTCGATCTTATTATTTCTGTCTTTTAAAGTTTTATTTAAAATAGAAATTTCACTTGTGAGTTTTATGATAGCAATTTGTAAACTATCGATTTTCTGACCAAGTGGGTTTTCTAATTGGTTATTTGTACTTGATAACACTACAATATGAATTGGATTAATAAATAAAACTAATTACAATATATAAGTATATAATTTTATATTGAAGGTTTCTCTTCTTAATTTCAATTGTAATTTGCTCATGCTATTTTAAATATACCGAATCTATATATTTAAAATTGTAGTCACATTAACAATTATAGTGAAGTTAACAAAAAGAATGCGAGTAAGAAAATATTGTAATACGTATCGTGTTTCATATATAGCGAAATGTTTCGCCATAGCTAAATAATAATGAGAGGTAAGAACGGTGAGAAAGTTGTCAAAAGAAAAATAATCAACCCAATCGCTTATTAAATTGAAGGCAACAAACGGCAGTGAGAATAATTTTGTAGTACGAAAGTGTTCAAATTTTCAAAATGTTTATTACGCTAGAAAATCATAAAATCTCTATAAATGGTAAAATAAATTTGCATTTGCGAGGCAAAATGTAACGTTTACATTAATACATCTTATAACCAAAAATTTTTGAATGTCAGTGTCACTCTACACTCATCTAAATTAATATTCTAATAAATTGTGACATACGAAAATGGGTAAAAATCCAAAAAGTAAGTTTAAAAAGATACAAAATATACAAACAAGAATGTCTTAGGTCTTAGTGACTCATTTTTCAATGCTGCTCTCTTTTATATATAAGTAATATTATTGTTATAATTAAAATAAATTGTTACAATTATTTTGGATTGTTGGTTCTCTTTATTTTATGTTAATTATAATATTGTAATACCTCCTCAGTTTCTTTCTACAAAACTACTTCTGATTTGCAAAAATATAAAATTTCCTTCTTGACGATAATGTTGCAAACATTTGCTATATCAATATTATTGTACAAAAAAGAATTAATTCTGCACAAATTATTCAAGAATTGCAAATGTTGCAATTTTGTTCAAATGAATTTCAATGTATGTAAATAAAATATTATTGTTTTTTACCAAAAATTTATTAAAAATTTTTATTTGCCATTTTGTTAAAATTTTTATTAAATATTACATTATAATTATATTTATTGTTGTTATTGTTAAAATGTCACAGTTAATTATATGATAATTATCCAATTATCAAGAATTTTTATAAAATATTAAACAAAATTTATTTATTTATGACATTTGTAATATACATGTAGGCTATGAATAAATTTTATCCCATGTAGTAGTAAGGAAACAGTATACTAAAACAAAGCACAGTTTTCTTTTACACTACAAGAGTAGTGAATAATCTCTGGTGTTATACGAGGCATCGTGAACGATGCAATCTTTGTAAGAATCTTCTAATGGTCAACGATCTACATATTGGAATTCAACATTTAAATTCTTGATATTAATATCACTTACAGTCGAGCTTTTCTATAGAATTTGTCTGTATTGATTCATCTGAAGTGAAAGTCAAGTTTGCTATTTCCTCTTTCTTACGATTAGCGACGAGAGTCTGCTTTACAGAAGTCTGAAAATGTTTTTTAGATTTTAACTTTTTTTGTATATTTTCTTTCTGTAAAAACAAATATAAAAATATATATATTATATTCACTGAATAATGACCATACTTATAAATTTATCAATACATAGAACATTTCAAACTAGACAACATTCGCCATTGATGTTCCTGTTTTTTTTTTATATGTCAAGACTTGAAAGCTATTATAATAAAAAATAATCCAAAAATTATTTTCAGATTTTTTAAATCAAAATTTCTAAATGTGATGAATCGAATCTTTTTTCAATTTTCTCTATATATTTGTTTATTTTTCTGCATGCGAATCTTAAAGTAAAAAAACTTTTACTTTAATAAACAAGAAAATATTTTCTTCAAATTGTTTTTTTTTTAAATTGGCGAAATTTTGTTTAAGTAGTGTAATCTAAAACAAATCTTATTGATTCTTTCTTTTATTAAGAATTAGAATTCATATGCAGAAAATAAACAGATGTAGAGGAAATTGAAAAAAATTTTATTTCTTCGTCAAGTTTGGCTCCATATATTTACATATTTTTTATATTTATATTTTGGTTTATGAGTGATGGCATCCATCAATAAATAAATAAATAAATAAATATATATATATATATATATATATATATATATATGTGCAAATATAAACTAAAAAGTATATACTAGCCTTGCTATCTACAAGCTGAACTACTTCTGATGCTTCATTGTCACTTTCTTCACTACTAGTGTCGTTGGCTTTGCGTTTACTAACGTATTTACGATTTTCCTTAATCGGAGTCATCGTTTCATATTTTTCCAAATTATCGCATGCTTGACGCATTTCGTCCCATTCTTTAAAAAGTTGAAAAGCATAAAGTTAAGTTAATTATCAAAATAATTTTATGAAATATATTTGTTATATACATAAGATTTCACAGAATAAATACAAACTAGGATTTATCAGTTAACTTTTTTCAGTTTTCCAGGTTCTCGCCACATTTAAAATTACGAAAGCATATGTAGAAGCAATTCTAAATGTAGCAATAATAACCTGGAAATCTAAAATAAATAAATTATATACTTACTTCCGATTTGTAATAGTTTTGCCGGATAATAATTCGTCGCTTTGTTTTTATTCGACACTGGCTTTGACTTTGACAATTATTTTTTTTAATATTATCTCTTTAAGATAACCAATAGTATTTTCCACCTTTTGTAACTCTAACGTTTCGTTCAAAATGATCCAATTTACCTCTCCAACGCCAATACGATTTTCTTCAAAGAATTCGAAGAGACCTGCCAATTTCTTTGGCCATGCTATTGGCATTTTACCTTTAAATGTAACAAATAATATAAAAATAGTAATACAAATTTAAATAAAAATTTAAGGTTTTCCTGATTGTCTGGTATATTTTCACTGCTACTATATAAAAAGGAAATAAAATTTAAATGGTGTTCAAAATTTTATGCAATGTGAACACATATATGACAAGTATGGTCAAGTCTATATTTCTAGTTTTTTCCCGTATCTTCTTTTTGCTTAAAGAAATTATCAATTATCCTAGACAGCATGCATGCATAAAATATATTCTAAAGTTAGAGAATATCCTAAAAATCTTCAGGATATCCTTTGGATGTCTTGATATGCTGTGTACTGTCAGGATAGTATGATAGTAAAGAATATTTTCTTAATTCAGAAAATTGTTCTCGTGTGTACCTTCTATTTACCGCTTCTGGCGTACGTAGCTTCTTATTTTCTTGATTTAATTCTTTTTCACCCAACCCAACGTGGCCTACGATGGTCTCGCAGAGATGATAATGGGCGTTATGTCTTGAATGATTTTCAGGTCCGTCTTACAAATCTCCGTGCTCCGTGTGTTTTTTGTCGCACTTTTGTATCACTCGTATTACTTTATTCAAGAAATATTCCGAAGGTTGCGTTCCATTTAGACGTCCACATGCTCTAAGCTTCCTTCTATTTTTATCGCTCGTTATATTTGAAAGGAAGATAGAATGAAGCTTATAGTTCATGAGCGTCCGAATGGAATGCTGCTAAAATCTTTCGTGGTTTCCACCTTTTGGTACACTTTTTGTACGTTATAAATTTCGTTTCCGTTGCCTACCTAACCTATACTCTGTGCCGAAACCGCCAAACAAACTGTACGACCCTGGAGTGCTATTCTGCATACACTTTTTTTTCTTAACAATAATTGTCGGTGTTCAGCTCTTTACCATGTAAAATATCTGCGCAACGACACCGACAACTATCGTTAAGAATAAAGATCGTGTACCTGTACAAAATAGCACGTCTGATCTGAACTGTGTGATTACAAAAAGATCGATTCTGGAATCAATTCTGTATCGATGTCAATCCGGCCAAGAAACTCGACCGACTCGCGGCAGGTTCAACTCTGTTTATCAGATTTATTGCATTTGTTATCGATTGATCACGGAATGTAAGTTTTCATGTTAATTAATTTATATAACGTAGTTTGACTGTAAAATGAAAAATACATTAATGTAACTTGAAAATTATAATTATGTAAAAGTTTAATAATCTTTCAATTTTCAAAATTTGAAGGTTATGTAAAACAAGATAAATTAAAAATTGACATGGCTAATTACAACAAAAGGCGATACTTAGCTTACTTATGGGCAGACGGTATTCCAATGCCCAAAAGAACTCGAGATCGTCGGCGAAGAAATGATGATAATGAAACGAATGATGATATTGATAATCAACGTGCAGAAGATCAATTGTGTAATAATAATGAAATAATGAATCAAGAGCAAGCCAATAGGTATGATAATTACATTTGTGAACTACGAGCTAACTAATTCGATAACTTTAATGTTGATGATGATGGTAATAATAATCCTGACTATGACGATGACAATGATCGAGAGAATTTGGCAGATATTGATTATTATCGATTGGACAGTGATAGCGTTACAAGTGAACAAGCGGTATGTATTGTATGATTAAGATTTTCATTTATTTTGAAGGAACAATAATTGAATATATTATACAATAATATGTATCCGTCAAAATAAACAAATGAAATACTTGAGTACACAGCGATAAAGTCTGTGTCGCATATAATTTAAATCTAGCTTAATTTGGCAAAAATCACGAAAGCCTTAAGTATTTTATATATGAATTATTTGACAATTACGCAAAGTGTAAAAGTAAAGTTATACGCACACACACACACACACACGCACGCACGCACGCACGCACGCACGCACGCACACGCACGCACGCACGCACGCACGCACGCACGCACGCAGCACGCACGCACGCACGCACGCACGCACGCACGCACGCACGCACGCACGCACGCACGCACGCACGCACGCACGCACACACACACACATAAGAATATTAATTATTAAGAGCCCATGCACTGCAGTATAACATATATAAAATATTTATAAAATGCATATGTCATTTACAGAATGAAATCACGGAAAATGAAACAGCTTCTCTGTTCACAAAAAATAATTGTTTTGATGACGAGATTCAAGATGATAATGTTGATAATAACGATGAAGAGGTATAATATATTTTAAATATATATTTTATCGAGAGACATGCTATATACTATATAAATAATCTATATTATAAATAAGAACAGAAATACTTAACAATAGAATATATGATAGAATATCCGTGACTATATTTTTATATATGACTATATATTATATAATTCCATTAGATGTTATAAAATTGATATTGTAGGGACAACAAAAATTGTATTGCGGAGCACGGATTACGAAGCGTGAAAGCGAACTTCTTATTATGTCTTTTTTTTTAAGATATTCTCTTCCAGATAGAAGTTGGGAGAACTTTTTAAAATTAATTGATTACCATTTGCCAGAGTATTCAACAAAATATCGATTTTTCAAGAAATTTCCGAAAACGAAAGACTTTGATAAGCATTACTATTGTGCAATATGTGAAGACTATTTAGAGATTACAAATAATAATCAACAAGTATTATGCGCATGCGGAGTTGTAAATAATAAAAAAGAATTAGAGAAAAAAGAGAAATATTTCCTTACAGGGAAAATATCGGAAAAATTAAAAGATATTGTTACGGTCGTGCGATATTTGTAATGTGTCACCGTATAGTTTATGTAATCGATAGTAATGAGTTGACGGTCGCTCGTTGACGACGGTTGTTGTTATGTTGCTTACGTCTGGAGCCTCGTTTCGGTGACAGACGTGTTCTAAAAAACGTCTCAGTTTCTTTTAAAGAATCTGCTCAATTATTTATTGTGCGTGAGTGCGCGTGAGTGTCTTGTGCCACCGTCGAACGTAACAATTTTTTAACCGATAAAAACATCGTTAATCATCTTCGCAAAAGTGAAGCTAGTGGAATAACGTCGGGCAGAATATATAAAAAACTGCAAAGAAACGGAGTAATTGGAGAAAATGACATAACTCTGCAGTTCAATATTGATGGTGCGAATATTTTCAAGTCGTCAAGAAAATCACTCTTGCCAATACAAGTAAGGGAGGGTGGGGCACATAGTGACAGTTTTGGGAAATTCGTTATCAAAGTCCATTTTTTAAGTTGGTAGTCAAATATTTTGATTTGTACATTTTCGTTTAACCTTTATAAACACAATCTGTCTTTTATATTAATATTATGAGCCGTATTTAAGGAAAGATACGTCGTCAAAAAGATCTTTGCATTTGTCACTACGTACCCCAGGCTGGGGTACATAGTGACAATTTCGGGGGCAGATAGTGACAACTCCATTATCATTAAAATCAAAGACTGCAAGATATCACTAAACTTTTTATTAAATACCATAGGTATTATATTAACGTATGTAACATTAAAAAAATAAATTTGAAGAAAAAAACTACAAACATTTTAAAAATTATTTATTAAAATAAAGAAATATGCTTTCTATCTGAAATAAATAAATTTTAAATTAGGTTTAATATCAGTGTGAAAGAGATACACATACATAAATTTATATAATTTATTTAACATATCATTTTCAAGCAAAAGATATGGCTGCCTATTACAGTCAGATCTCAAAATTAATGAAAATATTGCTGGCAGCAAAATATATCTTTTTATAATATCTTTTTAAACTATATTTTTTAAATATATCATTATAAAACAAACTCTCTTTGGTTTTGCTTAAACATATAAAGATCACTGCAGATCACAGAAAAAAAATTATCACAAGTACTGGATAGAAATATGTAACATTAGTAGGTAATACGATCGTTATTATCTCCAGGCTTCCAAACCGATTTTTCTTTATAATATTCTCTACAAAAAACTTGCTTTCTTTAGTCTTAATGACACTAAGATAAATTCTCCTTTTTCTGAGATTTTTTCATGTTATCATTATCAAAACATATATTCTTTTTCACCTTTTTTTGTCCTTTCTGATTTTTCTTAGTTTCTACTGTTTTTTGTTCTTGTCTTTTTCTTCTTTCTTCAGCTTTGTTTTTCTTTAATTCTTTTTCGTTTTCTCGCTGAGCTATTTCATTTTTTTCAGGCGTATCAATTGCTATCATGCATCTTCCTTTTCGTTTATTCCTTCGCTTATTTTCTTGCTGTTTTGCTTTTGGTAAACCTCGAATATCTGCTGGACCACGAAAAGAAGGCTCATTTGAAGAGGAAGCAAATGGATATTCACTGACATTAACATTGATATCAAATTTATTTGTGTTGATTCCTTCTTCAGTGATATCAACAAGAATGTTAGTAGGTGTCATTATTTCAGGAGAGGAAATGGAATCTGCCTTAGAAGAATCAGGCTTTTCTGTTACACTAGCCATGATAAAATGAGATTCTTGAAATACATTCCTATTGAATGGGAAGATTCCAGTTGTTTCAAAACTCTTTATGATATTATGAGGAGTTACTGCTTTGCAGAGTGCCTCTTTGACAAAACCAGCTATGCGATATAATGTAGGAGGACTAGCAGGATTATTCATAAGATATGAATTAATAGCGTTATCATAATGAACCTTAAATGGACCAAAGATTCCCACATCTAGAGGCTGAAGTCTGTGAGTGCAGTGAGGAGGAAAAGTAAATATTACCACGCCATTTTCTTTTGCAAGATTTAAAGTCTTTGTAGAAAAATGAGTTTCCACGTTATCCAACAATAAAAGAGTAGGATTTTGCTTAGATGATTTAGTGCAATTGATGAAGTGCTCCATAACATGGAAAAATGATTCTTTTGTCATGTACCCCTTTTCATTTCCTAATCCAAGAGATCCAGGAAAAGCGTTTATCATTAAGTCTGGTATACGTTTCTTTCGAGGAAATATAAGCACAGGAGGTAAAACAACACCGAAAGCACCAATAATAACGCATGTAGTAACAGATGTCCCTCTCTCTGCGCCCTTTATTTGATGAACTTGTTTTACACCCTTTGGTGAGACGATTTTTCTCTGATTTTGGACAGTTGAAGTGCACGTTTCATCCAAATTATAAATTCGAGATCCATTCTTGAATGAATCACTCCTTAAAAGTACTTCTTCTAATTTGTTGAAGAATATTTCAACGTTAGTCTTATTGAAAGCCATTGCCCTTGCAATACTACAAGCTTCTGGCACTCTTATTGAAATAACTGGATGACGTTTTTTAAAGCCTATAATAAAAAAGATAACATGGATACATTACATTAAGAGGCTAATGTAAAATTTTTAAAGACTAATAAAAATATACCGTGAAACCAATCTATTCCGGCTTTGCATTCCTTTTTCCAATTTTCTGGTATTGGTAAGTTATTTTCTACAGCAACTTGCCAAGCTAGCTCTCTTACCATATGAACTGTAAGCCCATAACCCATTTGAGCTACCTGCATGCAGTATTGGACAATACTCTCTTCAATTTCTTTAGTGAAGATACATCTGGATTGGTAACTCAAATTAAAAGATTTAGCAGAATTAGGATTCTCTTTTAATTTTGAGTAAACTCGATACAGTGTTTGACGATTTATGCCGATATGTGAGGCAGTATCTCAATAGTCCATCCTGCTTTTAATAACTGGATGCCAGCTTCAAGTTTATCAGAGTTTGTTGTTTTCCTTTCTGTTTTTTTTTATATGTTCTTACCATGTTGATTTGGTAAAAAAAGCATTTTAAGATCCAGTGGCTATAGAATTATTCATATAAATATTAATCAACAGTTTCTTAAGCAGAAATCTCAGATTACGGATCCTGTCTCATGCTTGTATGCAGCATACGATAGAATTCGCAATCTGGGATCTCTATTTTGAAGTAATTATCAGTTTAAAGGTCTCACCTCCGATTTTGATCAATTTCCACTTAATCTGCGTTTTCGTACGAAACGAAGAATCTGGCAGAAAAAGTGTCGCTCTGTCCCTTGAAGCGATATATTAATCGTTGATGTTGACAATAGTACAGGTTAGAAAACCTGTCATATCACCGACGTGCAGCGCTATGCGAGTCCTATGGCTAGATGCGCATGTGCAGTGTCGTCACTATGTGCCCCGTCAAAAACTGTCACTATCTGCCCCGAAGGTCGATAAACATTACAAAAGCAATAGAAATTATACCAAGGCTCAAATAATTTTGCTACACATGTCAAAAGTACGAGAAATAAGTAAACATGCTACCACAAACAGCATTTAAACTAAAATTTTTCATTAATATTGAAATTCTGTCATTTAACTGTTAAAAAAAATGCAATTTATACCTGATTTTGGTGAACTCAAAACTTTAGAGCCTATAACGACGGCATATTTTCTATCATAGCGCCATTGTTTTATCGACAAATTTCTTTATACATTTAAAACTTTTTATTTTTGTATATAGATAGCAATGGGACTAAAGAAGTAGCGCTGAGCGATGTTTTGTCACTATGTGCCCCTGTCACCTAGTGCCCCACCCTCCCTTAGCGGTGAATGAGTTACCCTATCAAATCCGAAGAAGTAACATGATTTTAGCTGGGCTTTGGGTTGGCGACGGTTCACCTCGAATGGATGTATATTTGAAGCCCTTTATAAAAGAGATAACACAATTGCACGAAGACGGAATTATGTGTCCTATTCTTGAAAAGGGAGATGTCAACATCAAAGTTCATACTTTGATCGCAATTCTTGACTCCACTGCTAGACCGAAAGTTAATAATATTCAAATAATTTATCCATAATTATATAAAGGTTCATATATATGGCACATTTTATTTTATTTTTATTACATCGACAAAAATTTTTGAATATCTTGTTGAGTTTTTGCGCGATTTTTTATGTGATAGTATATATTTCATGTAATAGTGTTATATAAATCATTACTAAATTATTTTCAGATTTTTTAGTCCTTTTTTGGTTTCCAGAAAATTTAGAAAATTAAAGTAAAAACAATTGTTATTTGTTCAACTCGTAATATCTTTTAAATTATTTTATAAATTAAAAATTAAAAAACGCATAGAACCAAAATTGCTCAAAAAAGATTTTTTAAGATAATTTCATAAAAAATTATATTAATGTTTTCTTTACATTATAAATTAAAAATCATATTTAAATATAATTTTTTTATAATCTTTCCCAAAATAAAAAATGCTTACTTTTTCATTGAAAATATATGTAACCATACAAATATACAAGCAATACTGACTTTGGTTATGACTACCATTCAGTAATATATGTGAAATTATTTTTGGATGTGCTATTTCACATTATTTTATTACTAAATCTTAAAGTTTTATTTTTTGTATAATTTGGGTAAATTTTCAATAAAAAATAAGCAAATTTTATTTTCGAAAAGATCATAAAGTATAATTTTTTATTATTTTTTTATTATTTTTAAGCAAAAATCGTTAACATAAATTTTAACATAAAAGTACTACCTTAAAGATCATTTTTTTGAGTAATTTGTATCGCATGTTTTTCCTACCTTTTATATTTTAAATTAAAACTTAAGCAAAATAAATAACTTTTTAATTTCAATATATTAAAATTTAGAGTTAATAAGAACAAGAAATGGAGAAATTCAGTATTTGTATTTTATATAGTATCATTATATAAATACCTTAAAGATAGATATATCTTTATAATACATATATCTCTTCAGATACAAGAATTTAACCAATTTAATGGTGAGGGTGGATGTTCTTGTTGTCTTAATCTCGGAGAGACAATGGAAAAAGGACGTGGCTACATTCGCATTTACCGGCCATTTGTTGGGACTCTTCGAACTTCTCAGCAAGTGTTTATTGACGCAGAAAATGCTATTAATCAAAATAAACCTATCAATGGAGTAAAAGGATTTTCCCTATTATCAGTAGTGCCTATTTTTGATGTTGTTCGGTCATTTGTTCCGGACTACATGCATGCCAATCTTTTAGGAACAATACGAACCTTTTGCGAAACATGGTTTAATAGTATTTATCATAATCGACCGTGGTATATTGGTAACAAAAGAAATGAAGTAAACCAACGGCTTTTATCAATAAAACCGCCTACGGAAATACGACGCACACCTTCGAGCATAGAAAAGCGAGGTTTATGGAAAGCTACGGACTGGCGAAATTTCGGGATGTATTATTCATTAGTAGTTTTACGCGGTATATTACCAACTAAATACTATGAACATTGGTTTTTGTTAGTCTTCACTTTACGTTTACTACTAAAAGAGAACGTAACTGAAACTGACATTGACAAAGCCAAGTTAAGTATTCATAAATTTGTGAAACTAACGGAAACTTTATATGGGCCAGAATTTTTATTATTTAATTTGCACCTCCATTTACATATGCCAAGATGTGTTAGAGATTGGGGTGCACTGTGGGATAGTTCGGCATTTATGTATGAACATTGTAATGGCATTCTAGTGCAACTTTTTCATGGTACAGGATCTGTCATATCTCAAATTTTTAAGCGTTATGAACTTACAAATTTCCTTCAAAAGACAGGTCCAAATGTTTTTAGTGCGAACACATTTACTCCAGCAATTGATCTGTTTGGACAGCTCGTTGGAGAGGAATATTTTGTGCAAAATGCGATAAGAGAAGACGAAAATTTGGTTCTATTTGGTAGTAGCAATGAATATGTTCTGACCCAAGAAACTTCACTGTTAATTGGGAACTTATTGGGGCATAATTTGAATAATCAAAACGACGAAATTCAGGTTTCTAGTTTTAAAAGATTTATCTGGAAACATACAATGTTCCATTCTACATCGTACACGCGATTAACTAAAAGACTGAATTCCATTGTAAAATTATTAAATGGAAAAATACTAGAAATTGATCATTTATTGCGTGTTCGCATTAATGAAGAAAAATATTTTGTTCTAATTGGTCGACAGCTAATACCAAATACTGGCGTAATAGTGGCCAATTACTTACCGTTAAAAATATCCAGCTCCAAGTATTTAAATGTAGTAAAAAATAATGGCCGCGTTTTTTGTTGTATGGTTAATGATATATATGAAAAATGTCTTTGTATGAATGTCAATGGTATAATGTATGTAAGCACATTAATTAATATAATTGAAAGAAATTAGAATTAACCCATTTTTTAAATATTTTTATATAAATACATTAAGTAAATATATATCAAAGATATGAACAAATCAATACTCAGTTATGCACAATTTTATATATATATATATATGTATATATAAAATTGTGTTCATAACTGAGTATTGATATATATGTGTATGTATATGTGTGTGTGTGTGTGTGTGTGTGTATGTATGTATGTATGTATGTACATGTACACATATATCCAATGGCAAAATATATTGTATACTCTACTGATCGAATGATTTCTATCTTTTAATATATACTGTATATATAAAACAAATCTTATTATAATAGCAAAATGTTTTATTACACCACTGACCGAATGATGTTCCTATTGACATAAATCCAATGGCAAAATATTATACTACTGATCGAATAATACTCCTATTGATGAGTATCCAATGATAACTAATATACCATTGATCGAATGATATTCTTATTGAAGTATATCTAATGGTAAAATATTTTATCACTGAGCGAAAGATTTTCCTATTGAACACCTTAAACAGTAAAATCATTCATTAATGATAATGTTATTGAGTTTGTATGATTTTATCATTAGTTCAAATGATTTTACCATTGATCTGAATGATAATACCATTCACACTTTTCGCGACGGGATTGGTTTGCTTATTACAGATTACTAAACGTACAATTGGTTCGCAATTTTACTATATTTCTACGTTCCAAAATCCATCAAAAAGTGATGCAACATCTTGATGTTTATGTTATAAATATTTTCCCTAACTTGTATGTTTGCAAAACCTGTTGGTTTTTAGTACAGGTTTTGCAAACACGCAAGTTAGGGAAAATATTTATAACATAAACATCAAGATGTTGCATCACTTTTTCGACGGATTTTGGAACGTATAAATATAGTAAAATTGCGAACCAATTGTACGTCTAGTAATCTGTAATAAGCGAACTAATGACTTGCAGTTTCAAATATTTATGCGTTCTTATATACTAATACGTTTACACGGCCCAACTTATGCCGAAGTTACAACATCGATGTTATGATACTAGCTAATCACAGTCTTTCCATTCTTCTGAGGAATACTCGTGATTGGCCAGTTTTATAACATCGATGTTGTAACTACGGCGTAAGTCGTACCGTGTAAACGTAGTAATAGATTAATACTTAATTTCGTTATATATAATAGGCTTTCTACAATAAGCTATTAGTCGGTATCATAATTCATAAACCATAAGAATTGATCAATCACAGTCGAATATTCTCCTCACATTTGACTGTGATTGGTCAATTCTTATGTCTTATGACTTATGATACCGACTAATAGCTTATTGTAGAAAGCCCATAAAGCTTTTTTTAATGCTAGCATGTTTAGGAGAAAGTAAGAATATTCAATTCAAAGTGAAATATGCTGCATTTTTTTTTTAAATCGTGTATGTTCAGGAATCTACCGTATAAATTTTTTCCAGTTCTAGAAAATGCCAAATGTCCCGGAATCTGCCTATATAAAAATTGAAAAGTCCCAGAAACTGCCCCTGGACATACATATTATTTTTCATTCTTGTACAAACAATTTATGTTTTTTTCATGTATGGCTTATTCCAGGACATACACGATTTTTAATGTTGCAAAATTTTCATGTTAATGTTCTAAATATTTTCCCTAACTTGTGTGTTCGCAAAGCCTGTAATAAAAACTAACAGGTTTTGCGAAAATATAACCTAGCAGTTTAGAACACGTATAGATGTTGCGTTTCTCATCTATATGAGATTAATGTTGCTAGTACGAAAACATGGATATATGAAACAGTATAAAATAAGCAAGGGGAATCGCTGCTTGGCCGCGTGTAAACGTAATTGTGAATAGCGTAATTGTGAAAAAACGTGGATCGGATTGCTGATGCAATCCATAAGCAGACTTGTATTCCCCATCAAGATTTTAAATTCTCCATATAAGACTTTGCAAAACGTCTAGTGTGTATAACTATTCCTTTCATAAATTTAAAAAAAATAGTAAAAATGCCAAACAAAGGTAAGACCCTTTAACTGAGATTAATTTGTACTTTCTCATATGAATATTGTAATCTAACAATAAGTGTTACTTTTATGTAGACATTAAACGGCAATCTAAAGCTTCGAATAACCAAGAGATCAATCGTTCGATACATTTAACGGACAAAGAAATCTAGTAACCTGTAATAAAGAAAAAATACGCGGTATGTCAATAAGTTAACGGATATCACGAAGTTATAAAAAACAAGGTGCAAGTAAAGATATCAAAATAGAAAATGAACAAAATCGTTTTTATGTTGACAGAAATTCTGCAAAAGAAACGAGCATTTTTGATCAAAAAGGTGAGTGTAAAATCGTAAAATTATCATAACTGCGTGTCATACGTTCAAGATCCAGTGAAAAATGATAACATAATTTTTAATTAGCTTTTTGTTCATGTAACTTTAAACGTAACTTAATTTTATAAGGAATTTTAATTAAGTATACCCAGCCTTGGTAAATTTAAAAATATACAATACTATCACTCACGTTACTTATTACGTTGAATATATTACTACCTATTACTACAATATTCTATTTTTTAGTATCAGTGTTAAAAGTACTTTTTGCTTCATAACTGCAGCGATTCAAAGATTTTTCTTCATTCATTTCCTTTGTGTGCTATAATTAAAATTAAAATAATCCCCTGTGAAAAATAATAACGAAATCAACGTCCATTTCGTTATCATTTCTCACAAGGGATTATTTTAATTTTAATTATAATATAGCATACAAAAGAAATGAATGAAGACAATTCTTTGAATAACTGCAGTTATGAAGCAAACAATACTTCTAATACTGATACTAAAAAATAGAATATTGTAATAATAGGTATTAATGTATCTAACGTATTAAGTAACGTGAGTAATACAATTGAATATTTTTAAGTTTACCCAGGTTGGGTATACTTAATTAAAATTCCTTATAAAATTAATTAAGTTTAAAGTTACATGAACAAAAAGCTAATTAAAAATTACGTTAAGAAGAAATCAAATTAAATTAAAAGTTAATTATGAAAAGCATTATACATATTACATTAGAAATTCGTAAGTTTCAAAGTTAGATTATTCAATACATTTTACAATATGGATCATCAAACAAATATAATTGTATTTTATTAATAAATTAAGTTTACGAAATAAAAAAGAAATATTTGTGTGGGAATGCACTTTTTTATAATTTTTTCTTTTCACATAGGTAAATTTTTAATTTAAAGAAAGTTAATAAATTAAAGTGTTTAAAAAATAACGAAAGTTAATAATTAAATTATTTAAAATAAACTAGTTTGGTTAAGTTATTTTAAAAGTTATTCTGTTTTAAAACTTTTTGTTTAATTTTTTAACTAGTTACTATACAGCCTTGCTGTATATATATGATATTCTCCAATAATGAAAAGAAAAAAAGAGAAAACCATGAGTGTTTTATTATTTCAATTTAATTATATAAATCAATAAATTGTTATTATATGTTCTAGTTACATAATATAAATATGACTGCTGATAACTTCGATGCAAGTAGTACTAAAACAGAAAATGCTTTGAATACCAGTGATAGAACAGAACACAGTGACAAAGTCTAGCATGATAAGTGATGTAAGCAATATTATAAATTCAAGCAATATCATACTTAAATGAATAATCTATGTGCACCACTTTGACAAAATCTGAAATGACATTTCTTAGCATTGATCAACAAAAACATTGCAATATAAACAATGAATCAAACAATAAGAGTTTAAATGATTATTATATAGATAATAAGATTATTGAGATTGAAAATGAAATCATGACAACGTCAAATACAAACAATGCAAAGTTATTAATGGAAACATTAGATAAAAAGAATATCTAAGAAAACATGATTGGAGATACTTCTGGTATTAATGCAGCAATTGAAGGTAAATTGAGAATATTTTCTATGCTTTACAATATTGGTGTAAATATTTTAATTTCTTTTATCTTTTTGATCAAATTAAAATTATTTTAAAAAATAGAAAAATAAAAAATAATTTTATTTTAAATGAATGTCGTGTGTCCCCTGGTTTGCAATGGTAACATAAAGAATAATGGACCCCTAAGTAAAATTAATAAAAAAAGTACCTGAGCCAAATAAGGATATAGTACTAAATAAGGCCCATTTTTAAATTAATTATTTAAAAACTTACTTTATGTATGAAATATATGATTAAAAGATGTGTCATAGGAAGTAGAAAAAGAGGCTGAGAAATTAAAACCTGCATCGATAGGTTTATTTGCAAAAACTTGTGATGAAGTAGGTAAATTAGCCATTTTTACAAAAATTGCTGTAAAGTTTAATAAGTATCTATACATTGGTTTATGATTTATTATAACATATAATATTATTCAACTTTCTAATTATAGAAAAAGACATATTGATTTTTTGGAATAAATATACTTTGGAATAAATGTTCCATATAGACGAATTTTATTTTGGTGATTGATTAAAATAAACATGTTATTCCCATTTAATTTATTTCAACATCTTCATAAATAAAGTTGATAAAAAATAAAATAAGTAAATGGTCCTTATTCGGCTTAGATACCATAGATGCACAATCAAAGCTGAGATATGCAGAGATAAAACAATATTTTGCTATGTTTAAAAAGATGATATTGTTATTAATGAATCAAAAGAACAATTATGTAGTTCTCAAAAGGTATATAAAGATTATTTCCACCAGTTTATTTGTATTACAGGAGAAGAAAAAAAATTAATTGAAATGACTGAAAATGTGCAAGATGAAAATATTTTACATTCTGTTTCTAATGGCATGCATAATAAGGAAGACGCAGCACTTTTGGATTATGATTTTAATAATAATTCAAGAACAGAAGCAAAAAGAGAGAATTTCTTAACAAATTACATATAAAAAAACAAAATATATTATTTTAATAGCAGCATTTACAAAAGCTGATCAAAAAGAAGATGGACGGGAAACACATCTCTTGAAGAAATAAAATGTAGTCTACCTGATGAAGGTAATGTATCATATTCACATTTATCAGCTACAATAAGTAGTAGAAATAATAAAAGATGTCAATTGTAAATATTTTTATAATTAAAAATAATATCTATATTTAAATTTCATTTATGCATAATAAATTACTTAATAATACTAATGTGCTTGTAAAATATTATTAGATATATATTTTTGTCTTTGTTTTAGATGATATAAGTGTTGATAGTTTAGGAAAAAATGTAATTCAAGATAATATTGTTGAATATAAGCCAACTGATGAAACTCAGAGTTCAGAAATTAAAGAAACAGCAGTGACGGCACTTTCAGAAAATAATGTTAACAAAATAAGTAATACATCGGAAAAAAATGAATATAATCAATTGAAATTTAATGTTCCCGGAAATAGTGCCAGTGAAGAAACGAAATTAATTGCTGAACTATCACGTGATTCCAAAAATGACAACAAGACAAATTGTTTGTATTTTGTCGTACATTACAAAGTGATCCAAAAATGGTACCATATTTGCGCAAAGCAGTACCACGAAGTGCGGAGCTATTTTCTGTTCCACATAAACTTGCAAAATCTCACATTAGTCTACAAACATCTAAATGTTTAGATTTATTTTTATTTTTACTTGGTAACCCAAACAAAAATGGATTATCTGATGGCACGTTAGCATCTTTTCGATATTGTAGCAAAAGTTGTATACTTTTTAACATATTTGCATCTAATAGCACTGGAACTGTTCTACATAATTTACCACGAATAGTAAATCTAACATAGTTATGAGTTTCGTCGGATTTTGTAGTTTTACATGTAGAGCTTGTGCCACAGGCACATACGTAGTTTTTATAATCTTCGATTAAAATCCTTTCTGTTTCTCCGGCTCGACGACGATTAAACACTTGAATAGCTGTAAGTGTTACCTCGGCTAAAGATTTCCATGTCTCATATGAAAAATTTTTTGATAATTTTTCATTGTATTCTTCCATTTTTCCTTTCAAATAATTACTTAGAGATTTAATATCGCCTGTTCGAGGTAATATCGTCTTTTTTTGCCGTTTAACTTTTGTATGAGTTTCTGTTACCACTCTATTTACAGTTTCAAAAAAATCTACATCAAAGATTTTCATAAAATCATCAACATCTTTCCGCTTTATTAAATCTTTATCTATCATATATGTCACATCTAAGATTTTACCGATCTTTTTTAGGCATGTACCAAGAGTAGAAGCATTAGTAGGATGTTTATACATGTTTGTTTTGTCATCTAATTCTGCTACGTCATTGATTGCTTCAACAACTATTCTATAAAATTGTGGAGCATATGCAGCCGCTAAATTATCCATTTGAGAATTTCGATTTCTCAAAGCTAATACCAAAGGCCTAAGAGGCGTAAATGACCTCGTATATAAATACTCTGATGTTGATGAATTTGACTTTTGCACATGCTATTTCCATACAGAATGATTGCACGGTCATACCTAATAGCTTTGACTACTTCATCCTCTTGCAAAATCGGCAATATTTCTACTCTCATTCTTCTATTTGTCTCTGGATGATATCTGCCAAGAGTTCGTCGAGCACTTTGTAAAATTGTTCGAGAAGAATTAGATTTTTTATTTTCATTACATTGTTGGACATGATGTCTTAAATTATTTCGCGCATAAAATCCGTTACAGTAATGGCAATTAACAAAATTTATACCATTCCGTTTTTCTTATTGTGTAGGTCTTCTAACAGTTATCATTTTACCATGATTATACTTTTCTGTTGCATTAAAAATAAAATTTCCTTCTTTTCTTAGACTTGCCATTTTACTCAATCGTTCAGCACATCTTTTCGATAAATGTACGAAATCTTGAGAGTATAATTATGGCAAAACGATAACTGTTAGAAGACATACACAACAAAAACGGATTAAGAAAAAACAGACGTAACAATGTATTTTTCACAATATTTACGTAAAAGAAAATTACCATCTCTATCAGAAATAGATAAGGTTAAAGTGACATATAATGTCTTAAGTGACAGGAAACCAGATGAAATTAAAACATGGATACATACTCAAATAAAAAAGAATAAAACTCATGTTTCTGAAATAAAGTAGTTTTACAATGATTGAGAAAACAAATATACGAACATTTTTTATTTTTTAAAGCAGCATGTTATATTAAAAAACTGATTTTTACTAAATTTTTGCCACTGTATTTAGTTGTTAAAATACTCATTCAATATTCTGAATATATTTTGTAATGTAAGAAGTTATTGAGTAGCGCAAAAATTGTTGGTTATAAGATTTAAATTTTTGGCTACTGCGATTAGTTGTTCACAATAATCGATATTCAGAATTATAATTTGCATTTCTTTTAAGCAGTAAAAATTAAAATGGATAAACTAAAAATTTAATTTTGACGTTCATTTAATTCATGCTTTCAAAATGATTTTAGAATTATTACGTATTTCATTAAATTTCTGTGTCGAATTTTCTAGTTTTTCAAATACGTTTTACATCGTTTATGATAGAAGACAAATATTTGGTCGTCTTTTGCATACTAGATAGCGAAACTGTTTTACAAAAATATCATTTTTTTTTACATCGTTTATTTCTTAATTATTTTCATTGTTTAGATATTACTATTATATGTTGTATCATTGTTATTTACATTACATATTCAATACATGTATTATTGTAAAATTATAAGCAATAAAAGTATTTGAAATATATGTTTTTATATACTATTTTCATGGTACATCATTTTATTACAATTTTATGTTAAAAAAAACATAATTATATGGAAATATGTTTAAAATATATATTATTCAAAATTATATATAATTTTTCAATTATTTTCAATAAGTAGATGTATTCTTTATAATATATAAAATTTAATGAAGTTCTCCCATTTAAATAAGTGGAAAAAAGGTAAGTAACTTTTCATATTTTTGACACTGGACATTGTCATCTTGTAATGACATAAAATGAGTAATTGAAATTACACGTTTCTTTATTAATAAGCAACATTGCTAAGTTTTTATAAGAATGACTTTATATTTGAAGATTGTGTAGTTTACAAAACATTTCGTATTTTTACATGCTAATATTACGATGAAACTTAATTTATTATAAATAATTCCAAAATGTTCATTAAATCTTATTCCTGTATATGTATACGTTTCTTACTGTAAAATATTTATATTTTCTGCGTTTAAAATATTTAAAACTTTTTTTACATGTCTTAATGCTATTTTGAACAGTTATTTAATTAAATCTATGTAGTTAAAAATTTTTAATATTCAAGAATTGCTATTACATATTAATTATAAACTTATCCTGAAAGATTAAATCCTTATATATTTTTTATAGGTCTGGAAAACCTCTTTGTATAATAAACTCCTAATAAACTACATATTTTAACATCGGCGTTTTTAAGTATATATTGCTCTGCAGATATGCACGCTTTTTTCATAAATAAAGCGATAAATTGATAAATTAATCAAATTTGCGTAGAAGGTACATTTTAGACAAGTAAATATATGTTCATAACAATAGTTTTAAATATACAACCTTATTTTCAAATTATGGTAATTGCTACGAAAATTAATTGTAATTATTATTTTCTATAGAAATTCGTGAATAACTATGATATACTAAATCGCCAAAGAAATGATTAAATATGTTGCAAAAAATTAAATAAAAACTGCTATTTAAAATATACGACAATAGAAATTGAACAATATGACAGTTGTTGAAAATTGTACTGTCTCGTCCGATACTTTTATAGTAAAATAAAAAATGTGTTTGTTAAAGCATAGAATTAATTCTCTGTGTGTGTTTTAATAAACAAATTCTCTGCTTTACAAACGCAAATTCTTTGCTCTCTAACATAATTCGCTTGGCGAGGTCGACCGTCACGTTTGTCTTCCAAATTCTTTCATATTGAGTGAAAACGCGTTGAATAAGTACTTTTTATAAAGATTTGAAATAAATATTACGTGGACATAGCGCTGTCATTGAATCAATGTGACAGATATCTTAACCTCTAATTTGCTAAATTTAACGCTTAATAACTTCTTTCACAGAGTCGATCGCCACGTTTTTCTTGCAGATTCTTTCATTTTGTGTGAAAACGCGTTGAATAAATACCTTTTTTATCAATATTTGAGGCGAGGACGCTATTCTATACAATTACCATAGAAATATTAATTAATGCACCGTCAAATTATATAAACTTGTAGCTCTATGTTCAATTTACTGCTTAGTTTTGAAATTAGATATATATGAAGCTTTTTGAAAGCAATGTTTATGAAAAGTAAATTTCATTGCAAATAAAACATCACATTTTTAGTTTACGTCCTGGAACATGCCATACAATTCGTATGAAATTTTTTCATGTATGGCATGTTCCAGGACATGCATAGATTTTTTTAAAAATGCGACATATTTCTATTTGTATTGAAAATTTTTATTATTTTATAAACAATGTAACAAACCGCTTCCGCGCGACCCCCCCCGACGGACCGGTCACCGTCCGCAAAACGCCGGCCGAACATCCGCCGAGCGTCACACAAGGCGCTACGCGCCGATAAACGACTTTAAACGCGCCAATACGAGCAGCGAGGCATCCGCGCGTCGCGGCTACCGCGCCGCGCACGCGCACCGGCCCCAAACCGGCACGCGCTAGCGACGTGCTCACGCGCCTCCGTCCGCCCACCACGCAACCGATCTCGAGCGGCGGGGACGCTGGCTCCGACACGAACCGAACCGCCACCGAACGTTCCCGACGTCTCGAGATGCGGGTATAAAAGCGCCGGAGCAGCAAGATGCTGCGCTTCTTCTCCGCCGACTGCTCGGACCGCTACTCCGCCGACTAGTCTCCGAAGAAGTCTCCCGAGGTAGTCCTGGGGTCAAGAGTCTTGGCCTCTGTCGAGCGTTCTCGACGGCTACCGCTTTCGCACCCGTCTCTCCTCGCCGAAGCTGGGCTCAAGTGTCTTGGGCTCAGGCAAGCGTACTTGCCCGACCGGCTTTCCTCGACACCGATCCGATCCTACCGCGGCGGCTACAGAAGAACGGGGTAAAGCGTCTTTGCCTCCGTCGAGCGTACTCGACGTAGCCGTCGCATCCTGCCTGCGAGTAAGATCACAACACAACCGCCGCGGATTTAAAGAGCCGCTCAGCCGAGCGACGCCCCGCGCCCCGCTACCGTGCTGGCGACCGCGAAAAGCCGAGCACGCGACCTCGCAAGGCCGAAAAACACGGGGCCGCCCGCGCGCCGAAAACAAACGCCGACCGCGCAAACCACGCACCTGCCGTGGGAAGAAGCGGCAACCGCGCCGACGACGTTCCCCGCGCGGAACCCTCTGTACATATTAGCTGTAAGACATTTGTATTCGTCACTCAATAAAACCTGTACCTATTTTTCACGTTCAAACACACGAGTCTAATTCTCTCTTAACCCGGATCGTGCCCTGGAATTCCCGACGAGCTACGTCCGTGCGCGATCTCTATCCAAGAGAAACGGGTTGTTACATGGCGCCCGAACAGGGACCGTTGCCGTCCGGAGAGAATTAGACCCGCGTTGGCCATGCCGAGAAGCTGGATCTACCGAATAGACCGTACCGCGCTAGAGTCGCACCTCGAAACTCTCAGGCTGGACACAACCGGGAACGTGGACGATCTCCGCCGCCGCTTACGGGAATACGCGACCGCGCATCCCGAATATCAGCCCGCGAACATGCCGCCCCCGGAGGACCAGACCGAGATCCGCATCGAGATACCGGACCCACCACTCGCTGGCGGGGGGCACGCGTCCGACGCCAAGCAAATGAACCAGATACGGAAGTGGGGATGCCACTTCGAAGGGAAAGACCCCATCGCGTTCCTTGAGCGGGTCGACGAACTACAGCGAGAGTACGGGTTCTCCGACGCACAGTTATTGCGCGGTCTCCCCGAACTGCTGCGCGGGGAAGCGCTCCTGTGGTACCGCAACAATCGCGACTCCTGGGACGACTGGCAGGCGTTCACCGGCGAATTCCGGGAATATTACTTACCACGGCGATACGTCGCCAAATTAAAACGGGACATTCAGGCGCGAAAACAAGGTACCGACGAGCTATACCGCAAGTACGCGACGGAACTCCTCACCATGATGAGACGCGCAGGCGGGTACGAAAAGGAGGAGCAGCTCGACCTGCTGTACGAAAACCTCCAACCGCGGTACAAGTTGTACGTCCGCCGCGACGGCCTCCGCCGAACAACCGACCTGCTCCGTCAGGCGGAGGAATTCGAGGAAATCAGCGCGCAATGCCGCGATCGCGGCGTCGCCCCCAAGCCAACCGCCACCAACACCGCCGCGACCACGTACGACAAGAACGAATGCTGCTGGCGCTGCAAGCAGCGCGGGCACACTCGGTTCGACTGCCGTCGCATCGCGAAAAAATTCTGTTCCCAGTGCGGGAAAGACGGCGTCTACACACGCGACTGCCACCCGCCGCCGGGAAACGCCACCAGGGCCGGGGAGGCCCCTGCCGCACCCCGGTCCTCCGAGTAATATTTAAACCGCGACCGCACATCTACCTCAGAATCGACCAGCACGAGCTCGAGGTCCTCCTGGACTCGGGCTCGGAAGCCTCCTTCGTGAGCCCGGCTACCGCGAACCGTCTACGACGCCGAGGGCGAGAGATACGACCCGTCACCGGCCAGGTCTACGTGGCGGACGGGTCGAGCGTACCGATTGGGGGATGCATCGTGCTACCGATCGTCATCAGCAACCGAGCAATTTCGCACGAGTTCCAAATATTACCCGGACTCGACACCGACGTACTTTTCGGCGTCGATATCATGGCTCGGGCCCAAATCGCCATCCCGCCGCCACCGAAACACGCCGCGAGGGCACGCACTCCTCCGCACGCAACCCTCCCGATACGACCCGCGGCCGAAGGGGAGGGAGAACAGGAACGCCTGCAAGCCTTCCTCGCCGAAGAACTCCCCCGATTCGAAGCCGTACACGGACCGACCGACCGGCTGCAACACACGATACGCGTCAGAAATCATCCGCCGATTAAGCAACGGTACCGTCCTCGGAATCCGGCGATGCAGGCCATCATCGACCGCGAGGTCGACGAAATGCTCCGTAACGGAATCATCGAGCCGTCGCAAAGCGCGTGGAGCTCACCTATCGTGATCGTGAGAAAAAAGGACGGCAAACCACGCTTTTGCATCGATTTCCGCAGGGTAAACGATGTGACCGAACGCGACGCGTATCCGCTGCCACAGATCGCCGCGACGCTGGATAAACTTCGCGGCGCGCAGTTCCTGACCACGCTCGACCTGGAGAGCGGCTACTGGCAGGTGCCGCTAGCACCGGAAAGCCGACCGATTACCGCGTTCACGGTGCCCGGACGCGGACTAATGCAGTTCCGCGTAATGCCCTTCGGACTGCATTCCGCGCCCGCCACGTTCCAACGGTTACTGGACGGCATACTAGGCCCGGAGTTAGAGCCTAGCGTGTTCGTCTACCTAGACGACATTATCGTCGTTAGCCGAACCTTCGACGAGCACCTCGACACCCTGCGAGAAGTCTTTTCGCGACTAAGATCCGCCCAACTCCGGCTTAACCCCGCGAAATGCCGGTTCGGTACGACAACAATCAAGTATCTCGGACACGTCGTGGACCGCGAGGGCATACGAACCGACCCGGAAAAGACCAACACGATCGTAGAGTGGCCGGTGCCGCACACCGTGCGGCAAGTACGCCAATTCCTCGGCATCGCCTCGTGGTACCGCCGATTCATACGCGACTTCGCGACCCTCGCCGCCCCGCTAACCGCACTCACTCGCAAAAACGCCGCCTGGAGGTGGGGAACCTCGGAGCAGGAGGCGTTTGACGCCCTGAAGAGAACGCTCACGACCGCGCCGGTATTGGCCTGCCCGGATTTCGAGAGACAATTCGTCTTACAAACGGACGCGAGTACGACCGGCCTGGGGGCCGTACTCACACAATACTTCCCCGAGGGCGAGCGCGTGATCGCATATGCCAGTCGTACCCTGAATCCCGCCGAACGAAACTACAGCGCGACGGAGCTGGAGTGTCTCGCAATACTGTGGGGAATACGCCGAATGAGGGATTACCTCGAGGGCTATCGCTTTAAGGTCGTGACCGATCACCAGTCACTCCGCTGGCTACAAAAACTCGACTCGCCCACCGGCCGACTCGGACGGTGGGCATTCGAGTTACGACAATACGACTTTGACGTTCAATACCGCAAAGGAGCGTTGAACAAGGTAGCCGATGCCTTGTCCCGCCGACACGCCGTCAACGTCATCGCGGAGCCCCGATGCCCGTGGTACCGGAAATGGTGGAGAACCGCACGCAACGCGCCGCACGACGCCCCCGACTTCCGCATCGAAGACGGGAAATTATACAAACACATGCTACATACCCTCGACTTGTCCGAAACGCCGAGCGACGCACAATGGAAAGAGTGCGTCCCCCGCGAAGGACGCACCGAGATCCTGCGGCGGTATCACGACGAGCCGACCGCCGGACATCTCGGGATCGCCAAGACGATCTCGCGCATCGCCGCACAGTACCACTGGCCCGGAATGTTCCGCGACATAGCCCAATACGTGCGGCGGTGCGAGACATGCCTGGCTCACAAAGCGGAGCAGCGCCGACCCGCCGGACTGCTCCACCCGACCGTAATTACGCGACCGTGGCAACAAGTTGCCATCGATCTCATAGGGCCGTTACCACGATCCTCCCGGGGCCACACGTGGCTCCTCACTATGCAAGACCGGTTCACCAAATGGCTCGAGATGCGTGCTCTCCGCCGCGCCACCGCACAAAACGTGACCGCCGCCCTCACGGAAGCTATCGTGCTCCGCCACGGATGCCCCGACGAAATCCTCTCCGACAACGGGACCCAGCTGCGTTCGGCCTCACTGACCCAGCTTCTGCAGAAACTGCAGATCCGCCACCGATTAACGCCGGCGTACGCCCCGCACTGTAATCCGGTCGAACGCACGAATCGGTCCGTAAAAACAATGATCAGCCTGTACGTAAAAAAGGACCACCGCAAGTGGGACGCATACCTCGCTGAACTACAGTTCGCTTACAATACCGCAGTGCACGAAGCAACGGGGCATACGCCGGCGTTCCTAAACCACGGCCGCGAACTACGACGTCCGGGAGAACGCGCGGCATCGAACGACGCAGAGGCGCCGCACGCGCTGCAACGACGCCTACGCGAGGCGTACGAAGTCGTACGCATAAAACTTGCCCGAGCGTTTCAAAGGCAAGAACGATACTATAATCTGCGCCGCCGGAATTGGCGACCGCGGCTAGGCGAATGGGTATGGAAGCGCGACCGCCCGTTGTCGCGGCGCGCGGATGCCTTCAACGCAAAACTCGCGCCAAAATACATTGGACCGCTAGAAATCCGGAAAATCATCTCACCCGTTATAGTCGACCTCCGGAGCAAAAGGGGGAAGTGGTACCGACACACGCACATCCAAGATCTGAAGCCAGCCCCCACTCCACGAGCCGACGGTGACACCGACACCGAGGATGAAAACAATGCGGCCGAAGATGACAACACCGATCTGGGGGAAGGACGTCCGCCCGAATTTGAACATAACGGCCCAGGCATCGCAGAGCTCACTTTGACGCGAGCCATGGCAAGCGACGCAGCATCCGACGATATCCTGAGCATCATCCGGGACTTCCTGGGCGAACCCGTGGCCGAATACGACCCGGAGCGACCCGGCATGGACGAAGCCGGACCAAGCCAGTCACGGCCAGCCTCCGGAACTGGACCCAGCCAGTCCACCGAGCCGAGAGAACAGCCGCGGAAACCAGCCGCTATAGCCGGTGTCAGACGGGGCCAGCTACGACAGCCATCCGACCGCCAGACGCAGACCAAGATCTCCTGGCTCACGACGACACCACCGCCGCCAATACCGCGGCCGATAGCGACACGACCGGAAAAACCACAGCCGTCCCTCAACCCGATCCGATTGATGGGGCCGCTGCCGCCACCACCTGTGCCAGTGGAAGTCGCACCGGGCATCACGGTAGAGGTACCGTACTTCGCCATCCACTCCGGCCGCGAGTACAAGGCCAGACTCGGAGCTCGACGGTGGCACTTGCGCTTCGACCGTGCCGGACGACTCCGATCATGTCGAGAGAAGTCCTACGACACTCCCCGCACACCGGGAAAATGAATAGTATGCCTCTAATTTCAGGCATTCTTAGGAAGGGGGTGGTGTAACAAACCGCTTCCGCGCGACCCCCCCGACGGACCGGTCACCGTCCGCAAAACGCCGGCCGAACATCCGCCGAGCGTCACACAAGGCGCTACGCGCCGATAAACGACTTTAAACGCGCCAATACGAGCAGCGAGGCATCCGCGCGTCGCGGCTACCGCGCCGCGCACGCGCACCGGCCCCAAACCGGCACGCGCTAGCGACGTGCTCACGCGCCTCCGTCCGCCCACCACGCAACCGATCTCGAGCGGCGGGGACGCTGGCTCCGACACGAACCGAACCGCCACCGAACGTTCCCGACGTCTCGAGATGCGGGTATAAAAGCGCCGGAGCAGCAAGATGCTGCGCTTCTTCTCCGCCGACTGCTCGGACCGCTACTCCGCCGACTAGTCTCCGAAGAAGTCTCCCGAGGTAGTCCTGGGGTCAAGAGTCTTGGCCTCTGTCGAGCGTTCTCGACGGCTACCGCTTTCGCACCCGTCTCTCCTCGCCGAAGCTGGGCTCAAGTGTCTTGGGCTCAGGCAAGCGTACTTGCCCGACCGGCTTTCCTCGACACCGATCCGATCCTACCGCGGCGGCTACAGAAGAACGGGGTAAAGCGTCTTTGCCTCCGTCGAGCGTACTCGACGTAGCCGTCGCATCCTGCCTGCGAGTAAGATCACAACACAACCGCCGCGGATTTAAAGAGCCGCTCAGCCGAGCGACGCCCCGCGCCCCGCTACCGTGCTGGCGACCGCGAAAAGCCGAGCACGCGACCTCGCAAGGCCGAAAAACACGGGGCCGCCCGCGCGCCGAAAACAAACGCCGACCGCGCAAACCACGCACCTGCAGTGGGAAGAAGCGGCAACCGCGCCGACGACGTTCCCCGCGCCGAACCCTCTGTACATATTAGCTGTAAGACATTTGTATTCGTCACTCAATAAAACCTGTACCTATTTTTCACGTTCAAACACACGAGTCTAATTCTCTCTTAACCCGGATCGTGCCCTGGAATTCCCGACGAGCTACGTCCGTGCGCGATCTCTATCCAAGAGAAACGGGTTGTTACAACAATATGTTTTAAAATCTTAGCGCATAACTGCTAATTAAATTAATTTAGTATATAACTAAAAGTATACTTTTTAGAAGAAGTATACTTTAAGTCGTTCTATATTTATTATCTTTTTCCTGATTTAGTTATTTACTAAATTAATGTAGTTATGTGCTAAGATTTTTAAACATCACATTGTTTATGAAATAATAAAAATTTTTAATACGAACAGAAATATGTCGCATTTTTAAAAAAAATCCACGCATGTACTGAAACATGCCATATATGAAAAAACTTCATACAAATTGTATGGCATGTTCCAGGACGTAAATTTAAAAAATATTTTATCTGCAATGAAAATTACTTTTCATAAACATTGCGTTTAAAAAAGCTCCATATATATCTAATTTCAAAACTAAGCAGTAAATTGAACATGAAGATAGTAGTTTATATCATCTGACAGTACACTGATTAATATTTCGGTAATTATTTAGAATTACATCCTTATCTTAAATCTTGATAAAAAAAAAGTACTTATTCGATGCGTTTTCACACAAAATGAAAGAATCTGCAAGAAAAACGTGGCGGTTAGCTCTACGAAGAAAGTTATTAAGCGTTGAAGTTAGCGAATTAGATCTTAAGATATCCGTCATACTGATTCATTACAGTGCTGCGTCTACGTATTATATTTACTTCAAATCTTTATAAAAAGTACTTGTTTAGCCCGTTCCCGCTTTATAAAAAGTACTTATTAAACCCATTTTGAACTATGCCCTGGAATTACCAATGTTTCGGTAGCTGTCAATATCCCGGAAACTATCAATCTGTAAAATGTCCTGGAAACTACCAATGTCCCGGAAACTACCAATCTCTAAAGTGTTCTGGAAACTACCAATGTCCCGGAAACTACTAATCTGTAAAGTGTCCTGGAATCAACAATGTCCCAGAAACGGCCAATCTGTAAATTGTCCTGGAAACTGCCAAATTCAGTTTTTTCTCGAGAATAAATGTGAATACATTTGTTCTAATTATACAAGAGATATATTACAGTAAGAAAAATACTTTAAAAATATTTTCATGCAATTTTATTTTTTGTCCCGGAAACTGCCCCTGGACATATACAGGGTGATTCAGAATAACCCGTTGTCTTTCAAGGGACATATTCCTGATCGAATTCTAAGACGATTTTTCCTTTGCCAAAAATTTGTCGGACGCTTAGATTTTGAAATATCAGCCGATTAAGTTAGCGTATCACGGGTCGAATACAGATGGTACGCAGGGGCGGCGCACTCACCGTTACGCGCGGGTGTGTCGTGAGGTGCCTGCTGCGCTCAGCTGATACAACACACAAGTCTTTCTTCCCTCTCTCTTACACACACACACACACACACACACACACACACACACACACACACACACACACACACACACACACACACTCTCTCTCTCTCTCTCTCTCTCTCTCTCTCCCTCGCCTTGTCATCATCCGCGATCACTCCAGGACCGACTTACAGACTCTCCACAGTCTCCTGTTATCTCCCAACTGGCTATGCATCCGCAATTTCTCCCATGTCGACGACATGGTTCTCGCTTTCTGTCAACTCCTTACCTCTGCTCGTGACGAACTCTTCCCGTTAAAATCGTTCATAGCGAGGAGACCTCCCGCCCCTTGGATAAACGACACCATCCGTGATCTCCTGCGAAGGCGGGACGTAGCTAGGAGAGCTTTCCTCCGCCTCCCCTCTCCCTCGAGGAGGGAAACCTTTCGAGTGCTCCGCAACCAAGCCAAGGCCGCTATTAAGTCCGCCAAAAATACTTACTTGACTAAAAGGCTTGGCTCGACCTCCAGCGCAGCACGATTATGGTCCGACTTGCGCTCTCTTTTCCTCGCTAGCGCTGGGACCCAGTGTCCGCATCTAAATGTCTCCCTAGAAATCCTGAACTCCTTCTTCTCCTTAGCTCACCTCGCCTCACCCGACCCCCCTATCCCGCCGCCAGGCTCTCTTCAAATCTCTCCCTCTAGCCCACCCTACTCTCTCTCTCCTCTTCCTTGCTTCTCTGTCTCTTCCTCGCCTCTAGCCGACCCTTCCACCTTTTACTTCCTTCATATTACACCCGACGCTCTGTTGCGTGCTCTGCGCCACAGCACCTCCAACTCTTCCGGACCCGACGACATCAATCGTCGCCTCATCTTAATGTGTCTTCCGTGCATCTTTACTTTCATCCTTGATATCTTTAACCGGTCCTTTACCACTTCCTCCTTTCCCTCCTCCTGGAAACTCTCTCACATTATTCCACTTCCCAAATCCAAGCATCCCTCCGAACCTTCCCATTTCCGCCCTATATCCTTGCTTTGCTTCCTGTCCAAAGTGCTCGAACGCGTTGCCTTCGAGCAACTTTCCTCCCACCTATCGACCTACAACCTTCTTGATCCTCTCCAAACCGGCTTCCGAAGGGGGCATAGCACACAAACGGCTCTACTGAAGCTGCTCGACGATGTGAGACTGGCCATCGATAAAAGGATGGTCACTTTGCTCGTCCTGTTCGACTTTACAAAGGCCTTCGATACGGTCTCTCACGAGCTCCTTCTTCGTAAGCTGTGCTCCTTCCGCCTGTCTCCCTCCGCCTGCCAATGGGTGCGGTCCTACCTTACGGGGCGTCACCAGCGCGTGCGTGGCCCGGACGGCTCCTTCTCGTCTTGGATGCCTGTTCTCGCCGGGGTCCCCCAGGGCTCGGTTCTCGGCCCCCTGCTCTTTTCACTCTTCATTAACGATCTCAGATCCGTTCTAAAACATTGCAACCACATCCTGTACGCGGACGACCTTCAAATTTACATTCACTTTCCACCTGCTGAAATTGACGCCGCTCTCGCTAAGGTCAGAGCGGACATTGCCGCAATCGAGTCCTGGGCCCAGAACAACTTTCTCATCCTTAACGCTCGCAAAACCAAATCCATGCTCCTGGGGTCCTCTAAATTCATCAACAGCATCCCCTCCTCTCGTATCCAACTTTACCTCAACGGCGCACCAATTGAAACAACCGACAAGGTCACAAATCTCGGCATCTGTCTATCCAGCTCTCTCAGCTGGTCGGAACAAGTTCGCGGCACCTCGAGCCGCGTCAACGGTATCCTTTGGCGGCTAAAAGCTTTCTCCGGCTGCCTCTCCTTGCGCCTCCGTACTCAGCTCGTCACGGCTCTCATCTTCCCCGTCTTTGACTACTGTGCGGCCCTCTTTACAGATTTAACGGGGCAACAAAAACTAAAGCTAAGACGCCTAATGAACTCATGCGTGCGGTTCATTTACAATCTTCGCAAGGATGAGCACATTTCGGGGTACTACGAGAGGTTGGGGTGGCTCAGCTCTGACGACAGGAGGGAGTATCTCACATGTTGCCTCCTATTCTCTATCATCCTTAATTCGTCTCCCCCCTATCTCTCAGAAAATTTCCGTCCTCTTCACCGCCCTCTGTCACACCTGCGCTCCTCCCCCTCCTCTTCCCTCGATCTTGCCATCCCCTTCTGCCGCACCTCCACCTACCAACGTTCCTTTCATTCGACCGCATGCTCTCTTTGGAACAATCTCCCTCCTGCCGTCAGGGAGACTGCCTCAACTAGCGCCTTTAAGCGCTCGCTCTTCGGCTATTTATTGAGCCGCGGTCGTGCTATAATCCCTCCCCCCCCCTCCGCCTAGCACATAGCGCTCTTCAACTTCACTCACTACAAACATTACTATCACCGATATGTTATTTCATTTGCTTTGTTTTGTTATTACAGAATTATTATATAGTTTAGTTATCTCAGTTATATCTACTTCTTCTTTGCAGCTTAGTATTCTCCTGCAATTTCGTTTGTTCTTAGTTTGTAAGTGATATTATTGTTACTCTCTACGTTTTTCTGTACTTCTGTGCGTCCTTAGAGGGCTTGCCCTAGGACAGAATAAATGCTTATTCATTCATTCATTCATTCTCTCTCTCTCTCTCTCTCTCTCTCTCTCTCTCTCTCTCTGTCACATCACAATGCTTTAACTGAAAAATGTAATTAATTTTCTTCTTAATTTTAATGATTTTAATAAGAGAAGTGCCAGGAAATTCTTTGTACAGTCGAAGAATCGAACAAAGAATTGCACAAAATCTACAAAAGTATTTACATCTCAAGTTTTTAGAAACAGTAGTACTTTTTTTGTCACAGAAAGAGAGGAGGGGGGAAGAAAGAGAGGGAGAGAGAGAGAGAGAGCGCGTGCTTGCATAAACAAGTTTGGACATGCATTTACTTACGTATTATTCTGTCAGCGATCAATTAGTTGTCTCCACGACAGACCAAAGTTTCGTTGATCCTCTCGTAAATTATCACTTTAGTATCGTAATGCACAATTCATAATACACATTCACTTGATCGATAAAACTTCAGTAACTAATTAACGAACACTTCGAGTAACGATCACTGCAAATAAGTATTAGTCATTCGGCGTGCGAAAATATGTAGCTCGAAAAAACTCGTGTTTACGCGCGACGAACAGACAACACGTGTTTACTCGACAACAGGAAAGAGCCGACTGATTTTATGGGTTACGTTATGATCGAATATGAATGCGTGATTGGTCGAACAGAAGTTAGAACGCGGCAATTTAAAAGTAAAGTAGTGATTAATACTGTTTTTAATAATAAAATTTATTGAAAAATATTTTTCTATTTATTTTATTAAAATTATTTTTTTTATATCAAGAGATTCTACACTGAGAAAAAAAGTTATTGAATTTTAATAAATATTTGTTTGAATACTTGCAATGACATAATTTATTAAATGTAATTAAATATTTCTTTAATACAAGAATCACTAATGTAATTTAACTATCATTTTTTTACTGAATAAATATTTATTTAGATTTAATAAATTGTGTCATTGCAAGTATTCAAATAAATTTTTTTCTCAGTGTAATAATTTGTTAAAACCAAAGATAGTTCCTCGAAATAAATTATTTGGTTGCCCTGAAAAGGGCAGATTAATTCTCTTCGAAGAGTTTTCTTCATAACAAGTGCTCAAAGTGACCACCGTCCATCGTGATGCAGGCTCTCATGCGTCTTAACAGATTTTCTTGCATCCTTTCCAAAACATCTTCTTCAATATTCCAAATTGCATGATGGAGTTTGTTGTTTAACTCTTCTACGTTTTCAGGAAGCTTCCTGTAAATGATTTCTTTGCAATGTCCCCATAAAAAGAAATCTAATGGATTAAGATCCGGAGATCTAGCGGGTCAGCGTATTGGTCCATAACGACCCATCCATCTGTCAGGAAATTGTTCGTTTAAAAAATTTGTGACCACTCGGGCATTATGTGGTCCGGCACCATCTTGCTGGAATATTATTTTGTTTCTGTCTGCTAATGGCACATCTTCCAAAAAATCGGGAAGATTTTCCGATAAAAATTCGACGTACGATACGCCATTTAAGATGTCCGGAAGAATTACCGGACCCAATATCGTGGTGCCGAAGATTCCGGCCCAAACATTAAACTTCCATCTAACTTGAAAATTCCTGAGTCGAGTAACGTGAGGATTTTCGTCATTCCATGCGTGCATGTTGTGACAATTGAAAATTCCATCTCGAGTGAACAGCGACTCATCGCTGAATATCACTCGAGAAGGAAATTCCGGATCATCCTCTACTCTCCTCAGGAAATTTTCGCAAAATGCTCTTCTTCGAGGATAGTTTTCCTCTCGCAAATCTTGCACGCTAGTATAGTGATAAGCGTGAAGTTTTTCGTCTTTTAATATTCGCTGAACTGTGGAGTAAGACAATCCGTGTTCGCGAGCATTAACCCGAATACTAGTTTCAGGTTGCTGTTCGACATCACGAAGAACTGTCTCCACATTTTGCAAATTTCTTGCATTGCGATTTCTGCCACAATTTTTCTTCTGTGGTAACACGCTACCGGTTTCGTGAAACCGTTGAGCTGTTGCAAGTATAACGCTGCCCGAGGGATGTCTTGGCCTATCCGGATATAATTCTTCATATCTTCTTGAAGCTACGTAAGGTAGCCCCTGACATTCTCCAAGGACCATCATCATGTCGTAGTATTCTGCGACGGTGTATTCTGCCATATCGTCTTCTTAGCGATCTTCTTAACGCTCCTAATAATCGAAGGGTTATTGAGTGATGCATCGATCGTGATTTTCCTATTTATACAATCTTCGCGGGGGGTCAGCGCCTGCGCCTCCCCCCCAGTGCCTCCGCGGCGAATCGAAACGTCACGCAAGATGACGCCACGTCCTGGCACTTCTCTTATTAAAATCATTAAAATTAAGAAGAAAATTAATTACATTTTTCAGTTAAAGCATTGTGATGTGACAGAGAGAGAGAGAGAGAGAGAGAGAGAGAGAGAGAGAGAGAGAGAGTGTGTGTGTGTGTGTGTGTGTGTGTGTGTGTGTGTGTGAGAGGGAAGAAAGACTTGTGTGTTGTATCAGCTGAGCGCAGCAGGCACCTCACGACACACCCGCGCGTAACGGTGAGTGCGCCGCCCCTGCGTACCATCTGTATTCGACCCGTGATACGCTAACTTAATCGGCTGATATTTCAAAATCTAAGCGTCCGACAAATTTTTGGCAAAGGAAAAATCGTCTTAGAATTCGATCAGGAATATGTCCCTTGAAAGACAACGGGTTATTCTGAATCACCCTGTATATATATATATATATATATATATATATATATATATATATATATATGTTGCCCGCGCGCTCGCGCGCTCGACTCTGCGCCCGAAAATCGGAATTCGTAGCTGAAAGCAAAGCTATGCCTGTAACAAGAAAGAAGAGAACGCTCGAGACAGAAGAGGATACAGCGAGAAGGAGAAGCATCGCTCGAGAAAGAAAGAGACAGGAAGACCTCCCCAGTCCCCACTCGTCGCCTTGGCTGCTCGACCGTCGAGCCTCGACGACGCACGCCGAATCAGCCGAATGCCGAGGAGTGGGGAGAGTACGTCTGTTCCTTCTGGCTGCCGGTGCTGTCCGTGTGCTGCAAATCGGCGCCTCAACGGCATCACTCATCAAATAATCACCTTTTACTTCAAACTTGATTAATTAAATAAAACAAAAATAAATATCATAAGAAAATTGTAACAAATTGTTAAGTAAAAGAAATGAATAAAACAAAATTGTATTGGTTTGTTACCACAGATATTTATTATTAGATAGATATCTGTGTTTGTTACTCTTCTAAGGAAGCACACATTTTATGAAAATATTTTATTTGTCTTTAGAAAAATATAAATTATGATAAGATGAAACCTCAGTACAGTTTTATAACCATTTTGTTTATTCCGTCATACTAGTGCCATTGATTTACATTTCTAAATATTTATTGCTATTTCTAAATCTGCTTATTGATTTAGAGACATACTAAGCATTGTTAAAATAAGATTTTTTCTATTTTATATTAAACTGCGAATGGAGAGACCAATAAAATGTTATATTGTTTTGGATATACGAGGTGTGTTCAAAAAGTATCGCGAATTTTGTGTTTTTTCAAAAATTATTTATTTATTCATGAATATCTATTTTGTCCCCTTCAAAGTAATCCCCATGAGATATTATACACTTGTGCCAACGGTTTTTCCAATCTTCGAAGCACTTCAAAAAATCATTTTTTTTTATCTTGTTCAGCTCTTCCTTCGATGCCGTCTTTATCTCGTCAAGCGTAGCGTAACGTCGTCCTTTCATGGGCCTCTTCAGTTTAGGGAACAAGAAAAAGTCACAGGGGGCCAGATCTGGGGAATACGGTGGCTGCGGCATCATTAGTGTGTTGTTTTTGGCCAAAAAGTCGCGCACAAGCAACGATGTGTGAGCAGGGGCGTTATCGTGGTGCAAAAGCCAATTTTTGTTCTTCCACAAATCCGGGCGTTTCTGGCGGATTGCTTCGCGCAAATTGCGCATAACTTGCAGGTAATATTCCTTATTGACCGTTCTACCCTGTGGCAAGAACTCATGATGCACCACGCCCCTGCAATCGAAGAAAACTGTCAGCAAAACTTTCACATTCGACCGAACTTGGCGCGCTTTTTTCGGTCTTGGTTCGTGCGGCAGCTTCCATTGAGATGATTGAGCTTTGGTTTCCACGTCATAACCATAAACCCACGATTCGTCACCAGTTATGACCCTCTGGAGCAAATTTGGGTCGTCGCGGACAGAGTCCAACATCTCATTAGCAATGTTCATGCGATGCTGTTTTTGGTCGCAATTGAGCAATTTTGGTACGAATTTCGCGGCGACCCGTCTCATGCCCAAATCATTGATAAAAATCGAATGGCACGAGTCAATCGATATGTTTAGGTCCTCAGCAACTTCTCTAACGGTGATTCGACGATTGGCCAATACCATTTTCTCCACTTCATTAATTTTTTCGTCTGTTGTTGAAGTGCTCGGGCGTCCGGCACGCTCTTCGTCGTTCACATCTTCTCGGCCTTCTGAGAACATTTTGTACCACCGATAAACGTTGCTTCGGTCCAAGGTAGCTTCTCCGTATGCCACAGTCAACATTCGGAATGCATCCGCGCACTTAATTTCGTTTTTCACACAAAATTTGATACAGGTTCTTTGATCCATTTTTTTGATTAGGTAAAAATCGAAGACGATCCAAAACACGTGCAAGCAAAGCAGCTGTCAACAATTAAGTGAACATTCAAAATGGCCGAGCTTGTCGGCATAAGTGAGAGACATGAGTACCAACATAACGCCACAAAAAGATCGAAATTCGAATATACGTAACCCGCGAAAATTCAAAATTCGCGATACTTTTTGAACACACCTCGTATGTACATATATAGAATTTTTTAAATTTTATAGCATATTTTTTTAATGTATGCATTTTGTCTGTATTTTCATTTTACAGATAGATGTCACAGATTTTGCGGGGAGAAAAGTAGAGACTGAGAAGCTAGGAAGACTTAATCGTAGCAAGCTGTCTCTGTTCACAGTTTCTGTAATGGATCTTGTTTTTACCGATAAAGAAATGGCTACTTCCAGTATGACTGGAATAATAAGCAATTTCTCTCAAGGAAAAAATAAACTAGATGATGATTTAAAGGCTAAACCAGGGGGTCGATCATGAAACTTTTTCCCTAGTGTGAACTTGTGAAAAAGTGAAAATTTCCACAAAAATGAAAAATTTCACGTGAAAATGGTTTTAATGGTGAAAAAGCAGCTTTTTTTGCTAAACGCAACCAATTTTAATATTAAGTTAAAATTAATCGGCTATAATGGCTGCTGCATGGTGGATTATTTTTGAGGAAGAAGAATATCAAAGAGAAGAAAATCCAGAAAATCCTGTACGAATAATGCGTAAAATTTTAAGAGATACTCAAGATCCATTTGACATTCCAGAAAAAACGTTTCAAAAATTATACAGGTAATAATAAATGTAATTATTATATTGCTTAATTTTAAACTTTTTATAAATGTAATAATGTGTATACATGCTATTATTAGCAAGTAAGCATTTCATCACGAATAAAAAATATTATCGAATATATTTATAGGTTATCTCGAGAGGCAGCAATGAGACTGTGCCATGATTTATTGCCACATATACCTGAAGGAAGGAGACATACAGCGATACCCCGTGAATTAAAGGTAGTAATTTTTTAATATTTACAACCTATCCTTACAACTATAATTGCAACCTATCCATTCAATTACAAGTTACTAATCAATAACATAAAAAATCTAACATATGTTTATAATTGTATATTTTACGAATTTAAATATTTTTTATATTTATTTTGTCTTGTAAACACTTTTGTTTTGTCCATACTATCAAATAATAAGCATTATTTCTGAATAGGTCTTTGCAACTTTAAGTTTTTTGGCCTCAGGGTCTTATCAACGTCGCATTGGCCAAGATTTTTTAACTTGCATGTGCCAAGCATCAATATCTGCAGCAATTCATGTTGTTGTGGAGGCACTTAATCAAATAATGAGGCATTGGATTAAATTTCCTCAACTACATCATGAACTGGAACATATTAAAGAGCAGTAAGTTAATATTAGATAAACCTAATATTTAAAAGTAAAAATTAATTGATAACACTATTATTTTTCCAGATTTTGGACTCATTGTGGGTTTCCTGGTGCAATAGGTGCTGTTGATGGCACACATGTCGCTATTTGGCCTCCAGAAAAGGAACGAGAACATTTATATATTAACCGAAAATTATAACATTCGTTAAATGTTTTGGTAGTAAGTATTATGTATTGAGTAGTATATTATTAGCATAAAAACTAAATTATTATTGCATTATTATTTATTATTATCATATTATTGTTTTTAAATAAATACCCTAAATATTTATACTTTAAGGTTTCTGATTATTATGAAAAAATATTAAGTGTAAATAGTGGACATGGGGGAAGAACGCATGATGCACGCGTATGGAATGCTTCAATTGTTTCAGTACATTTAGAGCAACAATATAATAATGGACGAAGAAATAGTTGGTTGTTAGGTATATTATCTATTTATTTATATATTTTAGGAATATATTTAGAAATACATATAAATCTTATAATGAAGAAAAAATTTATGTATAATTATATACGTGTGAAATGCTTATATTGCATAACTTTTCAGGAGACTCAGGTTACCCTTTGTTACCTTATTTATTGACGCCAAAATTAGGTCAACCTGAAGAATCACCTTCTGGTCGTTACACTAATGCTCACGTAAGAGCACGCTCAAGTGTTGAACGAACTATTGGAATCTTGAAGGGACGATGGAGGTGTTTGAGAAAGGAAAGAGGACTCCATTATTCACCAGAATTTTCTGGTAGGAATTTTATACACAAACACACACACACATACACACATAATAAGGCAAATCCATATATTCAAAGATTTAAGAACATATTATAATTTTAGCACTCATTATCAATGCTTGTTGCGTACTTCACAACGTGGCGAAATTCTACAACGTTCCTGAACCTGAAGTATATTATGATAATTTTGATATAGAAGGAAATGGAATATGGCGCAATGAGAATAGAAATGGTCACGACATTCGAGAAAGTATCATATATTTGTATTTTAATTAAGTATATATTTGTAATACAAATTGACATTTTATTTCAGTCATTTCCAAATATCCTAATCTTATAATAAATTTTACTATATTTATTCTTTATTATTTTTAATTCTATATGTATTGTATAAACTCTGTGTCCGGGTCATATAAACATAACAATAAAATATACACTTATACTATTATTGGTTATTATTTCTTAAATGCTACTGTAGCTTAGAAAATAGAGGAAATAATATTCAACATAAATTATGTATATTACTAATCTTTTTTACAAATAATTTTATCATAAAGTCTTTATATTCTTCATTCAGTCTTGTTTATAATTAGTAAATCTTGTAATAAATCTACATATGTATTATAAACTTTATTAAAATATTCATATTTGTTGTTTAATTGTATCACAACAAAATTATTGCAAAAAGAAATTATTGTAATAAGTTAAATCAAACGGTGATAACTTATTATGTAGTGATACAGATAGAACTAAATAAACTTTAAAAGGAACTTTTTAGATATGTTTTTTTTAATAACTACGTGGTAAGGAGTATTTTATCACCGATAATAAACTAAATTTATTATCAAAACAAAAAAGAAAAATTTATCACCAAAACAAAAAAAACTCATTATCAAAACAAAAAAGAAAAACTCAATATACCTTATTACATTTAAAATATTCCATATATATAAAATATAACATATAGATAAACTATTCAAATCTTAGTATCTCACCTAAAGGAACTTTCAAGTAATGATTATTAATAAATGAATGTGGGATATTATTCTAAATGGCCAAATGTATCCACTGTTTTCCTCATTTGCTGTAATTCAACCAGTATTGATCGCTGCACTTCCAAAATTTGCCGTTGAATATCTAACTCATCTTTTTTTAGTGCTAATTTTTCTTTTTGGATATTAATCATTTGAAGTGATAATTCCGACTTTGATTTTTGTCCCTCTTCTATGTGAATTATCTTAGGCGACGATGATTGTATCTTTGGTTTTTCTTGGATATGCATTGTCTGAGGTATCAGTGATCGTGTTTCCAATCCTGAAATAAAAATATAAAATATTTATGTTGTAATTAACTTTATGTATATATAGAATTTTATTTATTCTATAATTCATTATTATTTCAACTCTTTTTTTAAATAAATATAATTGGAAAATATAACAGTACGTACATGGTGTTACAAATCATACCTGCATTAGCGTTTAAAAACAGATGTTTACACAATCTTTTCTGTGACGATTGGTTTTCCTTATTTTCTTGCGGATCATCCAAATCTAGCTCTATGACATTTTCAGCTATATCAAATCCCCCTTGTGGAATATTAGACAAACCCGCAGATTCTGGAGTCAGAAATTCTAATAAATCTTCTTCTAAAGAAGAGAAAGATATCTTTATTGACGAGCCTCCACCCGTTCCTAAACCATGATTTCTTCGTTTTGTCTCTTTTTTTAAAACGTACATCTTCCAATCTTTCCAGGTCTGTAAATATTTAACATATTACCCACATAGAAATTGACCTCCAGTGGATGTCCATCGCCCTTCCATAGTTCCATGGGACGTCTATCTCCATGGTGGAAGTCAGATGGACTTCCATTAGAAGTCCATGAAACCTCCATAGCTCCATGGGATTTTACTTTCATCATGGAAGTCATATAGATCTCCATTAGACATCCATCCAACCTCCATAGCTCCATGGGATTTTATTTCCATCATAGAAGTCAGATGGACGTCCATTAGAAGTCCATGAAACCTCCACAGCTCCATGGGATTTTACTTCCATCATGGAAGTCAGATAGATCTCCATTAGAAGTCCATGAAACCTCCACAGCTCCATGGGATTTTACTTCCATCATGGAAGTCAGATAGATCTCCATTAGACATCCATCCAACCTCCATAGCTCCATGGGATTTTATTTCCATCATAGAAGTCAGATGGACGTCCATTAGAAGTCTATGAAACCTCCATAGCTCCATGGGATTTTACTTCCATCATAAACATTCATAGAAGTCAGATAGATCTCCATTAGACATCCATCCAATCTCCACAGCTCCATGAGATTTTATTTCTATCATCGAAGTCAGATGGACGTCCATTAGAAATCCATGAAACCTCCATAGCTCCATGAGACTTTATTTCCATCGTGGAAGTCAGATAGACGTCCATTAGTAATCCATGAAACCTCTATAGCTCCATAGGATTTTACTTCCATCATGGAAGTCAGACAGACCTCCATTAGACATCCATCCAACCTCCATAGCTCTATGAGATTTTATTTCCATCATGGAAGTCAGATGGACGTCCATTAGAAATTCATGAAACATCCATAGCTCCATGAGACTTTATTTCCATCGTGGAAGTCAGATAGACGTCCATTAGTAATCCATGAAACCTCTATAGCTCCATGGGATTTTAATTCTATCAAATAGATCTCTATTAGAAGTTTATCCGAACTCTATGACAAATATATTCTATCAATACATTATAAACGTTCATTGAACATTTGTTATAAGTTTATATACGTAGAATTATGAAAAATTATATGTTGCAATATTTATATATTTATATATTTATTTATATTTATATATTTATATATATATATTTATATATTTATATATTTATTTATGCAATTTGGTCTTACATTTTTTGTCTCCTGCACACTGGATGTGGAAACGCTTGCCGCACGGCAAGCGTTTCCGCGTTCATGTGCAGGAGCCATTAGATCGTCTTATAAGTACGTATACGATCTTTTATTCATTGTTAAATGGCCGTGTTAGTTTCTTAAGATTATGTTTAAGACGATCTTAAATTGAGAACAAATTATTATATACCGGCCCTAACAATCATTCATATTAGGTTGTTGCTAAGGTGCGTACATATCTGTTGAGTGCCTCGTGCTTCATGCAGGCCACGTTTTGGCCCGTACAAATATCAAGTACAAATTTATTAAAATTATTTTGTATATGATGTTTATATACAGTATTACTGGAAACATATTTTGTGTAATTGATTAAGCCGATTTTTATGTATGTGATTCTTCATGCAGGGGCACCCGACAGACATGTATGTACGCACCTTATAACGTTTTTCCTTGGGAGAACTAATGCGCACTGAGTATGCACTCGCCGCGCGTAATTGGGCGTTTCCGTTGGCACCGTCATCGCGCGAACCGAAACGCCCAATTGCCAGCGGCGAGTGCACACTCACAATCAGTGCACACTAGTTCTCCCAAGGAAAACCACTATTAGATAAGGACCGTTGCAGGGCTGCGTTTGGCGCCTTCGCGCTTCGCGCTCGTTTGCATTCGTCATTTGTTTCTTCGTGAGATACAGTGAGACATTCGCGAGAGGAGAAGTCTCTTCCAGTCTATTCGCGCCTATTGCTCGTGTTAGCACGTGTTAGATGCACAGTGATAAGTAACGAGAGTAAGTGACCGTAACTGAATTATTGGATGAAGAGGATTTCTTAGAAAGAAAGTAAGTAGAAATTTTTTTAAATATTTTTAGTCTATTGTAGTACACATTTATGTAGAAAATGGGAATATTAAAATACAATTAAAATTAACCATAGCAAAGCGTAAATTTTTGTCGAATATTTTTCAAAGAGGTATCGCCATAATTTATTCCATTAATTAATTTTGCAGTGTGGTACATGCATATTTTTAGTACCCATGAGAGTGACACACATGGATCATTTGTGTTCGATCTGATTTTGAGGCTTATAAAAGTGTTCAAAAATTCTATTAAAATTTACACGTCGTTTTCAAGTTTTCTATTAAATTATTCTGCTATGTATACATTAGAAAAAAAATTTGGAAGAATTATAAAAATTACATGTATGTATATGAGAAATAGGAATCGTAGCAGTATGGACACGAATGATCCTGCACAATGACACGTGTATGTACATTGCATGCAGGATTAACTTTGCTGTACGGGATTCGAGATGTATGAGTATATACAATAGACGAATATTTTTTATACTTTACAAAGATCTATAGGCGAGAGAGAAAGAGAGAGAGTAAGAGAAATAGAAAAAGAGAGAGAGAGAAGCGCGAGCGAGCGAGCGAATGAACGAAAGAGAGAGAGAGAGAAAGCGCGAGCGAGCGAGCGAATGAACGAGAGAGAGAGAGAGAGAGAGAGAGAGAGAGCGAGCGAGAGAGAGAAAGAGAGAGAGAGAGAGAGAGAGAGAGAGAGAAAGTGGAAGTGGGAGAGTGCGAAGATATTGATATATGCACCTTTACGGATGCTAGTACGTGTGTTGTGCTTTTTACTACATATTTGTAATTTTTTTCAGCGATCGAGATTTCTGTTTTCTTCGGTCTTGATGCATGATCCTAGCTGTGATCAGTGAGTGAATCATCGAGAGTAACTAATTAAGAAATTGAACAATATATATATTCCACCTACAACGATCGAGATTGTTCAACAATTACCGAAAAGAGCAAGTATAAGATCTTTTTAATTCCACATTTTATTTGAATTTTTAAATATATAATTTACATAGATTTTTACATAGATACTTGTACAGAATTAATAATGAACCATGTCAAAGCGTAAATTTTCGTCACGTATTTCAAAAAGGTACCGTCGTAAAATAATTCGAGAATGCAGTGATGAATTACTTGCCCGATTTAACGAAGAATTAGATATTAATACGAACGAAATTTCAAATAATTCTGCTTCGAGTAATCATGACGAGATAATCGATTTTAATTGCGCCATTTTCGACGAAACTAAACAAAACGCAATAAATTTATCATTTCCCGATTTAACGTTTACGAATATAACGAATAGAAGTAATATAACGAATAGAAATAATATAACGAATATTTCTGCACATAATGTTTTTATAAATAATATATCTTTACATCGAGAAAACAATATAAGAGAGGACAGTATAAGAGAGGAGCGTGATTCAGAGGAAGAAAACAACGATTTCAAAGCATTTTTAGTACAATGGTCTTGCACACATCGTATTTCTCATGTAGCTTTATCGCATTTATTGTCCGGTTTGAGAACAGCGCATCCTACTTTTTCCAATTTGCCAAAATGTGCAAAGACATTACTACGTACACCACGATCTTCCGTTATTACTGAAATATTTCCGGGACAATATTGTCATTTTAATATTGAATATAACATTCTCCAATTTATATCTAGAAACAAGAATAGGTTTAGAACAGGTTTCATCACCTGTTCAGATTCAAATTGGTATCGATGGTTTACCAATTTCTCGGTCGAGTTCTAATCAATTATGGCCCATTTTAGGACGAATCATGCCTGACGGCAAAGTATTTCTTATTGGTTGTTATTTCGGTAAATCTAAACCAGCGGATGCGAATAAATTCTTACAACAGTTCGTAGAAGAAATCAGTAATTTAATTAATGAGGGCGTAATTTATAATGAGACAACATTTTCAATATCAATACATTCTGTCATATGTGATGCTCCTGCAAAATCTTTCATTACTCTTACGAAAGGACATACGGGTTATTTCAGTTGTCCAAAATGTACGATTGAAGGAGATTTTATCGCTAACAGAATATGTTTCCCCAATTTTGATTACCAAGCAAGAACAGACGATAGCTTCTCTAATCAAATTCAAGAAGAACATCATCTGGGTCATTACATTCTACTAAACATTCCACATTTTGGTGTTGTATCTCACATACCATTTGATTACATGCATATGATATGCATTGGCGTTGTTAAAAAGTTGATAAAATTGCGGATAAATGGTCCTCTTAAAACTAGATGTTTATCCTCGCATAAAATAAAAAATATTTCCGAGTCTCTTCTTAACATCAGACATTTCATTCCAACAGAATTTGCAAGAAGACCACGAGAAATACAAGATTTTGCACAGTGGAAAGCAACTGAATTAAGACAATTTCTATTATATACCGGTCCTGTAATATTACGAAAAGAATTAAATTCTGTTATTTTCTCCAATTTTCTCACTTTGCACGTTGCTGTTCGTATTTTATGTCAGAAAAGTACAGTCGAACACATAGAATATGCAGATAAATTATTAAAACATTTTGTTGAATGCTTTATTAAAATTTATGGACCTGAATGTGCGTCCCATAACATTCACGGTCTTTTACATATAGCTGATTGCGTAAAACAATTTGGACAATTAGACACTTTTAGTGCCTTTCCGTTTGAAAATTTCATGAAAGAATTGAAATCTATTTTAAGAAAATCGGATAAACCATTAGAGCAAATTAGAAATCGCTATGCGGAGATGAGTTTTTGTAACATAAACTCTGACAATATAAACGTTTCAAAAATTAACGTAAAAACTCCTCACGAAAAAGGACCATTGATATCGGGTTGTTTCAGTCCACAATTTTCGAAGATTGAATTTCCTCAATTTGTTGTTTCAATTAAATCTCCTGATAATTGTTGTCTCATAGAAAATGATATCGTCTGTTTAGAAAACATTGCAACATCGATTGAAGATAATTACATTGCAGTAGGTCGTAAATTTAAAGTTGTTGAGGAACTTTACAATTATCCATGCAGTTCTGTCGATTTTGACATCTTTAAAGTCAGTCAGTTATCTGCTCTTCAAGTTTGGCCTTTGCATAAAATTAGTAAAAAATTTGTAAAATTACCATATGTAAAGAATAGTAATGAAAGTAATTTTACAGTATTACCGCTAATAAACACCGCACATAGTTTATAATATATTGCGTACTGCGTTTCATAATTTTCTTCTAAAAAAATTTATATATATATAACCAGATATGTATCGTATTTAAATAAATTTTTGTGCGGATGTATATATGTTTACAATACGATACTCGGGAAAATATGTTCAAAAGTTTCAGGCGGAAGATGCCGAATTCAAAGAATCAGGGATTTATCGTCGCAGAATTCTACGATGGTATCCAAGTAATACCAAAATCTTGGCTACAAAGTAACGATGTATGCAAGTATCCTTCACATTATAAAACGGATTTAAAAATTCGGAAGGCGATTGAAAAAGAAGAAATTCCAACTTCTAATTGGTCTTCCGTTAAAATTGATCGGATTTTTGGCGAGTATTGTAAGTATTGAAATCAAATAATTCAAGTTTTTTCATAATATTTTACTAATAATATTTGAAATATTTTCAGCATCTTTATGTAAAGCCGATGAGAAAGCCAAACAAGCTCTTGATACTTCGGATATGGATACCGATAAAGAAGCGAGAAGCAAAGAAGCGAGAAAATTAAGAGCAAAAAAAGCTATGCTCTCGTCCGAAAGCGAGGAAGAATCATCTAGAGAAATTATTTTACCACGTCCTCCACGTCCTCCTGCAAAACGTAAGTACACAATCTAATCTGTTATGTTTATATTACATACGAGTGTATATGTATACGTGAAATTTATATTTTTTATTTTTTTAATTTACATTTTATTTTGTATTGAAAGGTCAACGATCGTACGATGAAAATGAATCTGGAATTTTATCCACGATTAAATGTTCTCGGAATTCTTCCGCAGAAACGTACAGCAAATCAGAAAAGGTTTCAAATTCAAATGAACACGAATCTCGAGATCATAATTCTTCGTATTCAAGAAATGAAGAAAGACACAATAGTACTGTACACCATAGACTAGAAAATGAAGAGGATATATCAAATCGGCATGTGGATAAAATGGATGAGATCGGCCATATGCAAGACGAAGAGAGATTACAAGAAAAAAGAAATGATAATTTGGATAAGTCTTCACAAGATGCAATTGGTAAGTAAATATTCACCATCCAATGAATTTATGTATCATATTTTTAGAATTACATAATTTTTTTTAACAAAGATATAAATTTTTATCAAATAAACTTGTCTCTGTATTACAGTGTTATAAATGTTATAATTGTAATACAAAGATAAGTTTATCATTGTATTTCACTAACTATCTATTATGCGTTTGTCCAAACAAAAACTCAGTATTTTTGAAATCTTTAATTATACGAAAAAATATTTGATAAATTTAAAAATAATAGATATTAAAACTCTTATTTCTTTAATTATTTATTTTCTATAGATTATTTCTAAAATTTTTTACATAGAATTTATTATTATTACTATACTGTTGTAATATTACTTTAATTTTTTTAAATTACTTTTTATAATATTATATAACTTTAATAATAAATACGCGAAAACTAATAATAATAATAAAAAATGTAGTATATTAAAATAAAAACTTTAAATTAAAATGTTTAAGAATTTATATTTTATTTTGGATAAAAAAATATTTTATAGTATATCGCAATAAACATTTCTGTTTTTTCTTTTTTTTTACTTAACGCAACTGCTAATTTCTATATTAAAATTGTGTATATACAGTATATGTATTTTATTTGTTTCTTAAATTATGGTATTTATACTTACAGTGGATCATTTGAAGAGACTGACAAGAGAAATAGCGACCATAAAATACGATATGCGGCAAACGCTTAGCTTATTGGATATTTTAGTGAAAAGGACAAATTCAGAAACAGAAGCCAAGAACACAGAGATTTCTTTTGAAAGCGTTGAAGACCGATTTCCGTTGCAAACTGCAGAACAATTAATGGAGGTGGAGGAAATCTTGAAACTTCATAATTCCCAAGATAATGCTGCAATAGTAAGTTAATGCATACAAATTTATATCATAAATACAGTCTAAAAATTGTAACAAAAGACATAATTATGTAAAATGATTTTCTAGTAATTGAATATATGTACAGACTTGGTCAAAAATATTAGACACCTTATAAGGTTTTAAATATTTTTTAACTGAAAAGATTAAAATTAAAATGTAAATAAACCTTTGTTTCAAAAACCTTTTAAACTTACGTACAAATATCAGTAATCAATATGAAATATAGAGATAAAATAATTCCAGATTAACAAAAAAAGTATAGGTGCCTAATCATTTTGGCTAAGGCTGTATAGCATATTTCGCAATTATTCAGGTTTATAAAGTGCATTGTACAATCAATTTTAAGTAAACTTTTCCATAAAATATTATCCAACAATACTCTTTTTATAAATTTTTATCTTATTTCTATTTTGAATGACTTTAATTAAAATGATTAATAAGTATAACGAAATTCTTTATCTTTTACTTAAAAAATTATTAATCACTAAGATTGCTAGTAATAGACAAGAAAAATGATTCCAGAATTGTTAAGAAAAGTATATTACTACATATCCAAGACAAAAAGTTTATTATAATGTTTCATTTATTGTATGTTTCTTATTTTATATAGCGAGCATATATCAAATCCATCGCAGGAACTAACGTCACTGATGCCGTAAAAAGGATGTTGTATAAGTTATTCACCAATAAATTGGCGGAGAAATATAATTGGGAAGGCCGTTGTGGAAAGGAACCACTACATAAATTGAAACTAATAAAAATGATTTTTAGTAAGTACCTAATACATAGTAATATTTAAATGCAAAAATTTTTGTAAACAATTAAGAAATATTTTCAAATACACAAT